>NC_142381.1:15013094-15356219 GCF_059441005.1 Hippichthys cyanospilos | reverse complement strand
GTTTTAGGACAAAAAAAAATACATGTAAATCTTGATGCAATCACAGATTAGCAGCAAAAACTGAAAAAGGAAAATAAAAAATGCGTGTTAGCAATGTAACTATCTCCCAATATAGAATTTGGTCAGATACATAAAATAGCACAACAACGCAATCTTGTTGACTTCAGGGACGATCTGTGTTTCCGATGTGAATAATCCAACATCCTCATCATATAGTACAGTCATATTTTTTTTTCACTTCTTCTCCAGTAGTTTTAATTTTAGTATTTTTTTTTGGTGTACTGGATGTTTATTTTTCAATTTTGCATTTTTGGGAGCCTTTTTTTTAAGAGTTGGATTAGTTCTTAATTTTTAAAGAGCATTTTGATAGAGATCAATTATATGGACAAAGAAACAAGTTGTTTTGACAATTTGGTCCATCATCCAATTGAAAAGATTTTTTTTTACACGCTGATCATTGATCGGCAACGAAATCTGGATCACGTGAAGCCTAATTTGTGTAGTTTTGTGTAAGATATTGTTTTATAAATTAAAATAAACTGTCATTATAAAAAAAAACGTATCTCGAAATAAAAACTGTATTTAAACATATTTCCTCTTTTAAATACACAATTGATTACTATAAGTGGATACGCACTGAGTAATCGATTTAATCTAAGCACTAAAAGTATTAAAATAATTACTTCCGGTATTTAAGTGCTAAAGTAATCCATTTCTTTAAACATTAGCTCATTCAATGCCAGGGATGTATTTTCACGTTTTTTAAGAGGCCGGACGATAAATCTCAGGTAATTAAGTGTTAAATTGATACTTAAAGTACATCAAGGACATTCATTTCCAGATACTTACATATTAAAACTAGACTATTAAAAAAACAAACAAAAACAAAAAAACAAGGAAATACGTCCCTGGCATTGAATGAATTAAAGTAATGGATCACTTTGGGCTATTTAGTTGGTAAATAAGTACGAAACTGATTACTTCAGGTGCTAATGTACCAACTAAAGTACCAGAGTGATTATGTTAGTACTTTGGTACCTAATTGACTACTTTAGAACTAAAACTCGATGTATAAACACGTCTTTGGGAATCACTGAGTTAAAGTTGAGGCAAAATTCGACTGTTACATCAAAGACGTTTCATATCAAAGGGAAATCATTTAAATAAGACACTAGGAAGCTGAAATTTCAACCATGTTGTGACAACTTGTCACAACGATTTATCACATTAGCAGGCGTGTGCAATCTTTGGGTTAAATACTGCGAGAATGGGGGGCAAATGGCCAAACTACGGCACAAGCGTTAATTCAAACACAACAGCAAAATAATAACTCAAAATATTTCTCAAAACTGGTAAATAATCATGAACATGAGTGTTCTTGTTTCAAGGCGCCCATTTTGACTTGCATTTAACTCACTGAAACAATTCACTCTGATTATTGTCTTTATAAGGCAGGATTTATGATACAGCACTTGTATAGTGTGTCATTTTTATAGTGTTTAGAATGCTGCTAAGTGTATTGGCTGAGCATGAGGACCGTGTGACACTTACCAAGTAGCGTGACCTCCTGAGTGATGCCGTAGATATCTATGATGGCCCAGAGCGGGCAGCCGATGCTGAGGCCGCAGTGGAAGAGGATGGGCTCGCCATCGTTGATACTGTAGAACACCCTCCCGTGGCGATCGGCCCAGAACGCCAACACGCTATCCTTCAGGGCTAGTCTCTCGGGCAGCGCCTTGGCCCAGTAGCCGGGCCTCGTTACCAAATCTGGACAAGCGTACTTGGGGATGTCGGATATGATCAGGTCGCTGGGGTCTAGACTGGTGAAGCCGAAGCGTAAAGCTCCGCTCCAGCCGTTGTGCACGCCGGTGAGGCGAAGCCGCACCTGAATCACAAACATTGATATGATATGAAAATCAACATCAAGTCATTTTCCAATTTAGAGCAAATTTAACTGGAACCTGAAGCAACTTAATTCTGAATTGTGTTAAAGTTTGTATGCCTTTATATAAGTTTTATAACAGATGTGCATTGTCATTAGTGAGGCACTTTTCCTGCAGACGGGCCAGAAAAAAAACAACGTATTGTACACGAGCTGTCTTCTGGAGTTGCTAAATAAAATATGCCTACAAAAATCTCTAAATTGGCGGTTTAAAGTTGTTTTATTTAAATCGGACACGGATGGCACCACACTTTGGTTTTTTTTTTCTCCATCCAAAAATGATTTTTTGCTGGTTAGAGAGTACTTGGATTAAAAAAAAAAACACACACAGTTATCACCACTTGTTTACACTACTAACTCAAGTTAAAAAAATAAATAAACCGGTCAAAACGACATGCAGTTTTGGAGACGTACGCCTTTGACGAAGCTAAGCCAACATCACAGTCATATTCATTCCATTTGAAAGGAATCTCTCGCTTGCTAAAATGGCCGCCACATGTCCCTACAAGGGAAACGAGGCATCATGAAGCACTTTTGATATGGAGTCCTCTTGATGGCACTCTTCGTTTGAAGCTGCAGTGGAAATTGAATACATTCCTATTGCACTCGAGTTTAGCTGAAAGCGGCCCTTGCTAACATGGTCGCCATATTGGCACATGTTTTGGTCTAATCTTGTCTGCTGTTAGTCTTTTTATCTGTGAAAATAAAACAGTGCAGTGCAGAAACACGTGACCTGTGTCTATACATGATGGTGGCCAATGTGGCCCAATTCTAGAATGGACTTAAACACCTGTGTGTTTTGAGTCTACTGGATACCATTTTCTTAAGGTTTCACTTTACTTTGTCTTTTAACTTACCGTAAATGTAATTTATAAAACGCCATTTTTTTCTCACTTTTTTCTAACTATCCCAGTGTGTCTGTCTTATGTTGAGAATATGTTGGTGCTGCTCTTATTTCTCAATGTGCAGGTATGTCCGAGGCAGTTGTAGAATAAAAATGTACAAAGTTTCCAACTACTATCTTAATGTGTAAATATCAGATGCAGTTTATAGTCCTGTTCAGCCTATACATGCGTCTTATAGTCTAAAAAAATGTAATTAATGGAAATCTGTTTACCAAATTATGGCGAAAATTTGTATTGTAAACTGCTCAAATCCAAACATTTGCGGACAAAGAAGCTAACTGACCTTCTCGTAAAGGTGGACAGGCCTGTGACTGAAGGTGATTCCGTTGCAGAAGCTGTTCTTGCGTGTGGCGCGACGAAGCTGTCCGTCCAACCTTATGTTCTTGCCTTTGGCGTGAGGGTGAAAGCGAGGTGACTCCATACTGATGCTAACTGGATGTGCTGACCGTCTCTCAAATCCGGTCCCATTGTTGGGCAAGGTGTAGTACTGCCGATTTGCCACTGGGCGGGTTTGCAGAGTTGCGTCTGCAAATTTAGAGTAAAACAGGAAAAAACGATTTTAATATTCTGATTAAAAAATAAGCATTAATGTTTATGCTGTGTGACCTCGAAGGGGCCGAGTTATAATTGTAGTTAATGTCAAATATTTCAGGCAATTCAGACATTTTCCCACGACATCCTTTCTGATCTGGTGTGGTGCACTGTGCCACGCCACCCTGGTTGGGAATCATTGCTGTAGAGGGCAAAGGCCACTTATGTGAAAGAGCCCACAGTCTTCGACACTTCCTTTCCCACACTGACACTATGCACCTCTCAACACCCTCTTTGAGCGGGTAACCCACAACACTCAAAAGAACGTGTTGGACTCCTCAAAAAATGTGAAAAAAATTACTTCTTTCGCGGTGAACAAGTTAATTAAAGGGAGTCTAAAAAATAAACATTTTACAATCCAGAGCTAGAGTATTTTGCCAAAAAAGCAGATTTAAAAAAAAAATGTTATTGTGTTGTTGCGATTATGATTTTAATCTGCATAAAGAACCCATCCAACAAAAGAAATTAACAAGAAAGTTTTAGATTGATTCCAAATTAAGTTCTGTGCAAAATCTTCAAATAACAATAGTGTACTGATTTAAATCAGGAAACCTCACATTCATAGCTTGTGCAGAGCTTACTTAAATTTCACAATGAAGAAGGGTGTAACTCTTGTAAATACGTCACCCTCAATTTCACAATGTAGTTCATTTTCAAATTGGCAATTTTTAAAGTGACAAATTAATCGGATAATTTTTTTCTATAGTTAGCTCTATGATACAATAAATCACATATGGCCCAATGCACCTGAACTGTGCACAGTACCAAACACTGCAATTATACAAAACCATAAAAGGAATACTATGTATTTGCATATTTAAAAATGTAAACAAAACTAGTTCAGTACATAACTTTTTTTTAATTATAATAATACTGATAAGTAGTTAATTTCTGAAAACTAAGCAAAAAATAGCATTAAAATGTACTCATCTAATTGTTTTTTTAAGCTTCAAAATGATCGATCGTCATGGTCAACGTACTGTATATTGTTTACTGCTGTAATCAATGTTATGTTTAAATCAACTAAATCTGTCCAAATATGGTAAACTAGTGATGAATTGAATATCTTACAGAAATCAAAATACTACCACCTCCATGCTCAAAAAAAATAAATAAATAAATAAAATAAAAAATAGGAAAGGTCACATCGCACGAGACAAAAGATCATCACATCAAGAGAAAGTCACGTCTTCACGTGCTGGTGTTGATCTAAATTATGTGCAAAAATTGACAACATCTTTGGCCAGCAGCATAAACAAACCCAATAGCCCTTTTATTGTCTCCAGCAACCATTCCCACCATTCAAAGGTTTTATCTTTAATCGTTTTATCTTTAATCGTGCCGTCATTCCAGTGCCCAAAGCCATCACATTCTATTGAATTTAGCAAGGGTCAGAAATCAAAAGAGTGAATTGGGTCATGCTATTTTGTATCAAAATGAGCTGTAAATTATCATATAGCCAATAAAATCAGCTGTTATTAAGCAGCCTTTATTATTTATTCTTTATTCAGCCATTATTCATTACTGTCCATTGCTAAAAACAATTACTGTAAAGGCATTTAATCAAAAAATGTTCCACACTACATATCCTAATTTAGGCTTTGATATAGATATGATAGATTATATGATAGATTAAATAGTTACATAAACATTTGTTATATATACACACATACATTATATATATATATATATATATATATATATATATATATATATATATATATATATATATATATATATATATGTATGTGTATGTGTATATATATGTATGTGTATGTGTATATATATGTATGTGTATGTGTATATATATGTATGTGTATGTGTATATATATGTATGTGTATGTATGTGTGTATATATATATATATATATATATATATATATATATATATATATATATATATGTATATATGTATATATATGTATGTGTGTATATATATATATATATATATATATATATATATATATATATATATGTATGTGTATATATATATATGTGTATATATATATATATATATATATATATGTATGTGTATATATATATATATATATATATATATATATATATATATATATATATATATATATATATATATATGCCAGTAAAACACGGCGCCACTACTGTGAGTAGGCCAAATTAAAAATGACGTTTGCAACCAATATATGTACACAAATGCCTCGGCACGCTTTTATTTTAAAGTTGTTCCTGCTGAAATCCCTTTCGCCAATTCAAGGCCCAAACAAATGACTTAATTATGCTAAAATTGACATCCCTGTTGCTTGGTTTTACCATTGGTTCTGTCTCTGTTATAGCAGCTGCTCGGTAGCTGCGCCCGTGACACCATATTGGCAGGTGAATGTTGTCAGGTTACTTTTCAAAGGCAGTTTAATGAACGTGAATGACTACACACTTTGTTGCTGATCACTTGACACAGTTGCTGTTTCTACTGATCACTTTTTAAAAAGTTGACTAAAATGTGTTGACACACTTAGCGTACAGGGTAACTTGTTTCCATCCTTGGTTCCGCTAATGTCAGACTATTCGTCACAACAAGCACGAGACACTTTGACGTAATATGGATGAAGTACCTAAATAACAAGCCCATTGTCAATATAAGCAGCATCTTTATTCTCTTTCCTCTTAGGCTATAGTCTCTGATCTGCATAGGAGCTTTGATAGGTTGAATGTGAATTTCAAGGTCTTATTTATTGCGTCATTGTTGGAGGACCCTGACAGAATCATTTTGAAACTTTTCATCACATTAAGACAACGTTTGAATAAATACAGATAGTGTGTATCAGACAAGACGTGAATTCCCCCGAAACAGTGACTAATTGAGTCCAAACCCACGCGTCAGCAGGGTGCTGGTAGCACTAACCACATTGTATCAAGCATGAGTGGGGGCGTGAGAGTGGGACAGGCAGTAAATCAAAGCATCGGGAACTGATTATCAAGTAATGTGCATTTAGATGT
The DNA here is from genome assembly GCF_059441005.1 of Hippichthys cyanospilos. Classification (NCBI taxonomy): domain Eukaryota; kingdom Metazoa; phylum Chordata; class Actinopteri; order Syngnathiformes; family Syngnathidae; genus Hippichthys; species Hippichthys cyanospilos. The sequence continues at coordinate 15,349,809 of NC_142381.1, read as the reverse complement.
CGGAACAAAATAGCTGAAGGAAATGATTCTATTACAGTGAACATGAAATGATTCTGTATGTTTCCATGGTTCAATCGACTCCATCCATTTTCTTAACCGCTTGTCCTCACAAGGGTCAGAGGCTTGCGGGTGCCTAACCCAGCACTCTGAGCTGATTATTAGCATGACACACTGAACCGAACAACCATCCACGCCCACAAACACGCCTAAGGGCAGCTTGGAATGTGCAATATACCTACCATGCATGTTATTGGAATGTGGTAATAAACTGGTGAAAACACATATGGCCATGGGGAGAACATGCAAACTCCACATAGGAAGGATTCGAACCCACAACCTCTTAATGTGAGGAAGACATGCTAACCAATCTGTCAACAATGTCGCCCCAGGTGCAAGCCATGTGAGACTGAAATTTGTTCATAATTCCTCAGTCTAGTCACGTTTGATCATGTCTCGTCAACAGGAGGTGGCAGTAGTGAGTATTACAACTAAGAAGAAATATTGTCTTTGCATGGGTTGACTGTGTGGCAGAGCAAATGGGGGGGTAAACAAAAAACATTTGACTGCAATGATAACTAATGGATCAATTAACTTAAATCATCTTGTGAGCTGATCATTAACAACTGTTGTAACTTTTGTTTATAAGGATTATTAACACCAGGAAAACTAAACATCCAAATATATCCATAAATATGCTTTTTGTAATGTAAAACTAAATGTACCCTGTAAGAACATGATTTTGACAAAACATAATTTTAAATATGGTAATTCAAAGACCCTCATTATACCTATCGATTTAGTTTAGTTTTTAACATAAATTTAAATGCATTTACATTCAAAGGGACAATGTATAAGATTAAGACCGTTTTTCATTAAAATGGAATAAATTAGATGATTATAAATTTAAAAACCTTGTAAATAAATGTGTACTTAACAAACAGAATGTTTTAAATATAATCCTAGGTCCAGTCATCATTAAATTGTATTACATAGACTCTATGTAATACAATTACCTCTGTCATAGAGGGTGGCACTTCTCCGAAGACGGCCATGTTTGTTACAGCTATGAACAATGGTAAATGCAGATACTCCTGCTGTCCATAATGAAAAACGGTCTAAATCTTGCACATTGTAACTTTAAGAATAACTTCATTTCAATTGGTATTTCGATTGACTATGACATTTGCAGCATTACATCTAAATGCTCGTACACAGTCTTTGCTTTCGACTCTGTGCCCCACAAATTGACCTGACTCTGCCGGCAAGATATGCTGTGTGTAGTCAATAAATTTTACTGAGCTGTGATTTTTTTTTTAATGATTTATTATGATCACACACACACACATATATATATATATATATATATATATATATATATATATATATATATATATATATATATATATATATATATATATATATGATTTGTTTTTACTGAGTTTTTGAAATAATCAATTATTAAAAATGACTCCCAGATAAAATAATTTAGTCTGGATGTGTTGCTTTCGTTTATTGTCGATGATGCTTGTCTTCATCAGAGACAGGGGTAAACGGGCTGCTGACTTTAGATAAGGGGATGGCTAAATCCGATATTGGACAACAACCAATCACAGTTCGCAAATAAAAAAATAAAAAAAAACAACCAATCAGTTCACACCAAAGGACCATTTGGAGTCTTCAATTTTGCATGTTTATGTTAACGAGAACCTCAGAACCAATATTAATGTTGACCGCTATTGTGTGAGATGAAAAATGAAAAACATTAAGATGATGACTTTGCGGTCACTAAAACCATGGATTCATCAATGATCACGTTTTCAAAACAATAGTTAAAAGTAAGATAGTTGCATTTTTAAGGTAGTCGAGAATATGTTCCAACGATCACGTGAGCAGGTGACCCAACCGTTGCACATAATCACTCCGGGAACACGAAAGTTAAATTATTTCGTTCGCATTTACATGCAACAAATGTATAAAAAGATTAGTGAGAGAAAGATAGCTGCAGGGGAGCTCCACGGGAATCATGCTCAGCTCCCCCCGTGATGCACAGCTCGTTTCCAAAAGCTGCGCAAGCTCAAGTGGAGGAAATGGCACCAAAAACCACACTCTCACGCATTCACGCACATTCACTATCAAAATCAGAAGCACTCTTACCTAATAACGGTTTGGGTGTCGTATTCCCCATTATGTCCACAAATTCCGTGCACTGTCTTTGAAATTAATCCAGATTATTATTGCAGGGTCCGTCTGCACATCCATGTGTACAGTATCCCCTCCCTCTCTTTCTGTCTCTCTCTTTTTTTTTCTCGCTCTTGTCTCTGTCCAATACTGGTGAGAATCCGCGTGAATTTCGATCAAAGCCGCCACTGTGTGCGCGTCTTGAGCTTGAGGCAGGCGGACCCCCTCCGAGGCGCGCAGAAGCCCCCTCCTCTCTTCTCTTTAGGAGCGGTTCCCCTCCACGCTCCGCACCACTTTAAAGACACAGCGAGCAATAAATAAAGCAGCTCTGAATGCTTCAGACTCACTCAAAAGGTGGTGATAATGCTGAGATGACGATTTCCTGGAAGGGGGCGCGGGTCAGCAAATTGGGCAGCTTGGATATCATATACAAGTTCAAATATAGTAGTGTAGTAGGTCCAAGTGTTCATCAAAAACACAGAAAAAAAATGATTTAGAATTATGGTAACTATATATATATATATATATATATATATATATATATATATATATATATATATATATATATATATATATATATATATATATAATGAATAGAATTGAAAGATTGAAAGCCTGGGCGAACATGTTAATTAAAGGGAGTTTAAAAAATTAAGTTTTAATTATTAATTTTTACAATCCAGAGCTAGAGTATTTTGCCAAAAAAGCAGATTTAAAAAAATTGTTATTGTGTTGTTGCGATTATGTTGTTTAAAAATTTTTCAAATAACAATAACGTGTACTGATTTGAATCAGAAAACCTCACATTCATAGCTCGTGCATTGCTTACTTAAATTTCACAATGAAGTAGGTTGTAACTCTTGTAAATACATCACCCTCAATTTCACAATGTAGCTCATTTTCAAATTGGCAATTTTTAAAATGACGATTTATTCTGATATTTTTTTATTGTTAGCTCTATGATACAATAAATCACATATGGCCCAATACGTCTCAACAGTGCAATCTGATAGATATTATAGTCATGAAACATTCATGAACTCTTTCAGTGCCATGGATGAGAATTCTCATCTTTTAAAATAGTAATAACAATAATAAATAGAACAATTCTCATCAAATATGTTCTTTTATGGAGGGTAGCTGTCACCCTTGACTAATGTTTACCTAATATAAGACAATTAAGCACTGTAGTGTTAACTGTGACCATTGGATGGCAGTGTTTCTGTGCTTACAACACATATTACGCACATGCAATTTAAACTAAGGAATGGAAATCAACCTTTCATATGCCACCCATATTTACATAGACATAGCACACAATACTCTTGGTCTTGAAAGATGAGTGAAAATGCTAAATATACTGGCCCTCTAGAGGTTTCCTTTTCATATACCGCTCGACACTCAAAGAGTTAAGCAATTGACACCTTTTTTTATGTTCATCCCAAGGGCAGCCATTTCACCACTTGCTGTCAACCAAATACGACATCGCTTTTGCTCAGGCCTCACCTAATGACCAATCAGGGCTCATCTTGCCAACATCATGATTGGTCGTTACCTGAACCCTGAGCAACTATTTTCTTCATTTCATTCAAAAGTAAAAGTACAAAATGACCGCCCCCTGAGATGGAAAGTGTGCCGCTTAATTTATATTCCACATAAGCAATAATAGTGACAACATTTTGTTAAGACTCATTGTACATAGAACAAACTTATTTTTTGACTTCCCCTTTAATGCAAAACTAATAAAAGCGCTTTCCATGAACTGATCAATAGACAGTGTTCTATACTCTTAAAAGAGCATTTGTTCAAATACTAAAGTCAGTTAAGTAAATAAACACCCCTGACTGAAATATGAGGAAGCACGGTATGCAAAGAAGAAGCCCTTATTCATTACCTACAGACTCCCTTTATCTTGTTCATGGTTACAGGGTAGTAGGATGTTATCATGAGTCAATTCGAGCCTAATATTGAATGGCACATTGTTTCATTGGCCATAGGCCAAATATACTGCTGCTATAAATTAACTTTTAAACCAACTCATAACATCAGTAAACATTTTAGTATGTTTTTCCTTTGCTGCGGTCTGATATCCAGTGAGTGCGCTTCTAGGTCAAACACGCACGTGACTCTAAATCCAGGGAAGCCCATCAAATGGCTCGCTTTCATGTCACGCAGATCCCACAGCAGTGATTACGTTCATATGGCGCAGCATATAAAAGACGGCACACTTTTGATAGAAAGTCTGGGCCATCATATGAGGAAATCCCCGTTTTCCCCCTACCCCTCCCGTGGCCTTGACTGTTGGACTTCTCTCAAGCTGTTTCCTGTCTTCTGGACCACACTGATCTCAGAGGAGTCATGGCCTGAAGGGCTCGAAGGACTGACTCAGACTCTCGGTGAAAGGGAGGGTCTGGGACAGTTAACTTCCCATACGACAAATATCTTGTTATACAGTCGCTCCGGTCAAAATCTGCAAACCTTCTGATCTTAATGTGGAAAATGTTGTCTTCCATTGCACAAATTCAGCCCCACGGGTTTCAGCTGAGCTCTCATTGGTCCCATTCTCTTTCAGGGCATTCTGTCAGATGCCATTTGGATGAAGGCAGCTTGAACCTAAATATAACGCAGAAACAAAAGCATTTGTTTCTACCTCGTCAGCCCTGTTTGTTTTAGCAGGATATGGTGACTCCTTATATGAACCTTTGCTGAATGGTGTTTGGGTCGAAGCTGAGCAGAACTGGAATCTCCCAGTCCCCCCACGCCCTCGCGGTGGCATCAGATAGAAAAGGAGCCGATACGGCAAAGGGGATCAACACAGGAAGTGAATATGGAGCTCTGCAATCAAGCCTTGGCTGTAAACACAGCGGAGCCGCAGAAACAAGTGCTGATCCTCGTGATGCTTCGCTGCCTGAGCACATACACACTCGCGTTGATGAGAGTCTAACGACTGCTGTGTTGATCTGACTCCAAACGCATAGATTACATGCTCATTAAGTAGACTGCTGAATTTCTAAAAACTGTTGACATTGCTTGTAAATGTGTCAACATTATTTGCCAGAAAGTATGTGATAACTTGTGTTTTCTTAAGCAGTCCCGTGCCAGACAATAAGCAAAACAGGCCGACACTGAAATTCCAACTCACACGGCACAAATAAGTCGACAAAGCCAAAGCTAACAATTCCATTTCTCGCACTGAAGAGATTGCCGGAAAGTTACCTCGGGAAATGATTGCATTCTGATTTCTGGTCATTTTGGATGGACTGTTTGAAAACGGAATTTCAATCTACCTCAGATATATAATGGCTTTCCAATCACAGACAGATGCCTTTTTTCATATAATTTTATGCCCATTCATCAACAATCATTGATAGAGGGGTTGTGAATGACCGGGTCCTTGCTCCTTTGGCCTTGCCCGTTGCACAGCCCTGCATTTTGACAAGATTTTACAATCCCGCAGGCATGTTTTAAGCTCTTTGTTTTGCTTATATAATTATTCTTCACATTCTTTTCTCTTCGCGTCATATCCATTTGGTTATGCCCATTCCAGTGTTCTAGTTTTAGGTTAGAGTTTTTATCCAATCGGATTTCAGCTAACTTGTGTTTCCAGGCTGTATGAAATCTGCCTAAGGGCTTCAGAATCAACAATGCGGGCATCTGTGCACTGGAAGTGAATGTGCACATACAGTTAATAGACAGTTGCGATAGCCACTCAAATCACATGTTGGTGACAGCAAGGCCATCTAGAAGGCCTCACGTTGAACTTGACGTGTATGTGCCCTGTGGTTGGATGGAAGATCAACCAAACTACACGGTATATTTCGGTTGATCTGCAGTCAGACCCAGGAACCTTTAGCAGAAAAATCTAAAATATATTTGCTTATTTTAACCCACAATGACTGAAGGAGAGGAAAACGTCAAACAAGTCATTGAAGTCTTCTTCAGGAAAGAAAGAAGAATGGATTTTGTGTTGAAGTAAGTGTTTTGGGGTCAACTATTATGGTGAGTGCAAGCATTTTATTTATTTTTTATTTTTAATAGCTTTTAGTAATTTTATTTCGTGCATATTCAAATAATGGATATCACATATCACGTGCAGCGATAAGTTTTAATTGAAGGGTACATTTTTGTTTGTAAAAAACAATTTTAAAAGCCTGTCGTTGGCTGATTCCCAAAGAAAAAGACAATGTGCTTTGGCATACGGTCAGGTTAACCGATCTGATGGCTATTTTGATATTATGAAATCTGTATTTCACAGTTCTTTTGGAGGATGACGTTAATGATCAGGAATAAAAACAATTGTTTGGCTTGATTGAGTCCATAACAATGTTTCGCAATTCCAATGGCTGAGTTGGAGTGAAGTTCTTGTCAAATGGCAAGGAGTCGGAGTCAAATCCAAGTCAAATATCAATGAGTTTGAGTCAAGTCTGAAACAAAAAAAAATGGCTTTCTGCCATCACACAAAATCTAAAATCCTTCTTCCAATGGCTATGTTGTAAGACTGTGAACTAGTTGCATGCTTGACAGTTAAATGGTTCTAGGTTCAAATCTCAGTTTACCACCTTCCTAAGTGGAATTTGTGTGTGGGCGTCATCTTCCTATTTTCTAAAAATATGCATGTAAGATTATTAAAGACTCAAAATTGTCTGGAGGTGTGAATGTGAAAGGATGGTTATTTGTGTACACATATGTGCCCTGTGATTGACTGCTCAGCCTGACAGGAATAGGCTCCAATTTATCCTCCTCAAACTTTAGATTAAGTCTGGTATATTGATTTATTTTGCTTTTTAATACTTGTCAAAGTTGTCTGTGTTTATATGCAAGATTCTCTTGACAAACTACGTTTATCCAACTCAAACTCTACATCAAAACATTCAATAATTTATGTTTCCCAAATCTTTATGAGAGGAAGGGAACTCGGGCCACATCAAGATTAACTATAAATCCTAATGAAAGTGTATTAAATATCTCCACTCGCTGTCAACACTCTCCGTTGACTGCTGTGTGGTCTATATATGAACCTCGCTTTACTCTATCCAGATGCCCTCGGTCACTGTTAGCACAGATATGCCACTCTGATTGCTTTGACAGCCTGACACAAGCCAAGTTGCCTCCAGAAGGTCACACAACAGCAAAAAGGCATAGCCTTTGCAGATTTACGTTCAAATCATTCACAATGAGACATTGGCATTTCTCATGCCCCATCCTGCATGGAGGTCAGTCTATTCTTTCTCAAAATATTAACAAGGGAAACTGCAAAAATTATGGAGGAAAAAAAAATGCATCTACTTGCGAACACACAAGTGGTATTGTAATAGTTTGGGGTTTGAAATCAAAGATATTTGATTTTTTTTTTTTTTAATAGCAGATGTTTTCTCTTATTTGTAGTTTTGCTTATGTAATTATTTAATAAAATGATTTTGTTTAGTTTTAGTTGTTATGTTGTTACATTTGTACAAGGCGTATACTAATATCAAAATACCGGTACATAAAATAGACGAAAACTTCCATATGAATTTTTTTGACAAAGGTGGAATCAAAGGACATTTTTACAAATTTATACTGTAGTTATTTATAAATCTATCTATCTATCTATCTATCTATCTATCTATCTATCTATCTATCTATCTATCTATCTATCTATCTATCTATCTATCTATCTATCTATCTATCTATCTATCTATCTATCTATCTATCTATCTATCTAACCCTTGTGGTGAGCAGCTGAAAGTCAAACAGCAGCAACAAGTCAATTATTTTATTAGTTTTTGTTAACTAAAGCAACTTTGAATGCAATAAAAAAAAGCTTTTTACAGTATTTGATGGTAGTGTAGCTGTATGTAAGATAGTGTTCCCAAACTAGAGGCCCTAATTAGCCCTGCATACACCTTTTTGAAATTTCTTACTAAGAGAACCATTAAACTATAAAAAAATGACATTGGAAAGTTTTTTACTGTAGAAGTCCTCAATATCAGCAAAAATGTTCTCTCCAAAACCTAAATAATGCTTTAACGAACCATATGAGTCATACGACCTTCAAAATGAACCCGATCATCTCGGCAGAGCGCACATGCACCAAAACAACAGCTATGTCCAATTTTATTTATTTATTTATTTTGGGTCACGTTTTCATTGGAGCAGTCTGTTCAACTACAGTACATTCACATCTGGATCATTCGCCTTTAACTGGGGCAATATTGGGCTTGGAGTTATTGCCATGTGCTCAGTGCCCTGGCAGATTGTTCCAATTTCCCAAAACCTCGAATCACGGGACTTCAGTCACTTTGGCAAACGAAACATTTGGTTTCATGGGTGCAATTTTAGATTAAGATCATTTCAAAAATGCCATGACAATTAAAAAAAAATGTTCTATTCGGGAAATAAATGGATGGAAATGGGAAGTTTAAGCAAGCAAATCACTATCAATTAGTCGGGATGAACACAACGCATTGATTAGCGTGATTATAGTTCGGCTGAAGCAATTAAATATGTTCTATTTATTTTACTATGCATGAGCCGGTGGCAGTCATTTTTGAGGATGTTTTGATATCGGATGTCAGTATACGTATGGTTACAAATAAATAGAATAAAACTATCTGTGTCGCAGTACTGGTCAGTTCAAATAACGACAAATTGGAAACATTTAAAATCCCCATACTCAAACACATTAACAGGTCAAGAAATTCAAGGCTTCATCTTTAAAATGCATAAAGTCATGGTCATAAAGTTGAATGAGAAAATTCCAAGCTGTGCAAAGCTGTTATCTGGGTCAAATGACTCAAAATAAAATTATTTCTCTCCGTCATATTGATTAACTATTAATTTAAAATGCAGGAAAAATATTTCTTTTAAAAGCCACTGAATTGGAGGTTATTTTGAAATTTTTGATTGATCCTCTATTTCTAATACTGTAAATTTTGGTCTCTAAACCATTGCTTTTTTCTCACGCTTTGAACCCTGTGGCTTATTTGCTTTTTTTTTTCTTATCTTTCTTCAGCCACAGTAATGTAAGGGCAATCTCCCAGTAAACAAGGGGAGACACAAAAAAGCGTTATCGAAGTTTTAATTTTGAGTTTGAACTGCAATTTTACTCCACACCTTGGGGCACTCCACTCCACTAATAAATGCAAATAGCATGCTATTGTTGTGTTGGTGCAGTATTTTAACAATCGGAGTGTGTCAGTGTTTTGTTGGAAATATGTTGGTGCAGCTCTTGTTTCTAAATGTGCAGGCATGTTCAATCTTTGTTGAAGGCACTATGTTGCTGTAACCAAAGAAACAAAGTTTAGAATAGAAACAAAAATTGAAACCAAAAATAAAATTCACGTCCCATCTTTCTGCATAAAATCCGATGTGGCTTATACAGTACATGACCAAAATCAATTTCCTGTTCAATTTTTGTTGGTGTTGCTTATACTGTGTTGCGGCTAATAGTCTAAAAAATGTGGTATGCAATGACCCCTTGCTACTTCGCGCCTGCCCTATCGCCCTTAGTGCATAATTAAAAACAAAAAAAAAAAAAGCAAAAGCTAATTGAGGAGGGACGTGCTTGTTAAGGTTTTCTGCATGCCAGACAGACGAGTTAACTACTTGCCATGGGCACTCCTCTGACGTTGAACTACTGCAGTACACATATTTACTTAAATCTTACATTATTAAACTTATAAAATAAGTTATCTCTTCCCTACCCATCCCTTTGGCTGTAGTTTCACGGAGAGGCGCGGTTATATTAGCAGTACCCGGAAGTCTAATTAGAGTGAAGCCTGTAGCTAACCAAACATTATAACAATCAGAGTTTACACTTGAAAGTGACGTTACTTTGTTGTTTTTCACTTATCATGGAGGGGTTCTGGTCCCCATTAACTGTGAAAAACAAGGGGTTACTGTATTCCATTATTATAATTAGCCAGAGCTATAGCGTGATGTATTCTTTTAGACTTTTCTCCACTTCATTTTAATTCAAAGTGGTAAGAGATTTTATCACGCATGTGCATGTTCCTGAAGCTTAATATTTTTCACTTTAGTCACTTTAGTTTTTTGTAAGTAAACCTCTGCCAAAGATGGACTGCGTAAGGATAACGAAATGGTTGAGGTATGATCCCCACACCCTGTTGGAATTGAATCTGGAAATTCTTAAGCAAGTCTTAATGAACACATGAAATTACCGGGGTGTTGGGAACTTCCGAAGTTTCCCACTAGACATGTCTAAAACCAAGTTGTTACATAACATGACAGCTCCAAGACCTTCAATGGCCCCCGTTACTGAAATACAATGTGTGCAGCCAGGCGTTGAAAAAGACAGGAACAATTCTTCATTAGTCGAGCAGGAAATTCAACAAGGTTCCATCCGAACGTCTTCATGCTGACTGCTCATTGTCAGGAATGCACTTTGAGAAGTTTTCGGGTTCTGGAGTACGAAACGGCAGCGAGGCCTTTTCTTCAATGTTGTTTTAGGCCTCTGTGTCAGTGGGAGATGTGCTAAAAATGGCCCATCAATGCATTGAAACCAGATGCATGCATGGACAGTGTTCTTCCTCCATCTGTTCTATTGTCTCAGTGTTCTGTGAGCTGAGGAGCGGATGCACGACTGATGGAGAAGCAGGAAATAGTCTCAGCCTACAACAACACGGACAACTTCTTCTCGCCTCGCGCTAAATGACTGCAGGTGCCCGGACAGAATCCAAGTTCATTCATCTAAATTCATGACAAGCAGTAGAATATTTTTTCCTCCCATGTACAGTATGTTAGGAATGGAGTACCAGAACTTAATGTCTTTCAAATTACAATCTTAAAACCAAGTAAACATGTGATAAACAAAAGTATTCTTATTGGTTGCCAAATGTGTTTTACATTATGTCATTTATAGATTGAATATAAATACTTTATATGTATATTCAATCTATAAATAATATAATGTAAATATTTCAAAATGTATACAGAAAATGGTTTCTACGGCCTTGCTATTTTCTGTATTAACTGTATTCTTTGTTTCACTGTGTTTAAGCATGCATTATTAAATTAAAAAAAAAATAGCCATATATTGTAATGGATGAAAAAAGCAAACACAGAAATTGAAAAATTATGATAACACAATAAATATAAAAAACACTCATTGAAACATGTTTTAAAATAATATATATTATGTCAAAAACTATCTTAAAACATCATCACATTTTTCTTTTTGTACTTATTAAATCAAAGGACCATTTCACAATAGGAATTCTCAACAGGTCAAACTATTCTTCTTTTTTTTTTTTTAAAACTCTAAAGTGCTTCCACATTCACATGCCTAATGCAGCGGAAATTACATGAATCTGCTGTTGTCACTAATCGCAGCTCTGAGTAGTGTCCAGCCACTTGGCAAAAGAACAGGAAAATCCAGTACATGTCAAGGTTTTTTTTTTAATTTTTATTTTTTTAACATGACTCCGCATAACTGGCACACTTAACACACAGGCCAGGAATAAATGTTGGGGTGAAACATTAACATTTACAAGGTTATGCTATCCATTTTTAATCTCTATTTAGAAAGGGGAAAAAAAGGATAGGAATTGAAAAAAAGAAGTGTTGATGTATTTATACCAACAGCATAATACATGTTTTGTGAAAGTAACATTAAAAAGATGAATGCGTATTGTTCAGTGCAGCGTTTCAACTTTAGCACACTTATAAAATATACACGGCCGTATATGTTGGGAACACGATGAATACCTGACATATGAAACAAACAACCCATTTAAGACGCTCCCAATTAGCCATGTTAACATCATTAGAATTTATGACACAAAGAGAAATGGTGAGGCTTGACAGAATTTTGCCCTCCGGCTTGTAACCTCCAAACGGCTTCACTTGAAGTTTCAGGAGGTGAAACCAATCCAAAATCTCATTAAGGAAACTGGAGCGGTTTGGGCAAATTGCTGAGGAGAGCAATTCAAAACCTTTCAACTTGCAGTTTAATCTATATAAGCCCTTTCCCACCAGAACACTCCTCCAACATGTTTCTGTGACTCATTGTTGTTCTGCATTCCCACGGGAGTCTCAAGAACATTGATGTCAAGCATAAGGGGCATAAGACAGACATTTTTCAGTAGAGTGTCAAGAGTGTCAAATATTGGAGGAGGAATAGCTTTTTTTTCTGGCACTGACGCACTTGGTTGTTGTTGTTTTTTTTCAGTTTTAGACTAACTTGTAACCCGTATAAACGCTTCAAAAAAAGTATTTAACTGTTGTTAATATTGATTTATATTACTATTTTCTTTTTATAATATGAAAAAGTATACAGTGTCTGATGTACTGTAACACAGGAAATACCAGAATTTGACCCTAAATTAGAGTGCCTCCAATATTGTATTTCTTGATGCTTGGTTCCCATAGTAATCATCTTCCTACTTCTGCCTTTAACATCATTAGCAATCATGGCTAACCAACATCAAAAGTTTGAATTAAGCACTAAATTGCACAATAAATACACTATTGTGAAGACTCTCATGAGATCAAGTCATTAGCATTTTGGCATCGTAGGGACGCCAACCAATAGCGACCTGCCTCTTTGTGCCACCGTGACGCCGACCAATGGAAGACCAGCATTTTTATGACGTACGCAGTGACATATGAGCGTGGTGCGACTCACAGTCCTATGCCCGCACGCTGACCGCCGGGAAGTTTCAATTTTGTAATTGTTGATGCCGTAAAGCGGGAAAAATGCTGTAAAAAGGGGACGAAAAAAACTTAGCATTCCACCTCGTAACGTGAAAAAAACCTGAGCCAGGGACACTGTAACCCATGGGTTCACTATACTTTATAACAATTTTTATAAATACTGGTCTTATTTATAGTCTGCACGGTGAATGGGCGGGCGCTAAAGGTTTTCTCTTTCCTTGCGAGGGTATTGAAATACAGTTGAGAAGCACTGGACCCGGGTGACAAAACATTTTACAGTGGTATCCCACATCTACGTATAGGGTTCACACACAAGAATACAACCAGCGGTATTTGTTGACACACTGTAAAAAAGTGATAGCGGTGGCGCCTAACATGATCTTGACCTTGACCATGAGGATCTTAGCGAACCATTGAGCGCACGGAGTCATGACCTGAAATACGACGGCTATTATTAACTTTGTGTGGTCACTCAGTAGACGCCACGAAAGACATCCAGGCCTGCTTGTGGGAATCCTTGCTTCAAAGAAAGATTGCAATGTGTCCCCCTAAATGAGAGAAGTTTAAGAGCAGCCAGCAGCTGTCGTGTTCTATATTGACCATTGAGCATCCGCTCATTCAAGGGCCAAGCATACAGTATAGCAGGCATCCTTTGATCCCATGTTACATAACAGCAGATGGCCTTCCTGTAGTTGGCATGGATGTATGGTAGCCTGTAATGTAATTTTCCTGTCAAATGTTGACCATTTGGCACAAATGTTCGCCTACTATGGATGTCCTGATTGTGAGGATCTGCAGATTCAGAGTCAATCTCCAATTTCTGAGCAATATATTGAGCAGGGATAGGTGTCAAATTTCGACTGCACAAAATGCTCAATTTGCACCGTTGCACTGTCTCTGCTTTTCACATTAAAATATTACAGACATTATCATTGTTTCATGATGTTAACTTAGCTTCCTGCAACAACTACCAGAATGTTTCCCCACCAGCTGCATTTCCTTCCGCTGTTTCCAGCTGTGTTGTATCATAAAAAATATATACGGGATATACTTTTTTCTTTTGGAAATGTTTGTGTTCCTCTGGATTACTTTATCACACTTGAAAAACAACAAACAAACAAAAACAGAATGATTTCCCCCGATTGATCAGATGAAATTGCTGTGATTGGACCAAATTTCCAATCATTTGAGACCCTTGTGGCATTATATTACAAATTATGGAAAATTCCTTCAATTTTTATTTTTTTCTCATGATATTATAAAAGAATCAATGGGAAAATAATACTAGGGAGCTAAAAGTTACAACAGATGATTAAAAAGTAAAATTTCATAATGCAACAAATCTGATATATCTATGTGATTGCAGCTGGACAGGCGAGATTTAGTGCACAAAAATAATTACTGTCCAAATTTTGGGCCATAAAAAATCATTATAGATTTTAAAAAAAAAGAAAAAAAAGAAAGGATTTATCACATTGATTTTCCTGCGATTTTTACAACATTCCACTGAGGGACAGTCAAACTAGGTCAGCAAACACAAAATTCTTTGTTGACTTGTTTTTCACCTCAAGACAGTAGGTGGCAGTAGAGACCCGTTAATGGCTATGTCTTATAGTGTCACTGTCACTTCACAGGCTACAAAGACAGACCATACTATTTTAAAATTATTTGTGGGTGTTAATAAATTTAATCTATGTATGTATGGATAGAATTGATGCCACTGAACAATTTGAGTGGTTGAAGGAAAACGATTGGAAACGGGCCACCAGAAACATTCAGCTCTTATTTGTTTCGACCACATCATTAGGCTAGTAGGTTAGTAGGACTACCTTTGCCATGATTTTTAGAATCCAAAGCAAGAAGATGTAGTTTTTGAATTTAAAAAAAGTGGTTGAATTAGCATTTAGGTTATTATATGCTATCATGTTATAGGCTATGTTATTATCGGGTATCATATGAATTGCTGTGGCAACTGTGTGATTGACTGACACATGGCCCAAACAATTGGCTCGCTGAAACAGACTAAAAAACACAAAAATGGGAATGCAGGGGCGGTACCTGTATAAAATTGGAATAAATCAACGATTGTCAATTGTCAATAGCAGTTTCCTCTGTTATCATTTTCTTGTATCTACTGCAATTGTTTTTTTCCCCCTCAGACAAAAATGTTACCGATAATAAGAGCTCAGAGCTAAGGCATGTCTGCCACCTCATTGCTGATTAGAATGCATGCGTGGCTCGATAGCAGGTCCAGTTAGTTGACGTCTCCGGGGAAACTGTTCCCATGGCGATGTTTGATGTCCTCCTCCTCTGTGCTGGATAGATGGATGGATGCCCTTCACAGATGATCACTTCTGACCACCTCTGACCATTTAATTATCACAGACAGGAAGGAAGCTTCAGCATGAAAGGAGCCAATACCACTTGGATATGTTCCCGTGTCATTTTTTTTTTCTTTTTTTCAAAGAAAATTATGCATGATCCTTTCCCATGGAGAAGTAGCTCTCGTGACTGGTGACAGCGTGCCACCCTGTAGCAGCAGCACATGAGCCCAAAAGCAAAAAAGAACAAGCGGGAAAAAGGCTTGCTTTGTTTTTCTATGTGAGATCGCCTCGCTTTTCGCTGACCCACTTTGAACTAGAACAAAATTAACACGTGTGCCCCTATCTTCAAAGGGGGCAGTAAAAGGGCCGATTTTTTTTTTTTTTTTTTAAATCAAAATAAGCCATGATTGGGCTAATTTGGAGGTGCTTTCTGGCAAAAGGGGTCGATCAGCTGAATCACTTGACTTCCAATACCACTGTTTATCCCCTCCACTGAGCGGGGGATGATGTGCAACAACAAGCCTGTGAATATCCGTGATGATTCATTAGATTAGGAATAGAGATATACAGTGTAGATAACATACAAATAGCAACATTAAACTATGTTTATGATCCCGATTTTCATGAGAATAACGAGGACAAAGTGAGATCAAGAATAGATAGATGTTTTTGTGTGCGTGTGTGTGTGTGTCCAGGTTTGATTTTTTTTTTTTTTTTACAAATTGGGCTAAATAGATAACCCAGCTAACCCAGGGCAAGATCAATGCGGGGTTATTTGCTACCCATTTGGCTTTGAGTTGAAGATTCAACCCAGCAGTTTCAGTCAAGATTTTGATTCAACATGGGGTATAAATGACCAATACTGTTAAGTTAAAGCTATCAAGAAATGGGTTGTAGTTCAGGAAGCAATCAGTTTGGTCATGTTCACTTAAAAGATTTGTTCTTTTCAACAAATCCCCTTCGACTTACAACGCTATTTCAGATCTTCATACCCAATCTTCAACCCAATCTACAAAGTCAAAATAATAAATCCAATCTGCTCAAAATCCTAAGTGGGTTCGGAAAACAGCCTCTTAATCACTGTATTTCATGTACTATAAGGCGCACCGAATTTAGAAAGCGTAACATCAAATCTTGAACAGAAAATCAGTTTTTGTCATGTACACTATAGGCCGCACCAGTCTATAAGCACCAGGTTGTAACATCAATTACAGTATTTTCACAGAAAGATGATATATTGAGGTTTTCAAGTTTGTTTTTATTAATTCAATTTTTTTTCAAAATACCTGGTTACGGTAACATCATGCCTTTAACTTAGACTGAACATGCCTGCATGTTATGAAAGAAGACACATCAACATATTTTCAATTTAACACCGACATACTTGTATTGTTAAAGTACAGCACCAACACAATAGTAAAACCCCTAATTTTTAAAGTGTTTACTAGGGCGAAAGTGCACCCTGGTGGCGAGTAAAATACCAGTTCAAACTCAACATTAATATTTCGATAGTGTTCTTCTGTCTCCCTTTGTTTAATGAGAAATTGCCCCCTGGTGGATATTACGCGGCACCGGATATAAACTACATAATAATATCGCATTTTAAAGCACATAGAACAGAAGCTATGGTAGTGGCTTGCATTGCATTATGCATCCACTGGATGGAGCTGTGCCAAAGGGGATGTCAACAAAACAATCAGATAAGTCAGTCAAACTTTATTAATAGACAATCAGAAATTAAAAATAAAGATGATCTGAGGAAAGTACTATCTGAAGAATGGGTAAAAATACCTATTGATTACATTAAAATCAATGCCAAGATGAATCAACCTATGCCTCAATTAAATATTAAACTATCAAAAATATCAATATAAAACCAAAAACCTTTACATATATTATTGTGTTGACTTAAAAACTGTTTCTGTGTTTACTTTATAAAATTAAAAAAGAAAAACGAAATGTGTTTTTTGCGTCTTGTCCCCATATAAATTGCTTCAAGATTGGAGCAGATTTAGCAGACAAATAATTCAAATAGGTTGTCATAAACAAAAATGTTACCTCTAAAAAATACATTTATAACTCCAATGCAGAGGAAAAAACTGAAGAATTGACATGGCTATCATCCCCCAAAAATGAAAACTTGGAGTTTATGCACAGTATACGGCCCACCGGATTATAAGGCGTTTTGACATGAGCGTTTCGACACAGAAGCAATCGGCATCAGGTTGGTTTCCAGTCCTTGCTATCTGCTATCTGAAGGCTCACTCAGCATACCAGACATCAAAGATAGCCCGTCATGGAAGGAGGTGAGCTAATGGGGAACATTGTAAACGGAGCTTGTGAGTGGGACCTTTATTTGAGACGTTACAATGTACACTATGCAGCTCCAGCAGGTAAACAAGCAGATCTGGAGACGAGGTAACTCGGAGTCTCATTCGAGTTGTCGTCAATGGGATGAAATTTAAATGTATGGCCGCCGTAAATGTTCTGTTGCGTAATACTTAGCTTCAGTTTCAAACATACTGCTTACTCTTAGCTCATCTATACTGCTGAGCGCTTGCTTTTTTTTCTTTTTCTGTTCCCAAGTCTTCGCTTTTATCTCATTATTTGCGCTCCCTCTCCTTCAAGTCGTTCCCACCTCCTTTGCATTCCTGAGACCTCTTCCCGAGACTCTTGACATGACATTGGCGTGTGACACGTGTGAGAAACCTCTGCAGGGGCCCCCGCTGTGGACAAGACACCGATATACTGAGAGTGCCGGGTGACGGCTCTATTTTAAGGACTTGTAAATATGAGAACTTCCTGTCCTAAAGTCTATGTAACGTCTCGGGGGATGTTAAATGCATAAAGAGGAAAGTCCTTGTTGATTTGCCGAAAGATTCTTGTTTTTATGATTCAACCTTTTCGGGCCCGATCTTAAAAATAGGAATTCGCACATAGCTGGAAAGTGAAAGTTGTTCTGGCTTTGCCAGCAATTGTTCTTCTGTCTAATCTGTGTAATAGCGATTTTCCAGATACTTCCACAGGTTTTGCCAACTCAGGCGATCGTCGTTTGTTTGCAAGTGTGGACACAAGACAAAGAATGAGCAACACTATGAAACTGAAACATAGTGTGTAAAGTGTAAAATGTTGATATTTAGTTAGATTTTTGAAAACTTTTTTCAATAGAAAAATAATGATTCACTGTATATGTAGTTATGGAAAAAAGTAGTGTTTTCTGTGGCATGATGCAGTGTTTTCAGTTCTGCCATGTTTGCAATATCTGTCACAATAGAAGTCATCTTTTTTTTTTCAACACTATTTCCAACATTGAAGTTTTGGGAAATTCTAAACTAACTCTGTAAAATGTGACTGCAATTTATTTAAACATTATTTGTAACATTACCAGTCAAAAGTTTTGAAATACCTTCAGTTCTATTTGTCTACAATATTCAGTTCAAGAAATTCACCTGTGGGGCTGTCAAAGTTAAAGCAATAACTTTAGAGACCAATTTATATCTTATTAAACGTTTAAAAAAGTAACTAGGTTAACTCTGTCCTATTTACTTCCAGTGGCAGCTGAACTTTGCTAACTTTGCAAAAAAACTGAGAGGAGCGGCATCAGCAAAATGACATCAAAAGATGGACGCTTACATAGTTTTAATTCAAAATTCAAATTCCATTTTGCACACTGAAAAGTTTAAAACTACAATTTACAAAGCTAAATTCAAACACAGTTGTAGCTGTAAAACTTTAGCATGTAATTTCAGAGCAGGTCACCCTGCTCAAGTTGCCACCACAAAGCCCCACAAAACTAAACTTTTCCGTAAGAAGTATTTACAATGTTTTGTATAAAAATACTTTAAGTAAAAAAGCCTGTGAAGCAGATTTGATAGTTTTGTTCAAAAGTCATATTTTACATAAAAGGTTTTTTTTAAATAAAAAAAAAACTACTACAATCTTTGATTTTTTTTTTTAATTTTATTTGGTGATTTTACATTAATTCCAAGAATTTATAAAGAAATAAAAAGCTTTATAGAAAATATGATCATATAATTACTTGAGAAAAAAATTGCAATTAATTAGTTAGAAAAATGTAATCGCTTGTCAGCACACACACACCTATATATATATATATATATATATATATATATATATATATATATATATATATATATATATATATATATATATATATATATAGCCACATAATGAGCCACAACTTTAAATGCGTTTTTTTTTTTTTTCAAAACTAGGGATTTTAAATTGGCAACATTCACATTGCTGTAACTTCATCAATATTTGAACGATCTCCATCCATTAAAAAACATTTTAAAGGGAATTAAGTGTATACTTAGAATATATCAATCTCTCAATTTTCATTTTGGGAACCTCTATCCGATTTTGTGAAAACGCATCACAACCCAGTAAAAAAATCATTTGATACATACACAATTTGATCTATCTCTCATACTACCCATGACGCATGCTAAGATTTTATAATGTTTTATTACATGTAAATGTATACACACACATACCACCACTCTTTCCTGTGGTGCATCACACAAACACAGGTCGATCTAAGCCGCTTTTGACAACAACGACCATAGCAAGTCACAATGAAGGGGACTTGCGTAACAAGGCTAGCATGAAATTTGGCCTCGTCATTCCTCAAGGCTCAAGTCAGCCATTCATCTTAGAGTTATAAAACACTGAGTTCTGACATACAGTATACACGAGGACATATTAGGTAAGGCTTATTCATTGTAAAGGTCCTCTTGTTCAGCAAAAATGTTCCATGTACGATGACATCATCTTTTGCTCCAGGCCACTTACGCAGCCATTGGAGAAAAAAAAAAAATGAGCACTGCAGATTTTATATTGTCTCACAGGATAATCCATGTGTATTGTCAGCGAACAATTCAGGCTATTCCGATTGGCAATCACCTGAGCCAAGTGCATTGGGCAGCACGATGCTTTTTTGGCAGACTCGGCAACGCAGTCAAACAGCACAGCCTTGTGTTTCGTAGTGGCACACACACATAGGCCATCCCATAGCATGAGTCATTTTAAATTAAGCTGAATACACTGTGGTGGGGTGTCCAAACTTTTGACTCTCAGGGTAACTGTTATGTTTTGGGAGGTTGTTGGTGTTTTTTGTGTCTATCCTGTCTTGGTCTTGTGTTGGCTTTGTGTTCCTTTCATCTCTTGGGTTTGAGTTGTGTTGTCGTAGTGTTCTTAGGCCTTGTCTACATGTAGCCAGGGTTCTCGCAAACGGGCAGTAAATGTCTCTGTTTTGCTCTATTTGCTATATGTGGCCAAACTTTTTTTTTTCCATCAAAATCGAAGCCGAAGACGCGGATACCGGTGAAGTCATTAGGGGAAGTTCTTTCTGATTGGACAGGATTTGTGACATTACTGCTGCCTCGCGACTTGGCATCCTTTCACATGAATTTGAAACCGCACTATGCGGTTTCATATAGACGTGACTTTTTAAAAAAAATAAAAAAACAACGAAAAGGGGGAGTCTATGCGGATTTGAATTAGTTGGTTACATGTAGACAAGGCCTTATTTGTGTTTCTATTACAATTGTGTTGGTGTCTTGTTTAGTCCAATTGCTTTCACCTGTCCTCTTCCCTCACATCTGCCAATCAGCTCCCTGCTCCACGTGTGTCCTTCCCAGGTGTGTCTTGTTGTCTCATCAGTTTTTAGTGTATTTAGTTTCCTGTTTCCTTTCACTTCTGGTTGCGCCAATGTGGTTGTGAATGTTGATGTTGCTGTCAGTTCAGTTTTAATCATTTATATATCTGTTTTCCTGAGGCAAGTACATTTATTAAGTGTATTTTTGAATTTGTTTTCGTTATTTTGATTATAGTTTTGTTGGGTTTTCTTGGCATCTCCAAATTGAAATGCTATTTTTAAGTGCAACCAGCCTCTCTGTTTCCCTGTGTTTAGTTCCATGCCCTAACTTCTCTCCCTATCATGCTCAAACATGATAGTCACAAACTGACAAAAATCAGATGATTCAGTAAATATTTTTATTTTATCATATATTTTAGTATATTTTATTATTTTACTATGAGCCCTGTTTAAATTGTTAAATACTCTAGTAATTGTGTCTTTTTTATTTTAATTCTGCTTTAATTGGCCGTCTTTCTGCCTTTCGTCTTCTGTCTTGTTCCCACCGCCCTGCCCTGCTAGGGTCTGGGAAAAGCATGACTTCATCTTAGTCGACACAACACTCCAAACGACCGCAGCTGAGGGACAGGCATTTCCTGTCTGTCCTCAACTCGTAATAACAATGTTTAATTGCAATACCACTGGTACTCCTCAGAACATGGCCAGGATTAGAGACAAAATGAGTAACAATTGGAACAGTGTGACAAATCATACAGTGATGACAAAAATTCCCAGCTCACTGTAAAACAATGTTTTTAACATGCCTAGTGATAGAATGTTCTGGAAATTATATATTTTCTTTGAATTGAACATTACAATGGAACAAACTCTTTCCTTCGAGGGCCGCATACAGAAAAATAGAAAAATGTAATAGAACGCAAACTCCATAGGGAGGCTGGAGTGAGGTGGATTTGAACTCGGGTGCTTGAACTGTGAGGCGGACACGCTAACCACTCCACCACTGAGCCACCCCGTTTATATAACAGAATTATTTAGAAAAACAGCTATTGCAAAGCTTTTGTTAAATTTGTTTAGGGAAATTGTGATTTTTTTTTTGACAGCATTGTGCGCCATGTAAATTTGTATTCTTAAGCCATAAGAATGTGGATAGCGGGCCACAAAGGCTCCCATGGGCCATAGTTTGGACACCTTTGGTGAAAGCAGTCCACACACTATTGTTCTGATACTCCAAAAAAGAGACAAATGAATTTCAAAATCTACTTCAATTTGTGGGCTAACCTCTGCAATGTAATCTAATTAAAAAATATATACATCAAAAGGAAAAAAAATAAGCAACTGCAGTTGCACAAGTGTGCACACCATTGTGGTAAGCATATGCCTGCCATAAAAGTCATCCTATCCTGCCCTAATAAGCTTTCATTGACTTTTTCAGTCATGCTCACACAAGTCAGTTGCGTGCTAACTGTCATTTAACAGAAGTTTGAAAGTGATTGGTTAATTCTGATTGTGGCCACACCCACAGGTAGATTTGAGTGACCTCATGATCAAGGTTCTCTCTCTCTCTCTCTCTCTCTCTCTCTCTCTCTCTCTCTCTCTCTCTCTCTCTCTCTCTCTCTCTCTCTCTCTCTCTCTCTCTCTCTCTCTCTCTCTCTCTCTCTCTGTTGTAGCTATATGGCTATGCATATACCTGCTGCACTTTATATTGTGTTTACATACAGTACTTTTTATATACACAAAACATCCAGTACATTATACGGAAAGTAAAACTACAACTTGCATTTATATATAGCCATGTATGAATGAGCTATGAAGTCAAACCAGAGTTCACATTTTCAAGTTCATAAATAGAACTGACTTACCATTTTTTCTGTGTCCCTGCTCTTTTCCTCGGTTAGAAAAAGACAACAGACCGATGAGCTGAAAAAGTGAAGATTGTTTCTTTCTCATCTCGTCTCTCGTTTAGAATTCTTCCACCAAATGTTTGAAGGCAAGTTTCCTCGGCAAGTCGTATCCTATCAAGTGTGGATTTACTCCTATTATTCCACCCCAATACCAAATCCCGCCTGAAATTTGAAGGTATGTAAACAAGAGCATGTGGTCTCTGTTATCGCAGCGTTTCGGCCAATGAAATCCAACTTTGAAGGTCAAGTCTGCACGTGTGTATCTGTGTGGGTGTGTAACAACCAGGGTGTGTGTGAGCCGTTAAGAAAAGTCATGACATGAATGACTTGTGTTGTAGTTGAATGTTTGCTTCTACTGTATACTTCAGCGGTGCAGTATTCAAATTGGATCTTTAACCAAAGTTAAATAATTATATTTACCGCAAAACTAAAATTTCATTTATTGCATACTGTACATACTGTATGTCATTGGTCTTAGTTGTGGTCAAGTTGTGTTTTTTTTTTTTTCCCCCACATTGTCATGTATACCATTTAATATTCCACATTATCATTTATGTGCTGCACATCCTGTCAAATTGCAATTACAGTAAATGTTATCTACATTGATAATAAATAGATTACTATTGTTTCCCTTGTATGATATTGTTTATTTGACCTGATAGGAATTAACTGCTTGCCACTGTGTAAAATATGCTCAGGTGACTTTCCTTTTGAGTAGAGTTACTTATTAACAATCAGGATCAACGGTCAGCAACCGTTCAATAGATTAACACAGGTTTGATCCATAGAAGCCACACAACTATTATTTGCTCAACTCGAATTCAAATTTGATAAATCCTGCAGTGAGTTGTGATTACTTCTAAGTTAGGCGGTGTTGACATTAATGATTCGGATCTTAATTGATTTTAAAAACGTGACTGCCCGGACATGAAAGGGAAAAAAATAATGCATTTTTTTTTTCTACATTTACAGTATCGTGTGCAGTTTTCCAAACCCGAGGTTATCGAAAACAATTCACTGCTAATTTTTATTATAGTGTTATCCGGGTGCACATTGCCAATTTTGCAGCAGATGAGCCTCAAATAAAACAGATGATGTTCTACTTTTGTAATTGGGCTGAGTAAAATACACCCGGAGATAGACTTACTAATGGGGTTACAAAATGTATTAAATCAAACACAATTTGAACATAACTCTGTTTTAAAGTTGTTGTTGTTTTTCATACACAACGATGTGCCGATGAGGAGGGAGTCTTTGACTTAAAAAAAAAAAAAAATCACATGGAATACATCATGGAAAAAAGGTTTGATAACCACTATCCTAAACCAACCCAGCAGAGCACACACACAGATTGACAGATGTACGTACTCCTGATTATTCAAAAAAAGTACAGTATTGATACACATTTTAAAAACTTTTAATAAATGCAACTGTTATATTAATCGTTTTGTTGATTTGTGAAAGTACTACAGTACAACACGGCATTTGAGCGTGTCCAGCGGCTTTGTTTTGTTGCAATGCATCACAGCTACCAGGAGATGACGCTCACAGTAAACAGTGTGTGGTTGCGTGTGTGATTTCCTACAATTATGTTGCCATCAGTTAACCACTCACCCGACTCACTAGTCACAACGTGAGTCAGCTACATACTCATTTTTGAGGAAATGAACACTTTACTTAACCGGCACCTTTTACCGTCAATGGTCAAACGTGCGTGATGAGGAAAGTTATAGCGCATTTCTTTTACCTGTACATATCATACCCTTCATTTCAAAATAAATAAATAGAAACGTGACCAAGCACGATTATAAACAGAATGAATACCAACAGAACAGGTCATAATTTGTAGTTCCAACAAAGAAAGGTCTAATCTGAAAACAAGAAAGTTGAGTAATATAATACCTCACGTCATACCATAACAGAAACAAGTACGCCCCCTAGGGTGTGAATTGTGTAAACAGTGTAGGCATGATTTCATAACAGGATTAATTTATGAGTAAAGTGTCGTGTGACTACAATGTTTTTGCATGATTTCTCTGTGCTAAAACGCTATAAAAGCATGTCTTTTTTCCCCTTGTAGTAATGGAGCAGCATTCTGAATCAAAACTTGTGAGAAAAAGAAAAAAAAATCCTTTGGAATGTCTTTAATGTCTGCATAAATTTTCAATAAAATGTTTGTGTGACATTAGTCCAGTGGTTCTTAACCTTGTTCGAGGTACTGAACCCCTACCAGTTTTATATGCACATTCAATGAGCCCTTCACTGAAAAATAAAATGTTTTTTTTGGATTTTTTTTTCAAATTCAAGACATAGGTATTAGTTTTTTTCATTGAGGCACGAAATGAACTACAGTGATTGTGCACTGAAACGTGAATTTAAGAATAGTCATCAGTCGGGGAGAACTGAGATTTCTGAGTTTGCTCATGTGACATTCTCAAGCTTAATCGTGATTATTATCGAGTTGAGCTCTGAGCAATGCTGCTTAAGTCATAATTTCACAAACTTTATTTTAAATATCACAATACTTTGTTAAGAACATAAAATTGTATAGATTTTTTTACTTAACCTATTAGTACATAAGTAAGAAGAGGACTCTCTCATCAGATATGTTAGTCGACTTTGTGTGTAAAAATGGGAAGAAACAGTTCTGATCCAAATGTTCTCTTGTTGTGAGCTTGGCAAAAAGTAGAATTGTTTTTTAATTTATTTTTGAATTTTTATTATATTATATTATATTATATTATATTATATTATATTATATTATATTATATTATATTATATTATATTATATTATATTATATTATATTATATTATATTATTCAGTCATTGATTTTATACTCGTGAGAATAAGCAGGTACAGATAATGGATGGATAGATGGATATTGTTTTATTTTAGATTAGAAAATGTGGGATTGGCCACTATGTAGCACCGCCCCTGCTCCTGTGAAAGAGGCCTTTTATCCACGCAGCATGACATAATTCACAGTTTGAATTCAACACATCTGCTGCTTTCACTCAAACATGTGAAGCGGGATTTATGCTTTTAAATATATGGTGCCACTCTGAAATTACGGAAAAGGTCAGTGGACCAAAGGCTGTTATTATTTTGTGGAACCTGTTTGAAAAATTATTCAAGGAAGAAGGGGAAGAAAAAATGGAAGTGGCGAACTCTCTTTTACTTCCCAGTTGGACTTGAATGTACTTAAAAATAAACCTGATCCATGAATTTGTATGTTGACTTATGTAAACATTACAAATGAGCAGTCAAAACATGACCCTGAATTATTTTACCCTGCGGCCTGTGATGTACTTTTGCGTATGTTTTGGGGCGTGACATCACAGAGGATGCCAGACATTCCTCGAATGTTCCACACGGGATCTGACTGCTGCTTGTGAACGCAACCTCTCGGCCTGCCGCCAGTGGAAAAATACAGGCTTTTCTTCAGGGTCACGGGGCCAAACAAGGCTCTCGGTGGCTTCTACGACTTGTTAGCCGCCTGTGGAGTATCTCCTGGGTTCTGATTGATGTCACTGTTTTGCCATTTTGGTGCCCATTGTGAGACGCAGCAGAGCTGCACAACTTCAAACATAGATATACAATGTTAGCGTTGATGAATAGTGGAACAGTGTGTGTGTGTATAAAGAGCTGACATGGTTTCTCTTCTTACATTACACAGACTTTTTGTCAAAACAAGCCGATGGCGACACGTAATGTTGTGACGTTCCGCTGGGCTGTTGATGTGTTGGGCTATCAAATCAGGCATCTGGCCTTATCTCGACCCCTTGTCACGCAACTGCAGCTTGCCTGCTTTCGTTTGCTTGGGAAGCTTGCGAAAAGGAAGCTTTTATCATCGCTGGCGAAAGACGTCAGGAAATGTTCTAGCGTTTACACACAAAACTTGCAGCAATGTGTCGAGCGCATGCACGTGAGTGCGTCTGTGCTTTAAGGTCGAAGGTTCAACGTTGCTCTATTCTCATCCCTCTAAGGACAAATTTGGTTTGAGTCATGTTTTTTAAAGTTGTATTGAATCCCGCAAATTTCTTGCGCAACATTCACAGAACCCTTCTTATCTTATTCAATGCAATGGGCAAGAATTCTCGTCTTTTAAAATAGTAATAACAATAATAAAAAAATAAAATTCTGGTCAAATATGTTTTTTTATGGAGAGATGCTGTCACCTTTGACTATTGCTTACCTATATAAACCAATTGAGCACTCCAGTGATAAGATGGATGGATGGACGGACGGACGGACGGACGGACGGACGGACGG
Source organism: Hippichthys cyanospilos (assembly GCF_059441005.1). Taxonomy (NCBI): domain Eukaryota; kingdom Metazoa; phylum Chordata; class Actinopteri; order Syngnathiformes; family Syngnathidae; genus Hippichthys; species Hippichthys cyanospilos. The sequence continues at coordinate 15,322,857 of NC_142381.1, read as the reverse complement.
ACGGACGGATGGACGGACAGACAGATCTTTATTGTCCCCAGAGGGAAATTCAGTTTCACAGACATTGCCAGATAACACAGAAACATTGATCACACATACACACCAAATAAGGAGCAGACATGATTATCACAGACTGTTTAGGGCGGAAATAAAAGCGGAGATAACTGTGACCATTGGATGCCTGTGTTTCCACACTTATAACACAGCTATTATCTACATGCAAGTCAAAGTAAGGAATGTAAGTCAATCGTTCTTATGGTACCACCCATATTCACATAGACATAGCACACAATACTCTGTTGGCCTTGAAAGATGAGTGAAAATGCTGAAGGTACTGGCCCTCTAGATGTTTCCTTTTCCAATAACGCTTGGCACTGAAAGCGTTCATTAAAAAAAATAACTAACTACCTAACTAACCCTTCTCCTAATGCCAACCAAAGTCCAATACAAACCTAAACTCTAAAAGCAAGTCATGACCCTCAAAAGGTCTGGAATTGTGGGGACCATTTTGGCGGAAAGGTCCCCACAAAGACTGTAAAATACAGAAATTGGTCTCCACAACACAGTAAAAACCAAAGGTGCACACTCACGGGCACACTCACTAAAATATACTCAACGGGGGTTTTCATTGTGAGGACATAATGCATTTCCGAGCTCATAACACCAACCTTACCCACCATGAGAGATTAGCGAACCCTTACCCTAACCTCAACCAAAATCCAATTCCAAAATCAAGTCTTGACCTTTGGTACTGCATGTTTGTGTGTACGCGTGCGTTTGTATGCACCAGCAAATGTGTGTCTTTGTCCGTGGACATGGGTGGGTTACAACAGCGGGAGGCCTTCCTGTCCCAGCTGTAATCTTCTTACAGATTTAATGCAGGTGAGTATTTTGCCATGACATCAATGTGTGGACTGAAATCTTCTTGGTTAAGATATCCCTTGTGTGTCCTCACCTCAGTGTATGAGCCATTTAATCCAGTTCTAAGATCCAGTGAGCAGTGAGGTCAGCGAATTGGAACTAAACATGACTCATGGCCATTCTTAAGGGGAAAAAAATATACTGTAGGGGGCTGTTGTTTTATGAAACATATAAGACTAAAAATTTAAATTTTTGTTCAAAGGGGACATTTTGAAACATAATCTATGATATACAAATGCCATTACTGTACATTGCCTGCTAGGTAGAAGTGTGTCATTCATATTGTGTTGTGGACATGTATTGTAGTCATTGTTTCTATAAAAACAGAACTGTTTTGACAACATCATCTGAACTGAAATTGTCTAAACACCTTCCTGTTGGGCCACAGGGGTGTTATGGTTGTTCTCAGCGGGTCAATTCTTTACATAATTCTAATTACATAATGGTCCCTGCTAGGAGTGGGCGATATATAGGCTCACCTGTTTTATGATATTAGTCATGTGACCTTTGCGACATAAGCCATTATTGGTTGTTACCTGAGCAACTGCGGTTTCATTTTCAGTCAAGAAGTTTCAAAATGGCCTTGAGAAAAGAAATGTGTGGGTTTTGTTGCTTCATACACTTTGATTACAGAATGAACCTTTTGGATGCTGGGAAATGAAAGCCGAGACCTTAAATTATTTTGTAGAAATCCCTTAATTCGTGGAATTTTCATAATTTCGTCAATAACTCAACAATTTATTTCCCCGACATATGCCTGGTTTTGTGAAAACATGGACATCTCTGTTTAAAATTTGAATTTTTGTCAAAAACAATAACTCATTTCCCTAACATACGCCTGGTTTCATGAAAAACACACCAGTCATGCTAACATGGCAGTTAATAAAGTTTAGAGTCAATGTACCATAGAAGAGCTACAAATTAACTTCTGCCTGTGTTTCCATGCCCCCTTTGTTGTGCTTCTATTTAATTTGTAACTTGGGGGTCGCACGGGCCATTCCACAAAATTATTAAAACAAACAAAAAAAGGATCTAAAAACATCACCAATTTTATGTGTGTTGAAGAGAATTGAAAGTGCCTTTTTCCTATGTGAATTTTGTATAGTTTGGCACTTTATAATGATGTGGATGTCCAAGTTGACTGTTTTTTGTTAAGCTTTCCAAATGTTATTTACTCTAACCTCAAACTATCGTTAGAAATAGGTTGACACATTATTTTTTAACATATCTGAATAGAGTCAACAGACAAAACTAATCTGTACAGAACAAAATGTAATGGATTGGCGTTGCTTGATTGATTTAATAATTTCATTTCTCGGGAAAAAAAAATCCCCATATACAGTATGTATAAATCTTGATGAGTTTGGATAACTTCAGGTTATAAATTCCCATGACAACATGAATATCCAAACCATCCCATCTCATGTGAAACCCTCAAGGCCATGTGTCACATTCACGTGACATCACCGAGAGACAAAATGACTAATTCATTTGGTAAATATTATTGCAGTGCAAATTATGTCATGTGATTTGTTTGACTTTGCATCAACCGCTCTGAGTGAACTTAAGAAAGAGCCAACAAATGGAGTATTTGAAAGCATGAGATCACTTCCTGACATGACACATTTCCAACTACTTCTTTTGCATGTTGTTAATTAAAACAGCTTTCAAGATGAGTCACAGCGCTGTCGCTAAATGAAACAACTGCATTGCAACACTAAAAGTGGAAAATGGCATTACGGTATTTGACGAAAAAGGCAATGGTGTTTGCACACAAGTGTCCTAGCCCATGTTGACAGCGCATCGACACTTTCTCAGCCCACGTAGATGACACTGCTTTTATCCGAGGTGTCCAAACGTTTTACTTTGAGGGCCGCATTAAGAAAAACCCAAGACGCCAGGGCCATGTTTTTTTGTGTTTTTTATTTAAACCTATTCAAGCACAGTAAAAATCAAAAAAGTAAATAGTGACACTTTGTCTATATTATAGACTGTAAATGTAGAAAGTTCATACATTTATAGTAATCAATTACTTTTCATTCTTTAGTACATTTATTATTTAAACTACTAGTGCTGAATAATGCAGAGTAATTGTTTATCTAAGCACGTACCAAAAAATAAATCAATAATTTTAGCACTTAATGCATAAACTAATCAATTACTTTGTACATGAATTACTTTTAATACTTTAGTACCTAAATGTAGGCGCTTTACCAACGGAATTGAATAATTTATCACTAAAATAATCAATTACTTTAGTAATTTTAGTAGTTAAACTAGTCGTATTTTTAGTCCCTAAAATAATTGATTATTTTGAAACTTCTTTAGTAATTCATTAATTAACTCTTCCCTTGCCAGCCACAAGAATGATTGTTATATGAAATACTTGTCTGCCAGTGACCATATACCGTATTTTCTGCACTATAAGGTGCACCGGATTATAAGGCGCACCCTCAATTAATGACATATTTTAAAACTTGTTCCATACATAAGGCCCAACGGATTATAAGGCGCACCCTCAAATAATGACGTATTTTAAAACATTTTCACTCACACAATAGTAATACTCAAAGTAATAATAATAACTCAAATAAAAACTCTAAACTCTCAATAGCATAATAACTCAATGTCAATATGACCACCCTTGTTCAACTATAAACACACAAAAGAAACAGGTAAAGCTTACTTTATCAGTTCATTCCCCATCTATGGATCCCAATCTCAATATTGATCCATATATAAGGCGCACCGGGTTATAAGGCACACCATCAGCTTTTAAAAAATAAAAAGGCTTTTAGGTGCGCCTTATTGTGCGGAAAATACGGTATATATGTTTTTTTGTTTTATGAATAGAGTGATGACACTCATGGCCAGCGCCCCTCTTAATTTTAAGTTTATTGAGCACTAAGTGTGACCATTTGATGGGAGTGTTGCTCTTGATAGCTACGAGAGATGTGATCGAGTTGGCTTTTCCAATAACGCTTGGCACTGAAATAGTTCACCTTTTGGTGCTTTAATACCTAAATATAAACAGTTTATACCCTTGGTTAAAAGCGTTTAGATTAATTAGGACTTTCAGGACTTTTTTAATCCTTGTACCACCAAACCCATTTATTACTTTTTTGAATAGAATTGTGGACCATGTCAATGTATTTTTAGCATATGCTGCAGGCCACAAAAATGTAGATTGTGAGCCACAAATGGCCCCCGGGCCGAAGTTTGGAGAAGTCTGCTTTAATCTCTCATTCTGAGTATTGACAGGCTTTTTTTTCAACTCTTGGAACTACTTTCACAGCAAACAAAAAGGCAGGAAGTTCAAGGGAGACAAAAGACGGGTGGGCTGGTAGTCGTTGGGTGAAAGGAGGTTGCGCATATGTCTCCCACGTCTGAGGGAACTACTGAGGTCATGGATGAGTATTTCCCACGGAGGCGTCAACACTTTTGATGTTCTGTCTCAAAGACAGTTTACGTGGTAGAGTTTAAGGCCTGTTTACATAAGATTGTATCCTTTTTTTTTTTTTTTTTTTTAAAAAGGGTTTTCTCGTTTCTCACTTCCAAGAAAAGGTATTATGAATTGTAGTCACTTTACTACAAAAAAGGCTAACATGAAGTAATAAATTGAACAATAATTACACTCTTGCTTTAAACTAAAGTGTATAGTACAGCACATACAAATAACTCCTCTATCTTAACTCATGTTGTGGTATACTGTACTATACGTATTTTCAGCTGACGTGTATGAGGAGGTTGCTTGTATGTTTTGATTCATATGATGATTTGTGTGCTTCTGGGGGTATTGAAGACACAGCAAGTCCCATGTGACATTTTAACAGGATTTTTGCACATCACATCAAATCTAATTGAATGCCTTTTAAAATCGTGACACGAATAGTACTTTTTTCTTTTCAATTTAAGAGCAAAGAAATTGAAACATGAAACAACTTATTGTGAAAATGTGATATAGTCACTTCTTTGCCCAAGGCTTTATTTTGTTAAGAGTTAAACAAATGTGAGTTGTTGTTTGTGATCATTTTTCAGCAGATGAGCCAGAAATAGATGATGCAATTTATTTTTCTGGAGTTTCTGAATAAAATACCACCACAAATGTAGGTCCAACGTTTAAAGCATCAGACACGGATGGCACAGTAATCTATTTTAAGCCATTTATTTTCATCCAAATTTGCTTTGTGATGGATAGGGGGTACTTGACTGTTTTGTTTTTCACAGAAGGTTCATCTTGGGGAAAAAAAAAACAAGGGAACCACTGATCTAAGTTGACTCAGCTGAATCAATCTCCAGCATCATAGAGTGCAGATGGCCGTTGTGTTCTTTAAGGCCTTTAGGCCCAGTCACTTTTTTCTCACAGTGCACTAGAAGTCACAGCCAATGTTTTGGCTAATTTGCAAACCAAACATATTGCTTTCCCTTTTAGAGGCACCTCCATAAATGCCCCAGCACACCCGTTCCCAGTTCACCACCCCCTCTACTGTCATTGGCATGTGGGAACGGCGCACGACTGAGGCCTGAATGCTCTTTAGTGGTCACACTTTTCCCAAACGCCTTGCAGCTGCTCCTATTGTGGCTCCATAGGGAGGGCTCCTTCGCCAATTCTTTGGGCCTCCTGTCGCTGCCCGGTCCTCACACAGATTCAAACAGAGGGAGTGTGACCCTCGACAATGGAGGACGCCATGACATCATGCGTCTTCTGTGGGTAGAAAAAAAAAATCTGATGGTAGGATTCCATTGCATGAACAAAGACAGGCAGATATATATCTTTAGTCACTTTATATATATATATATATATATATATATATATATATATATATATATATATATATATATATATATATATATATATATATATATTTTTTTTTTTTTTCCCCAATTTTTGTCTCATAACTGTTTACAGATTTTCAAACATGTAATATATGTATATCCATCCATTTTCAGAGGATTCCCTGAACTGGTTGCCAGCCAAATTGCAGGGCACACCGAGACGAACAATCATTCATACACCCAAATACACCTAAGGACAATTCAGTATGTCCAATACGCCTGCCATTCATGGTTTTATTTATTGGCGCATGTGGGAGGAAGTCGGCGCACGCGGAGAAAACCTACGCGGACTCGGACAGAACATGCAAATTCTATACAGGAAGGCCGGAGCGAGGTAGATTTGAACTTGGGTCACTTTAACGGATGTATATACAGTATGTGTATATTATACATCACTTAAATGATAAATTTTGATTTCGTAGAGAAAAGTATTGATTTATAGACTGATTTTCATTTCTGAGCAGACAAAATTGATGGAACTGTAATCCAAGTGTATGAAAATGAAGGATTAGTAGACGATGCACTTCATTGCAAACATGTTTTTCAACCCAATTTTGGAGGTACTTCCATTAAAGATTATTTTAAAAGCAAATAAATGTAGAACTGTACCATATTTTTTCACGTTGAACTTTTTGTCTGGTATGTGCATGTCTGTTTTTGTCACTTATATGCCTGGCAATCTTTGGATTATGCATTCATAAGGCTTCAACAACACAATGAAAGGATCACTTTAAATGTACAAAGTCATATGATATTTATTTCCACGGTATAAAAAACATTTAAATGAACATATGCAAAAATAGATATACTAGAGAAATATATTACTTTCAATAAATATGTCACATAGCAATCATTGCAGACTGCCTGCCCATGATCGGACTTGCAGTACACAGTACAGAAACTTGAGGTATTTCATGGTCACTTTTCCCATCACTTTAGGATCGTCAACATCTAGAAAAGGCAAGCGTTTGCTTTCAAATTGGCCGCAACTCCAATAAACACAGGGGGATACATTCATTGTTCTTCAAATGAAGCAGTAACTTGTCAGTATAGGTTAATATTTAGATCTCTTAACTAGGAAGCAAAATAGAGACATTTGGGAGGTCAACATTCCTGAGACTGCTGTTAGCCCTCTGATTTGTTATGAATTCATGATTGTGATTATCAAAAGCCATCATGTAGCAGAATCCTTTCGCATACAAAGCAGTTTGGTGTCAATACTGCTTGTTGGTAGCTGCCGCGTCTCCCCTTAAGTTGACATCGGGGTGCGATGTTAATGAGTCAAATGCACATTTAGTGCGGTGATACCAGCACCACTGATTGAGATTCACCGGTTGTTGGTGAAGACTTGATGTTAATGTCAGCAGCTGGGAGAGGTAGTGATGGGGCTGTGGAGGAAGGATAGCTGACTGGCCGACGAGTGCACCGGGATGGACACGGGGAAATTGAAAACGGTGCCGGCGTTGCCGATGGCCGGACTCCCGGCCTCCGACGAGCAGGTGGACGAGGCCAGCACCTGCGACTCGAACTGGAGGAGTTGCCCCATGAAGCTGAAGTTGGGCGAGATGATGCTGCGGCGCTGCTTGACAAACTCAAAGGCCTCGTCCAGTTTGACCCGGTTGGTGCGCATGAGGTAGGCCAGGCAGATGGTGGCCGAGCGGGAGATGCCCGCTTGGCAGTGGACGAAAACTCGACCGCCGTTGTTCCGGACAGAATCTGCAAAGAAAAGAGGCGGCAAAGTCAGCACGCCGCTATATGGTTGCTATTTCACTCATTTTCTGGCAATTTAGACCTGTCAAAAATCCATTTTAACTGGGCTGGTGAATAAGTTAACCCATTCACTGCCATTGACGGCTATCGGCGTCAAAGATGCGTTCTCGTTCACGGCCATCGACGGCAATAGACGTCAAAGATCCATTCTCATTCACTGCCATTGACGGCTATAGATGTCAAACAATCCATTTTAGCGGGACTGGTGACTACGTTAACTCATTCTTTGCCATTGACGGCTATAAACGTCAAAAATCCATTTTAGCAGGGTTGGTGAATCTGTTTACTTATTCTATGCCATTGACAGCTATAGATGTAAATGATCCAGTTCGACACGCCTGATAGTGAATCTGTTCATTTCAACAGCTCATTAAGACACAGGAGGGGCCAGCAGGAGTGTAGGCCTGTGGGGGCCACCCCTAAAGAGGGGGGGGTGAGTGTACACAAAGAAGGGGAACACACCCCACCGCGGGCATATTGATCTGGGAGGAAGACCGCGAGAAGTCGCCTTTTGTGAAGACACAACAAAAGGACGGCGCGAAGCCAAGCTGAGGACTCAGGGGTGGGGGTGATGATGTAACCAAAAAGGCTATTGCTGAGCCAGCTGGTCGAATTTTGGAGGGAACTTTTTCAAATTTAAATCCACAAGTAAAGGAGGAGGATTTTTTTTCTTTTTGTTCACTCATTTTGCCATTAACAGTGTAACAAACAAATACCAACCGATAAACTCAATGGCCTCGTTGAACCAGGAGCTGATATCCGCTTTGTGGTTGTCCTCCACAGGGATGCTCTTGTACAAAAAGGAGTCCTCAAAATGGTTGGGGCAGTTGGCCGAGACGTTTATCAGGGCCGTGATCCCCAGCATATCCAGCATGTCTTTTCGGGACGCGTGGTAAGCGCTACCGAGGTACAGGAAAGGCAAGATCTCCACGGGTCCCCCCTAAGAAGAAGACATGTAAACAGTCAGTAAGGGAGGTGAAAAATAACGTTTTTATGTCGCGCTGAAGGAAAAAAAAAACACCAACCTGATCATAAAGTGGCGTGTTGCATGGGCTGCAGCTAGGGTCTGCACTTCCTGGGTGGCTGGAGCTCAGGGGTAAACTGAGCCCCTGTGAGGGAGAAGGTTTGGTGCACATGTCTGGATACTCTTTGGAAAAAGCGTCAAATCCACCTGTGGACCAAAATTGGAAATTAAATAAATAAAAAGGTGCTGTAAATGCATCACCAAAAAAGGGAACAACTGCTTTGAAACAGAGAGGCTGGGGTCTAATTTCGGATTTGTTTACAGCAGCACCAGCTGGTATGGTGACAGCTGAAAAGCACATTTGTTGCCACGCACGCACACAAACACAACAAACGCGAGTGTGATACTTTTTTTTTTTTTTTACCTTTAAGAATGAACACTCTTGCTCCGCAGGGGTCCCGGCAGAGAGCCGCCACGGCCAGCATCAAAGTCCCATCTTTCTTGGCTTGGCTTAAATCGCAACTGTGATCGTCCAGGAGCACCACCGACTGGTACTCGCCGGACAGAAGCCGGTTCCTGGTGTCCTCGTTGGGGACGATGTGTTCGAGACCCAGAGCGCCCCTGGCTCGCCTCCGCACGATGGTGCTGAAGCGAACATTGGTAGAGGCCGCGATGTGCGAACCGTTAAAGGACAGGAAAGAGCGGCAGTCCAGCACCAGGCAGCGCGGAGCGTCGGCCTCCAGCAGACCACGGAGGGACGCACAGTCGATGGTGGGCACCTCCATTATGACCATAGTAGGACGACGGGAAAGAAAAGTTAGATCCAAATACATAAAGCTGGAAGGCGGTAAAGAGCTGATGTAGTCTCTTCTTTGTCCCGGTTTCAAGAAGAAATCAAAAAAGTAACTTTAAAAGTGCTCGCAGCGTCTTCTTGAGTGTATCCGATGTTTCTTGTTCTTGCTTAGTAGTTTGCGGCGACGCGACTGTGGAAGTCGAGTTGAAGCACTTTATATACGGCCCACGTCTTGTGAATGGGAGGCCACTGACGTCACGGGCCCTCCCTCACTGGCGGCCTGCCAGACTGTATGACGTCAAAGGCACGCGCCCGCCCGCAGTGAGTTGAACCAAACGGGCGCGCGCGCACTTTGAGGACATTTTGGCCCCGGGCACGCGCGCACGTCGGCAGTGTCCTCTTTCCCGGTGGCGACACGTACAAAGCGAAGGGGTCTGTTTTTTCTCACGGTTTTGAATTACTCATTTGAGTCCTTTAAAAAAAAAAACCACACACAAAACAAACTCCTAAATGTACTTTAGTGCAATTAAAAAAAAAAAAAAAAAATCATAACCAACCGGAGTGTAATATTTTAGTGCTAAATTTAAAATGAGCTTATTTGTTTTATTATTTGAATCATAATACACTACTCTGTATAGTTTGTCTTAAAAATTTTGCAGAAGTCTTCAAGTGATGACAACAGAAAAAAAAACACACCCATATGTGTATTTGACAAATATGTCTATTTTGGGATTCCTTTTTTCCTCAGGCTGCATAGAGAAACTTTGGTTCCCAGAAATTGATGCTTTTTGAGACTCACACAAGACAACAAACTCACCATGAATCATTCCTGGTTCATGTTCCTCCATGTAATCAAGATCTCCACGGCAGGTGACTTTACCTCTGTTAAGTTGTGTCAAGTCATCATGTTGAAAAATATAGCTTACCAATGACAACAGCATAGGAGGAGAAGAAAGTGCAGATATCTTTGGCCAAATGTAAAAAGGGAGAGCTAAAAGTACCAGAAAAATAAATACAATAAGTAAAATCTAGTGATGTAGCTGAAAAATTTGCTTAAGTAAAATATTTGCTCACTTCTGACCACTGGTTCGACTCCCTTAAGCATTTTATGGTTAGTCATTTTAATCACGTGTTGGTGACATCATTTCATGAACACACTCTTTGTTAGTGACTCTTCACAAATAATCATTGGTAAATGAATAGACATGTTGTCTCGTGTTAGTTTAACACAAGCACTACATTTACACATTAAAATGTATATAAATATTTGTTTTGGGGGTTTTACATTCAGGATAGTCGGTCTAGACTATATTGATTTAAGGTAAACTGTATTTGCTGAAGGAAATTGTTGGTTTTGTGGAAAGAAACGGTAATATAATGCCTCATGTATAACTTCACGTTGTGGTAATGTAAGCTGTACATGTATTTGATTGTGTTTATCTCACTTCTCAGGGTTGTATTTATCTTTTTTAGTGTTGTGTTCATGAAATATTTAAATCATTGCATTACAATTACAAATATATACTTAAACATTTATGCTGGTATGCCTCTTCACCCTCTGTTTGTTTATATTTATGTTTTGCCATTAGTCAGGCAATTTCATCAATTTCTCTATACCATATACTGTAATTAGGTGTTTTCCCTCCAGAAATTGAGGAGTTTGACTATTTTTCCATGAGGTTATCCTATAACTAGATATCTGTTTTGCCTTTTTACCTGAGAGTTGACAAATAAGAAAATAATATGTAAATATCTGGCACGGGGGGCCATAAACATTTATTCTTTGTTTTTATTAGTCGGAGGTACATAATGTTCAATGCCCGAGAGTAAAGGCAAACCATAAAAGTTAATCACTGTATAGAAATCTCAAGTCCAGTAAATTTCCACATGCTGAGTACCAAAACACGGGTCTTCCAGGAAGACAACGGCAGATGGAGATCTTTTTGACCGGTCACATGTGACCTAAACAGAGAATGAAACATTATTGTCCAGATTTTTTGATGCCACTTGGAGAAACACTTTTTATTCCCTGCATTGATGACTCAGAATGAGCCTTGTCTCATCATAAGGAAGCAGGAGGGTCATTGTTGACAACAGGTGAAGGGTGTGTTCGTTTCTGTCGTCACTTGAAGGTGCATGTTGTAAACAACTTTTTTTTGTTGCTGTACATTGACAGCCCTCCAAAGCTTTTTGAGTTTCTGCTCCACATGCCTCACTAGTTGTAAATCTCTAAATCCAGTGATTTCCATACTGCTGTTGTACTGTATGTGTGCCAAGTCTATCTTATCTTTTCAAAAGATTTAGGGCTATGACCTCATTCTCACTAAACAGAAACCTGAGCAGGACTACCAACCCTCTGAATCCACATCCGTGCCATTATGACCCCAGGTAATACCTCAGGAAAAGAAAGGATAATGGGATGTGTTATGTGAAGGAAAGGGGTGAGGGGTGGATGGGAAACCAAAAGGACAGAAACGTAACTCATCACAACAGAGTGCAAAAACTCTCCGGCCGGTTTTACCTAACACTCCTGTGAGATGAGTCAACAGTCAACCAAATGCAACAAAGTAGGAATGTTACACACTTTCTAAGCGGAGGAGGGGCTGGAGACAGTCAGTATCCCAACGTTTTGTTCTAAATCAATTAATGTGTCTTCTGCCAAGTCATGATGAGTGGGGTACTGTAAGTTAAAAAAAAAAAAGACCCTTTGTATTACAGGCAAAAGAGGTAAACTCTAAAAATATGTTATAAAATAACAGTCCAGCATTTTCAAGTTGTAATAGGCTAAATTTCCACTTACCATAACATTAAACTAATGCCTTAAAATAGAGCTGATGAGGCCAATGCCAATAATTGCAGTCTGTAAATTCTCATTCAGAAAGGGAAGTGAAACACGCGACAGCCCCAATCGTGCTCTCATCTCTACCCATTTACTGTCATTGTCACTAACCCCTGAGCAATCATGGGAAACACACAGCCTATATCCAAAAAAACTGACGCATTTTCTGACTGGAATGCATTAATTTCCTAAACATCTGAAAAAAAAATGTCACCACACAAAATTTACCAATATAAATCATCATTAGGGAACTTTTGTGATATAACTTGATGGACATGTCATCATCATCTTAAATTCTCTTCCACCAAATCCAAGAGCACCACAGTCGATGGACTCTTTAAAGACAGGTCTTAAAAGGCACCTTTTTAGTAAAACGTTCACACCATTTAAAACGTTTTTTTTTAGAGGTTGAGCTTTGATGCTATGTAGGTTTTTGTTTCTTTTCTATAGATCTTTGAGATTCAGTTGAATGAAAAGTGGTTTATAAGTAAAATCCATTATTATTATTCAGTGAACAGTGACCATGTGAATATTCGGTGTTTGCTCTAATAAAATATTCCAATTTAAATGGGTGAAATAAAAAAAAAATCCATTAATCTTCTCCAAATGAGTCCCTTCTTTTCCACATAAAGACCAGCCTTAAGCCACAGCATATATTCAACTCGAGAAAACTCGACTGAGCAAAAAGTCTCAAAAGTGTGAATACTGAAATAATGATGACCTTAATTCAGTCACTCACAAACTGCCATTTCTTTCCTGTAATAAATATAGAAACTTTTCAGGAATCTATGACATATTCTGCTGCATAATGGCAATAGGAGAATTCACAGATTTATTCTACCCTCTGCCATCTTAGAAACAAACTTCTGTTCAGTCAATGTTTATTGCATTGATGGATTAACAAATAGGTTTCTGATTATTAATATTTTTGGGCAAATTAACTGGCACCCTAGTTGACCTCACATCACACTCCAGACAACAATTTACAGACATAACATACACACATTTTTCTTGAAGGTAACTGTGAATTAAACATTTGCATTTATTTCTCAGTCCGAACAATAGAGTGTCCTCATTTTACACGCAAAACCAAATAAAAGTATACATTTATGTGAGAACAAAATAAACAAAACAACCCAATAAAATAAAATACTCTGTTTAAAAGACACTCATAATAATATACTGTATATTATTTTAAGTTGATTTTTTTTCAAGTTTTTGAAGTGAAATTTGTGGGTTTTTTTTTTGTACAACAAACAACGATTTGAATTGAAGGAAAATGTCGTTTAAAATGAGTAAAATGATACATAGATTTTTTTTTTTTTTGACGCCTAAATATCGTCGTTTCATTCTCAAGGAAGTAGAATCAGGACCACCGGAAGCAGCTCTCCGCCAATCAAATTGTGCAAAGCGTCCTAAGCTGACGTCAGCCCCGGTACCGATGAACAACCGGTAGCTTTGGAAAAATCGTGTGCTGTTGTTTGTGACTTTGTCCGCTTATCTTTCTTCTCCGTCGCCTGTGTGAGCATCATGCCTTTCGATGTCAGGAGGTGAGTACTCAACTTCCGCTTTTGTTTTGGTTCAGATGGGAGACTTTAGCATCCCTAGCATCTAGCATCCTTGGAGCACTAATAGAGAATGAACGGTGAGCAACAAGCCAAACCCAAGTTGCTCCCGTGGCCACAGCCACATCTGTCATGAATAGGCTTCATTGTGATTTTGTTTGACCGTACTTGCCCGCTATCCTAAAATATATTTTCCCCCACCACACTAATGTTCCCCAGGTGTGAAAATAAGGATTTTACAAGTCTCCGGACTCATAGGCTAACGCTTCTTGCTACAGCTGGATAATTTACCTGCATGAGTGATGCGTTATGAATGAACTTCGCAAAACAACTTGTAAAATGCTCCAAGTAGATCTTATTGTTTTGCATTAACGAAGAGTCAGTTTAGTGACATTGTAGATCAGGTACTTTGATCACATTTAATGGTCACGCTGCAGAGCTGTTGAAACTGTCAATAATGCGCACCCTTAATTAAAACAAAATATATGATGTGGACTAAACAAGCAATGTGGTCACATAGCGTATTAGAAACGTGTTGTGTTAGCTTACTCATATTTATTCATTAGGTGTTTTTATTCTTAAATAATGTGCAATAAAGCCAAAAGGTCAGCAATAAAGCCAAAAGATAAGCAGAGCTGCAATGTTCGCATAGACTAGCATAAGCTAACGATGCAACTGTGTCAGCTTCTGCTGATAACAATGCTGTACATTAACTAGACCCTCAAAAATAAAATTATATTTAAAAATGACTGAAATGCCAGTACTTTGAATAAAAAAATATAACATTGAAAAAAAACCCACACCTACTTCACCTATCTTTAATATCTCTGAAATTTTGCATTGTTTTAACGTAAGACTATACTACTAAATTATATGTATGTGATTGTTTAATAAATCCAATATTGTGACAAGTCGAAGACACTCATTGCTCTTCAAGTATTCGTCTTTACTTTTCACATGCCCACAAGAACTGTACAACATTGTACAAGTCGTCAAAGTTATAAGGTTCCAAGCATTAAAGGGTCATTCCAATTTGTCTGCTGGGTTAAAGGTATGGTCCTAATGCCCGCCAAATTTTTGTCAACTGTGATCTAGATTAATATTTTGTTTGTATTAAAAATAATCTCACAATTGCTAGCAATCACAATATTGACAGAAAAAAAATCACAGCAGATTTTGAATTAAATACTCTATTTTGCTTCTTCTATATCATTCTTAACTTTATGATGGTGTTTATGACTGGCAGTGAGTTAAATGAGTAAAACTGCACCTTCTACGTCAATTTGTATTAGAGATTAAAAATTTGAATTAAGAGATGGATGAATACCTTTATCAAGTATCAGTATCAGGATGATACTCAACTACCTTTCAAGGTAGTCATGATGGTATTAGTGTCGGCCGCTTTTTTTGAAGTAGTGTCAGAATCACCAAACAGAAATGCGAAATTAGAAGAGTATAATATTATTTTAAAAGGAAAATAAATATTGGACGAGATAGGTCTTTAACATGATCTATAGCTGTGTTTTGGGAAATTGCTGTTTATGAAAAGTACTAGTGGTAACGAAACTTGGTACCGGGATCAGTGACCACTCGAGTTGAGTACTCGTACCTGTATCTGTCTGAAATATTGGTATTGAACGCCCCTATGAAAAATAGGGAGTATTTAGACCAAAATTGTTAATCGCTAGATTAACCCTAGAGTAACAATTTTGGGGAAAAAAAAAGACAAGAAATCTAACATTATATGAGTTTATATGCCCTTCGGACTTTAAATATTGCTGTTGACAATAGGTGAAGTTTAAGCAATCAAGCAATCCGTTGTGTACTTTTGGTTGTGACAGACAAGTTGTGTAATGGGGGTTATCAAGTGGTCAAATCCTGTTTTGGTGTTGCGCATACTCCTCCAAAACGTACATTGCAGCACTGGACCAAAACTCTGTTGACCAATTAATTAGCGTCGGTTTCAGTAGAGCGAGTCACACTTCAATTGCGCCATAGGTTGAAGCATACACTTTCCCAGAACGTTGTGCCACACCGGATGTCCGATCACACACTTCGCATGTGCTTTCACATTCGACGTTTGATGATGATATCATTTAATATGTGTGATCACGGGAGTTTTTCACGTTGTGTGAGAGCACCTACCTGAACCGCTTTTCTCATTTACTGTATGTGCACGATGCACTTTCACTCTCAGGTGCACTTTTTTTTTAAAAACATTTGGTTTCATTCTAGTCTTTTATTGGATGGCAATGGTGCTTTTGTTAGTGTAATGTACCGTATAATGACAGTCAAACTCTTTCGGTCATTGCATATATGCTTTGAAATATATAGTTTCGCACAAATGATTGGCTTTTTAACTGGAACACCAAATGTTAGTTGTGGTGTTTAATTGGATGGCCACAGTGCTAAACGCTGGCCTGATATGCATGTCAGGTTTAAGTGTATACTTAATTCAGAATTTACTTTCTATAACCTGCTAATTTCTGTACAAAAGATTTCTGTCTTTGATGCAACTTTAGCTCAATTAAGCCTATTTGCTGTGTGAAAAGCTAATTCAATTAATCAATAAATTTGCTAATGAATAGGTTGTTGATTCTTTTTTTAGAGATAATTCATTTTTTAGTATGACTACAGAAGTCAAATTGTTATTTTTGGAGATTAAAGTTTATAAAGCATTAAACAATGTTTTATTCAGTTAATTAAGATATATTTACTTCCTCGGGCAGCTGAACTGATTTTACTCAAGTAAATATTTGTTGTGAGCTTTGTAGAAAATGTTACTAAAAATGTTTTTATCGTGTGGAAACTTGGAAAATTTTGCAATTGGTTGTTTTTTTTTTAATTACTTGATCATATTAATTTTTGGTAATTGTTCTGTTGTGGAGACCTAAACTTGTCCAAATGCTCAGAATTTCAGTCTCTCGAAAAGAAAGCAGACAATTATTGTCTTGAGTCAAAATAAAACATTTTTCAAACATTTGCTTTTTCTTTAAAAAACGATCAATATTCTTGCCAATTTTTTTACACTACAGACAAACCAGCAACCAAATCATGCATTTTTTTAAGTTAAGTCAATCATATTCAATCTGACGTCTTTCAGTTTTCCAAAATCAATTACAGTGGAACTTCTAATCCTTTCCAGAGTGCAGTTTGTATTCTGAATCGTTCTTATAGTGAATCACATTTTACATGTAAATTGCCTAATCAGTTCCAAGGTCGAAATAAACGCCATATTAAATATAACATTTTACCTTACTTTTCAAAAATTGCGATGTTCAGTAGATGTCAGGCAGATGACGGAAAAAAATAGCTGTAAACAATAATTTTACTTCCACTTGAACTTTATTTGATTAAAAATAAAAATTGAAAATATAGAAACTTTGATTTTCATCAGATTTAAAAAAAGATGGCTCTAAACAGTATTTCCACTTGTCCACTTGGAATTTAATTATAAAAAACTTTAATTTTATTTTAAAAATTCAAATTAAAATTTTTAATTTTCATCAGACATTTCTTTGAAGAAAATGGCTCTAAACAGTAGCTTGAATTCCACTTCAATTAAAAAAAAAACAAACATTGAAATTCTAATTTTCATCGGATTTGATTAATGCAACAATGGATGCAAATGGATTGAAAGTGGGGTTAACCCACTGCACAAAAAAACCCAACAACAAAAAAACAATGCCTTGTTACCCAGGCTTTTGCATCCCCAGTGTTGAGCGTTAGCACGTTAGCGCTGGTAGCGTTCCCTTGTCCTCGCACGGAATGAAGACAAGCCCTCCTCTTAAATGTATCGAACCACTTGTGTGAAGCCTTGAAATCTCAAGGTAGGCCAACTTTATGACATGTCCCATCGCCTGCATTGTCTTCACATCACGCACTAACAAGATCGCCAATACGCTGGCCTAGAAAGTTGTACACTAGTGAGCTGTACTGTACAGCACAGCCAATAGGAGAGCAGGACAATGAATGTGAGGGATTCTGACCAATGGGAGAGTAAGATACTGGTGCAATGGTATTGCACGTGTAATGCATGCGAATTATTGCTTGTATATTGAATATTTTATCGTATTTGGAGGCAAAAATATGGCAACATTTTTACTCGTAAAGTGAAGATTTCATGTACAGAAGCGTCCTTATCTCGAGGTTCCACTGTATTTATGAAATTGATTACATTTGCGTCATCTTTTGAACTTAGTCATGTGTCAGGCCACAAGGTCTGTTCAATGTTTTAATTGTTAGTTTTTAATGGTACAACACGTGTGCCTAAAGTCCAATACAAATGTGTTACTTAAGCTCAAAAACTTTTTTTTTTTTAAAGCAGTCATGAACAACTGACTCACAATGACTCATTTGCCTCCTCTGAAGCATTCGATAAGGTTCCTTCTTTAAAAAGCAACACTGTGTTTTCATTTATTCTGGTCAGCAAAGAGTGGACGGTACAGTGTGTCCTCACCAATCAGCACACAGCTGAGCCCGTGCGCACGGGAGAGCGCAGAAAGATGTGACACTACGTGGTAGACGTGCTGAGCGCAATTCAGGAAATTACAAGCGTCAAGGATGGCCTCGCCGAGTCAACATTATCATTTATAATGACATCGTGTCCCCAGGAGAGGAAATGAACGATTGTATCAAAGGTGTGATCTCCCTGAAGAGTGTAGCGAACATACACAAGGTACTACGCATCTTTATCGTCAGCATGAGAAATCTAGACGCACAAATGGATATAAAGGAAAAGAAGTAGGCCTGAAGAAAAAAAAACACTGGTGTTCAAATGTTGAACATAGTCACGGCTATATGAATCCATAGCATACCTTATACGGAATTAGTAATGTGACTGTTGCCAAAAATGCAAAATTACAACACCAGTGCTTGTCACATGGCACGTGACTCACAATGAAAATAGACACACAGAATGGATACATTGTGTCACCTCAGTTGGTCTAGTTTTTGGATAAACTATGCTTCCAGCTATAATTAATAAATTAAACATTAACAGAAACCCTCAAGACAAAAATGTGTTTTTTGTGGCGAGGGCTTAAACGAGTCATAGAGTACTGGTAATTCAACTACCTCTAAAAAAATGCTCTGCATTACATTAAAACAGATCTACAAACAACACAATGTTGTTCCAATGTTCAGTCACCAATTCATGGCATGAACAAACAATTTAATTACGCTGACATTGACATATGGCACCTGTTGCCCGTGTTTAGTCGTGACCCCGGGCTATGTTGAACCGTTGCTCCGTCTAGCTTAAATAAGCCCCTAGCTAGCAGCACTCGGGTATTTCATAAAGGCTGGCGTGATAGAGCTGAATAACCGTGAACACGTTGATGCGATACAGTTGCCGTTCCTACCGATAAATTTGAACAAAGTAGGATGTAAAGCAAATGAAGTTATGTATCATTTTAAAAAGGAAACAACAGCATAATACCAGCAGCACAGTTTATTTAACCACGGTACTATACAGTCCAAATGAGGTCAATTCTGATCAGGCTTTCTAATTAGAGCGACGTCAGTCCATACAAACCAAGTGTAATTAATCGTTAAATTAAAGTGACATGTCATCCAGTGTAGCATGGTGACAAGAAACATGGCTTCGAATCATCCCTCAATTGTAATTGCAATATTATTTTCAACCAATAACTCAGAAAAGGAGGCCAATTTTCTGTCAACCAATGAACGAGAAACAGTTTGTTGAACTAGAAACTGTTTTCTGACCCTGCTTGTCCTGAACGCATGAAAATAAATACTTAAAAAATAAATAAATAATAGATACCTATGATTAAATGCCTAGCCGTTGGTTTCGAACTCCAGTCCGTGAGGGTTGGTATCCTACAGGTTTTCCAAAACGACCCTAGTCATTTGAATCAGGTGTGTTCAGCATCAAAAACATACACATTATCGGTCCTGGAGGACTGGCATGAAAGACCTATGGCCTAGAAAGATACGTAAAAATGTCTTTGGGCTTGAATGAGTTAATACTGAAGCATCAAGTTTTGCACAAGCTACGATTGTTAAGTTTTTCTTTTAAAACTGTTTTAAAACCAATATATAATATTGTTTTCTAAATATTTTCCACAGAACTTAATTGTTAATATATCCAACCATTAAATCAATGTTTGTTGGGTTTATTACTTTTTAAAACATAAAATCATAATTCTTCAGAATGACTGTTGAAAATGGAATGTATTTTTTGGCCATATCGGCCAACCTTAGCCGTTTTGCTCTTCAGACTGGAAACAAGGTAAATTTGACTCAGCAGCGCCTCTGCTGGTTGCTTCCAGACAGTGCCTCTATTGCACCCAAATTGCTTCAAAGCACGATTACTCAAATCCCCTCCATTGACTGAATTCTTATCACTTGAATAATCGAATGATTCATGCCGATCCCAGCTAACAAATGACTTCGACTGTTTGTTGCCGTCATTAGCCTTCTGAGGATCGCAAATACAATTCAGGAGTTTTGAGTGGACCCAGGCCGTCCTCTCAATGTGACCCGACTACAGGAAGTCCTCAGTGAGAAGCTGAACCTCACTTGGACCCCGCATACGTACAAAGAAAAAGGGAAGAAAAAACAAAGTGAAGTAGCAGAATCCGGGCTGGACAGGAAGCCCCTCCCTCCCACTTCCTCCCCCACCCTGCATTGCCTCAGCCGTCATGATTTCACTGGCCGCTCTCAGTGGACGAAATGTCAACAGATGTGACTGTTTTGGCAGGAGATGAGGAAGGAGTGCGTGCGCTTGTGTGCTGTCAGTGGTGCGCTTTGCCTTGAAAAATGTATCACAGCCCAAAAAGGACATGTGCGTGAGCTCACCAACTGAAATAGTTCTGATGTTTAGTCGCACATTTTTCCTCCTCTTCTCTCCTCAAATAGGCTTAAATAACAGTACTAGAGGAGTCACTGTGTGATGATGACTGGTGCAGTCATTTTTTTTTTTTTTTGGTCACTTTATGAGGTATTCGTCCACTTTACTGCAGGGGTGGATAATGACGGAGGTTAGTTCATCGACGCCAAAGCGAGTGGAGTAAGGTTTTTTTTTTTTTTTTTTCCTATTCCACGTTTTTAATTCTGTGAAGCACTATGTGCTTCATTTTTAATACATACACATTTTTGTAAGTTACTATTGTTGCCATTACATATCAGAAATACACTTTATACGATCAGGCTTTTTGAAATGTTTGCACAAACAATGAAAGAGATTTCAAGATGAAACATTTGTTCTAGGGTTGCAACAAACACATTTTTTATAGCCGATTTACCTGACGGTTATTTTACCGATTAATCGATAAGTCTGATTTTTTTTTTTTCATCCCTTTAATAACTCATTTTATGCCAGCCATTTTCACCATCCTTCACCCTAACATTAAAAAAAAGCATAATTGTCAATAGATACCTGGGATTGAATGTATGGAATCTGTAAAGACATTAATATGTCTTTGGGGTTGAATGAGTTTAAAAAGCAGGACTATATTTCAAATTTACAGTGAAAATGATCAATTTTCTAAGATTGAGCTACTGGTTTTTGGTTGGTAAAGTCAGAAAGAGTGAAAAAAATAAGTGTTCAATTAAAATCAATGGTTTTCATATGTTTTATTTTGATTTAACACAAATATAATTAGGAATGTTAGATAATACTTACTTTCAGACCGATACCAGTATGAATACCTATTACTCAACTTGTGTGTAGTCACCATTACCAAGTATGGATACCACTATCACATTTGTCATGCAAAATCCCCCCAAAAACTAATGACAGATCATCAAAAAAAAAGAAAAAAAGAAACCCTATCACAATATAACACATTCCTTAAAATTTCCTGAAAATATTTTTTTACTATGATACATAAAACTGCTCCAAAAGAACAGGAGATGTAGTATCGGCTGCCATTGCGAGTACTTTGAAATAAAGGCAGGGGCCGACGCAATACCAATACTTGGAGTCTATATTTTCCCATCCCTAACCCTGCATCTACTTACATGGAGGACTACGGACAATATTTACTCTAGAGACTGAAATTCTGGGTATTTGTGCAATTCCTAATTAACTAAATTTATATATTATATTTATATTTAAAGCATTTAGACCAGGCCTGCCCATCCCTTTGTAGGGTGAGCAGGCTTCAATGTGAGCAAAATGGTGCTGATTTGTAATCAATCCCTTTCAAACGGTGTTGTTTGGAAATGAAGTTCAAACTGTCAATTCAGGGAACTAAAAAACAACAATCAAGACAACAGACTTTTTTTCAGCTGACACTTTTTTTTTAATTGCTTTTTTTTTTCGTGCAATGTTTTGTTATCGACCAAAATAACTAGGCGGTCGACCGGTACACCGTGGGAGACGCATGAAGCACCAGCATTAATTGCTTACGTTAGGGTAAAAAGGGTCAGAAAAGGCCTGACACTGAATGACTTGAAGTAGGTTTGAAAATGATTAATTTATTATCAAAAATGTTCTTGATTAATGTGATAGATTAGTCAAAAGTCGTTGCAGCTCTTATTTATTAGTTAATAAATGAGCAGAAATTATTTACACAAGTTTCAAACTGGATAATTGTAGACAATGCAATGGAGGTAACGAAGTAATTCTAACCAAAAAAAAAAAAAATTAAATATTAGCTGTTTGCTTCATGCCGATCGTTTCCCTTTTCCAGCTGCTCAGATGTTCTGCTTTGTAGATTAATTGTCTTCAATGCGTTTTATCTTTGGGAGCGTATCCTGATGCTGTCATTAGTTCGGTCAAAGTGTCACGATCTTATCGTGATTTTGTTTTTGTTGGTCTTGCGCTTTCTTGTGCAAATCTTATGTGTCAGGGAGTTACGTCGAGGTCAGGTCAGAAATGTAGTGCACACAGCTGGGTGTGTGTTGCAGAAGGCTGTCTAGGCCTGTAGAAATCATGGCGGCGTTCCAGTGCTAACATTCCAGCACTACTCCGTAATATCGCACAGCCCGGCCGAGGGGTACATAATGTTCTTCCCTTCACAGCACGTCGTGTTTAGCTTTTCAATATTTTTTTTCTTCTCACCCCCTTTTCTCCCTCTTTTTCTTCCCAGGTTCGATATCTACAGGAAAGTGCCCAAAGATCTCACCCAGCCCACATACACAGGCGCTTTCAGTGAGTGCAAGCCATGAAGTTTCTATGGTTATACTTTTCGCTTAAATACTCAAAACAGCTATCAATTTTCATGCAAGGTACCGTTTTTTTTATCTCCCAATGTTAGAAAGATTCTGAATTTGATTTTTTTTTTTTTTTTTTGCTTTTTAATGTCATTGCTCTGCTTTAGGGTCTAACAAATTTCCATTAAAACGGGTAACCCAAGTCTTTCCGGACACTATGCTATTTGAAGCCAGAAAAGACATATTTGCAAACGTGGAAGTCGTTTGACAATGACAACTGTTACGAAAAACATTGAATAAGAGAACACTCACAAATCTGTCATCGTCAACACAACAATCAAGTGTGAGATGTCACCAGCAAAAATGTACATGACCAGTCAAACGTTTGGAAATAGCCTCTGATTGAGTGTTTTTAAAATTTCCTGAATTGTAGATGTATACTAATGTCATCAAAATAATGAAGAAATGCTTATGTAATTATATGGTAAAACCAAAAACTGTTAATCAAAACTAAATGTTTTTTTATTGGAGTTCTTCAAAGAAGGCACCTTTTTACTCCATCTTGGTATTTTTTCTGTCAGTTTTTCGATGTGGATGATTCTTTATGACCTAGGAGGACTTTTATGTCACAGCTTTGCATTTTCAGGAGTTAATATTTAGAATTTCTTGATCTCTGGATTTGACCTCTGATTTCAAATCACTATACATTATTATTAACATTTATTGGCATGATTAATATAAAAAAACAAATCAATGCTTCTTTAGATATTTTTTTTTTTTTTGCATTTTTTACTGGCAATAAAATATATATTTTTTTCTTTAGGCCTCATTGCCCAGCCAATCTGAATATGTTTGAGACCATTTAAATTAGGTGTCTCCAAACTTTTGACTGCTACTGTAAAAACTACAGTAATAACATACAGTAAGTACATAATGGTGTTCTTGATTTTTTTCCCCCTCTGGTAGAAGGAGTGAAAGTGCAAACTAATGTCCTGACATTTATACTTTTAATTGCGTACATTTTTTTGTTTTGTTTTCCTTCAGGTTTGTGAGATTGCTTTGACTTTGTCCTCTAAGCTTTGTAAAATCCCAGGGTGAAAATTTTGTTTGTTTTCCCAGTTCGTGATTGTGTGAACGTAACCCCAAGCTAGATGTGTGGTGTAAATTTCCAGCGGCTTCAATTACTTTCATGGAACCAGTTTAGTAATTAATCTTGTTAAAAAACAATTAAGAGATTGGCTGTAATTAAAGTCCCTTCATAGCCGTAATTTTGTGTACCTGAGTGAATTCACGTGCCGCTCTACCCGTTTAGCTAACACCTATGCCAACAGCTTTAATGATGGCCGCAGGCACTTTGGATCCTGAATACTTTTCCTCCCACGTCACGTGTATGTCACCCACTAAGTCATCAGCTATTCATGTTCCAATTTTCACCACTTCAGAAGATCCCATGACACACTTGAGACCCCTCAGTCATCTTTTCAGTCACCTGATGAAAACAGCGCATAGAACAAAAGGCCCGTCTCCGCGGACCTTTATGACATAATGGTTAAGGTCTTGCTGATTACAAAAACCTTCCTGGATGACAGGGAGGAGAACGAGGCTGCCAAAGATGTCCGTTTCCCACCTAAGAGGAAAAGGATGCAAGTAGTTCCTTCGCCCGGTCGGTCAGCGCCCTTCCTGTCGCCATCTACTGTCTGGTAGTAAAGGCCAGCGGGTTGCTGTAGACATCGGGCCCACCGGCCTCAGATGGAGCTAGAAGCGACCCCCTTCACATCAAAACAGGCCAAATATTTGACCCCTAACACGGTAGTTGGTCTGTTTCAGCCCCACATTCCTATGGGGTTTGGTATTTGCGTTTAACAATACGTCCGATTTTAACCGCGGTGTTTTTTCCGGAGCCCCCCTCCAGCGCCATGTGTAATATTTGTTCGGCCTGCCTGAGCTGATAGAAAACTCTCATTGTTCTCCTTTGGTGTTTAAAACAGGCCTCAGGCGGCGTAACTGTTTACAGAAGCGCACAATATGGCATCACACTCTGTGGGAGCTTGCTGATGTATATTTTCACCCACTGTGATCCCAACGCGAGGAAGGATGAGCTATTGTTATATTTAGTGCCATCAAGCAAATACTTTTCCATTAAAAAAAAAAAAAAATGTCCATACTCAAGTGTCATTATGGTGTTCCCGAGCTAAATTTTACACTTGATCACCAATTTTCCTTTATAATCATAACTCGTTTACGTTCCAGGTTTACATCTTTGTTTTTCTTGCAAATTTTTATTTATTTATTTTTTTGCTTTTAAGTCAGAGTGGTTTATTTATTGTGAGAAAAATCTCCCTCTACCACATGATTTGCCATTTATAACTGTATCTGTTACAGGTTTACCTCGCTATTTTTTCTTGACAATTTTTTTATCCTTTATTGATTTAAAAAAAAATATATAATTTTTTTTTCCATCTGTCAGATCAAAAAAAGAGCAGATTTGATTTATTTAAGAAATAAACAAGCCAAAAAAATAGGGAACAAAATAAAACAAATCTCAAATTCAACGTAAAATCATCAAATCAAATATAGTATTTTATTTCAATTCTGATTATTAATCTTTTACCAAATCTATGTCATTGTGACAGAAAATGTATTGAGTTGAAGATCGACAGCCAAACCGATGTTTTAACTTTGCTTTGATGTGCAGATTATTTTCAAGAAGCCGTCCACTGAGTTTGGTTGCAAAGACTTCAGATATCTTGGGATGTAATTAGAGCTGAGTTAATTTTCTTTGATTGACAAAATTCATCTCCAAAATTATTGCTTTAACTTTGACAGGCCTTGCCATATTGCACTTCTTGTCGGTCTTTCCAACTGTACTTTTTTCCCCTCCCTTCCAGTAACTTCAGGAAGTCAAACTGTTGGAAGTCTTTTGCTGACTGGTTTATGTCATTGCGACACTGTTGTTTGGCAGTTAAACATTACCCAAAGTAGATCCTTCAACAGCCGCAAGTTTTACTGTGACGCCCTGCCAACCGCATGGTCATGTGACCGTGAGCCTTAGAGATGGTTGCCATGTAAACACGCCTCACCGGCTCGGCGAGAGTGTTCTAGCAACGGCTTCTCACCACAGCGGCCTGACCGCGATGATGAAAACCGGTTGTGCAAATGCGTCAGCTTCTTCAATTTTTTTTTTTTTTTGTTTGTTTGTTTTGTTTTGTATTTCTGTTCCAGTACTTTGCTGATTACTTTTAATTATTAAATGAAAGGGTCTCACTGCCTTGCATTTTAAACATACACATTTGTTTTACATAAGTCACAGAAATTAAAAAAAAACATGTTATTGTCATCATTCTAATTTAAAAATAGGTCTGACTCAGGAACATAAAACAGTACTAAATCGAAGGCTTAATGCAAAAGTGGCCTTTTTTAAATGGATTTTTTTTGTGGTGTGATGATTAATTGACAACTAACAGATTACTTGATCAAATAATTTGTTTTATATGGCTAATTAATTATTTTGAATTCTAAAATTATTCCAATGCTCATAATTTCTTTGTCTTGAGTGGATATATTCTTTTTAAAATTTTAAGTCCGATTTGAAAGCTAACTGGTTATCATGCTGATGGTCATGTAAATGAATGGAAATTAATACACTTTGTTAAAAAATAAACTCTTTTTACTGACAAATTGACAAAATAATAATGACAGTATCTTCTTCTTTCTTCGTCTTCCTCCGTCTTATTTTTCTTATTATTATTATTATCGTAAACCCATAATTCGGTCTATAAATTTCAATTCAACTAGTTCGATTTTTTTTTCAGTTTCCGCCCTAAAAAAGGCTAAGTTGTTTTCCCAAACTCCTCGCTGTGTACTGGTGGATTTTGAGCAGAATAAGTAAGCGTTTGTTTTGTTTTACAATAGAATTTGAAAATACAACTACAATGTGTTATATTTTAAAACACAGTTTTAAAATACAGAATACAATACACAATAAAAATAACATTTTTATTTGTTTTAACAGATTAAACTAACAACCAGTCAGTAACATTTTCTGCTTAGAAGTTTCCACGTGGAACTTGTTGCACTTCTCTGTTGTACCAAAATAGAATATGAATGCATTATAACTCATTCAGGGTCTCAAAATAGTTTTCCATATAATTAATTAAGGTAGATGGCCGTATGGATGGATAAAATAAATAAATAAAGTACCTGGGATTTAATGATGAGACTCTTGGAAGATATGTAATAATACATTTTTGGGAGTGAATGAGTTAATCTTTGTTAGCTGTTTATTTTGTGACCCACTTTTGGGGCCCGACCTACCAGTTTAGAATCACTGACTTAAACCTTGCAGGAATTTGTCAAAACCTATTGCCCTGGGGCATTATCTGTGAAAATATGCTATGCCATTTTTGAAAAATATTTCGTTGCCTCTTCTCAGGAAACATAAAGATGGGTGTTTTGCCCCACAATATGAGCTCACCCCCTCCTTGGCGCTGCGGCGTGATGGCATTTAATGTGTAATTAGTGTAGGAGGACGTCTAAAAAGAGTGTAACGGCAAGCTTTAGCACCACCATTAGAGCTGTTATCCAGGGAGACTATTTACAGCCTGAGTGATTTCATTAATGTCAGCACCGCAGCTCATCCTCGCCTCCTTCATGGAGCAGACTGGCTTATTTGGTTTGCATCATCCCTTAAAAATAGTGATGTCATTGGAGACGGATACTGGAGAAGTGCCACATGTCATGTACTGTTTGTGTGTGTGTGTATGTGTGTGTGTTGAAGCAAAGATATTCATTTCCACTCTGCTCCCCTCTCCCCACAGTTTCCATCCTCTGCTGCGCCGTCATACTCTTCCTCTTCCTTTCGGAGCTGACAGGATTCGTAGCCACTGAAATGTAGGTAGCGTGGCCTCACTTCTCTGAGTTCCTCTTGTAACATCTCCTGCAACACACTGGCCTCTTTGTTGCTACACTGGTGCAAACCCTGGTGCATTACGGAACGCACATGAGCGGAGAGTCATCACCGGTGTCACCGACCGCGTTTTTGATTCTTTGTGTCGTCAGAGCTCGTCACAGGAAATTGGCTTCACCCTGCATGCCCCGCCTTCGAGTACATGTGTAATTAGGCAAACAATGAAGCTGGTTGAGGCAAACAATGCAGAAATGACACAGGCGGGGATTCGCAAATCCTCACTACAAAATGAATTATAAATAATAGGAACAGAAAAAAACAGTTAAGCGGGCCAACAAGCCATCAGTTTCGTTCTTAACTGTAAAACAATTGTCTGGAAGTAAGATTTTAGCAGTGGCGCAATTTTTAAAATAAATATAACTGAAGGCCCTATATAAGGGATGTCCACATTTTTTTTTTGTTTGAGGGCCACTTGCGGGAAATATGGAAGAATGAAAGGGCCACTTTTAAATCATTCAATTTTATGATGATGAAAAAAAAACAATATAACAATATATATATATATATATATATATATATATATATATATATATATATATATATATATATATATATATATGACTGATACATAACACCTTTTTTTTTTAAAGGCGATAAGGAAAATTGATAGGAATTCTTCAAGATTTTCTGTGTATGCCTTAATACTAGATCCACTCTTGCAATGATCAGCAGCCAAATCCAATTTCCACACCTAAAACCAAAAATATGTAGTGCATTGACTGTTTTTCAAACGTTTACTTGAGCAAATATAATGTGTTTTGTTCACCTTTGTAGTCTTAAATGTCAGTTTTAGTAGTTTTGTCTCAGGCCTTGTGTGCTTTGTGGGCTGCAAATGGCCCCCAGACCGTACTTAAAAAAACAAAACAAAAAACATCTATCAAACACTAAGCTTTGACTTGAAAAAAAAAAAAAGATGGCAAAGGCACACATTTGTCACATATCTCACTTCCAATGTCATAGAAGTCTATATTTAAAAAAAAAAAAAGTGTGCTATTAATAGTAATCTAAAACAAAACATAAGCCTGTAAGAACCTGTAAGGTGTAGCCACAGTTTTACAGCCTGGAATTTCATTCTGTTTGCATCACATAACTTCTGATGAATGTTCTCAATTATAGTCAAACAAAATTCAGGCATTTGATTTCAAATGAAGCTGTGAATGATGTAAGCATCACTCATTACTGTACTATTTATTTATAACTTCAACATTTGAAAATATTTGATTTTACTTATACTTGTGTCCTTTTTTTCTGAAGTTATGGAGAGAAGCAGTAGCTCATTATTAGTTTACTCATATAATTGTACAGTCAACATGAAATGTTGTGTGTTTTCTAATTCAGTTAGTTGACAAAATACTCAAATGATTCATTGATTATTAAAATAGTCATTAGTTGTAGCACTAGTTTGAAGCAGACCATACCTGGCAATGATTAGAAATGACATAATTATGAAATATTTTATAAATACAATATTACAGTATTGTTTATTAGTAAAGAACAGGCATTTAATAAACAGAATTGAAAACCACATTTTCTTTCTTTTTATATATATATATATATATATATATATATATATATATATATATATATATATATATATATATATATATATATATATATAAAAACACATACACATTTTAGGGGTATCTCTAGGCATATTTTATTCAGCATCTCCAGAATGACAAATGTGTCACTAGTGATAGTGCACATCCATATTAAATTTATTAAAATAAAGTCACAAAAATTTTGCAAGGGAGTCACTATTCTTCATGTTCCAATCTATTTGCTTAAAAAAATGTACTGTTCTTGTCACCGCTTTAAAAAGCCTTAATAATTAGATTTGCCGATGCCCCATTTGAGAACCACTATTGTACAACAGTCTGAATATTGTTTTGATCAAATCAGAATAGATTTAGCTTTACTCAAGCATATACCGGTACTTGCTTTTTTTAAAAAAAACAAATGAGATGACATGAGAAATGAGATGTCTTCTTCTCTCCCTAGTGTAAATGAACTGTATGTGGATGATCCAGATAAAGACAGTGGTGGGAAGATAGAAGTGAGTTTAAACATCAGTTTGCCAAACTTACACTGTGATTGTGAGTATGAACACATTATATGTATATATTGTCACACCACACACACTCACACGGCATTTTGTATCCCTTGCACTTGCATGTTCTCAATAGCCGCTTTGGCGTTCTTGTCTTTGCCATGCCCTTTCATTGAGGCCCGCTTTTGGCACGCTCCCACTTCGCGCCTCACATATCGTCATCTGCGCCCCGTTTGATGTGTCGCTTCCACGCGGTCAGCGTCTGCCTTTGGCGGTGTCGGGACTAAGAGCGGCCTCTTGTTTATTTTCTCTCCTCATGACTGCCCTGACAAGCTATGCCGCTCGCCACAAATCAAACAAGCAACAAGAAGACTCACGAAATGGGGACTCGAATGAAAGCCAGTAAACAAATTGGGTCCAGATTGTTATGAAAGAGGTTTTTTTTTTTTGGCATGCGGCAAAACAGCTGTTATGACTAGATCACTCATGACACGCTTAACAAAAGCCAGACTGAAATCTTAATGATTATACAGCATTACTGTTTTTTTTTTTGGTAGAGGAATCAAGCAGATCAGTCAGCTTGAACTTCGTGATTCTATCCCTGAGAGGTTACGTTGTATATATTTTCCAGGCTTCTTAAAAGGTCACCATCCATTATAGATGTACTTTTGCAGAGCCACATCGTCACGGAAAGCTCCTTCACTTTATTCTGCTGTTCCGCAGTTATACATCATCTTACTCGGCTGACCTTTTTAGCCTGTTCCTGGCTCTCGCCGCATGGCTGTGGAAAAGCAGAACCTGCCCGTGATAACCTCGTCGTCGTCATTCCCTCCCCACCTCAGATTCACTTCTTGCAATTTTCAATTTCTTAAAAAGGAGAAACGCTGCTTCATATCTTCATGCTGTATTTTGAGATGGCCGTTAAAAAAGAAAGAGCAGCAAACGAGCGTCCAACATGCTTTCCAAGTCAAAGGTCAAACAGGCGGCATGCGGAGGTCTTTTGCGGACATCTAACCTACGCTCACAGTCGAAACATAGCCAGGCGCTGAAAATAGGCCCACACGCTGGCCTGGGCTGGAGAGTTGCTAGTGACGACGGAAAAACACATATGGGTGTATAATGTGGGTCAGCGTTCAGATGACATGCACTGCCATAGCGTTTTTTTAAATTTTTTTATTTTAGTTAACTCATTCGCTACCAATGACGACTATAGACGTCAAAGATAAATTTGTCAAAGCTAGCAGTTAATGAGTTCAATTCAGTTTTTAATGTTTTAATTAGGTTTGTGAGATTTTAAATGTTGTTTTATTTTTGTTTTTGGTCAATGCTCTTTAGTTTTTTTTGTTA
Source organism: Hippichthys cyanospilos (assembly GCF_059441005.1). NCBI lineage: Eukaryota > Metazoa > Chordata > Actinopteri > Syngnathiformes > Syngnathidae > Hippichthys > Hippichthys cyanospilos. The sequence continues at coordinate 15,291,683 of NC_142381.1, read as the reverse complement.
ATTTTTCCATTCTCCATTACTCAAATAGTCCCTCAGTGATGCCAGGGAGGGCGTAAATGGGCCCAGAAAAAGACTATCTTTGCCATGCGACATGTAATTGCAATAAAATATTGCCATCGTTTCTATATTTTTTTTGTTTTTTAATTTCAGGCACTTTGTTGCACATAGTTATTTTTGTCACTTTTAGACTAATCTGTAACCTGTATAAACAATGTAAAAAAGGTTAGCATTTTGAAATTGATTTTATTGCTTTTTCTTTTGTTAATGTTCAAAAGAATACAGTTTTTGGATTACTTACACAATTTTTACATATAATCGTATTTATTGTCGGTGCGGCAAGTGGAGGTGTGCGAAAGGTTTTCTTTTTCCTGGGTGGGGCTTTGCAAAATATAATTGAAAAGCACTTCCTTAGTTGTAGTTTATCAGAAAGTGACAGCCGGTGCAAGAAAAGGTCTGTAAATATTGTGTAATCAAGTAATTTATGGTACTTCAATGTCTTCCTGAGAGCCAGCCCATTCATTTGTGTCCACTTGTGTCCATTTTGTCTCAGCAAGACAGCAAAACTAATGCGCTTCCTGCCCAAACATGTTATGTCATTGTTATGCCACTATAGTGGACACAAATGAATAGGCTAAGTCACAGGAGGATACACTTTACATGGTATTATTACACAATACATTGCTTCTATTTATTTATTTATTTTCTTTCAATAACAACAAACTTAAACGACGTTCCCACACCAACAATTGTTGTATTTGTCCGTTTCAAGTGGTGGGTTTGGACATCCAAGACGAGATGGGCCGCCATGAGGTGGGACACATTGACAATTCCATGAAGGTTCCTCTAAACCATGGAGCCGGCTGCCGCTTCGAAGGGGAATTCGCCATCAACAAAGTAATGTCACACGCTGCTTGTTGTCCAACCCTCTCATACGTCAATCTCTCCTCAAGGTTTACGGTCATTAACCCGCTAGTTGGACATTTAACACGTTCGCCCGTGGAGTCGTCGTTAATGCTTTAGTGGGCATGAATGTTGTTGTTGGGCTAGGAACATCTTGTTTCCGATGCAATAAGTGAGTTGTTAACATGTGCAACAGTTTCATGTTTAACCTGCAGTGCAATGACTATCAACTTACAAAGCTACTTATTAAAAATTCTGCATTTTTTTCTTATATTTCAGAAATAAAAGTTTAGAATTTTTAAGATTTTTAAATGTGTCTGCCATTTGAATTTGCCTGATATTAGCACTTTTAAATTTGGCGAGTTTTTATTTTAATATTATTTCTTCATTAGAAAGATATAACATTTAAATATTCACCGCCTCAAAATCTGGAAATATGGATGTATGGAATATGGAAATTTGGCTATCAAAATTACGTACCAATTTTTTTTTTTTTTTGTATGTATATTTGATTTATGGGCTGCTTAATCAGTAGTCAGAATTACAATTTCGCCAGATGTGGAAATCGGCATAAGCCTATTTTTTTTTTAATAGCTGTCGGGTCCTAGTTCTGATGAGGTGAAACTAATGCACTGTAATGTACCGTGGTTGGTCTTTAATATTTTTTGGTTAGCATACAACCTTTTGCTGTTATAAAATGTGGTTTTATTTATTTATTTATTTATATGAGCTGCCGGGCCCTAGTTCTGATAAGGTGAACCAATGCACTGTAATGTACCGTGGTCGGTCTTTAATATTTTTTTGGTTAGCATACAACCTTTTGGTATTATAAAATGTGGTTTTAAATCCCTGCTAACTAAATCCAGGTCATAAATTGCCAGCATTGTCCTTGTGACAGCGCCAGTCAAAACTACTTATTGCAGACAGGTGGACTGATTTTTATTGCCATCAAGTGTAAATGTATTGTGGTTTACTTTAGTTGACATATTTCCACTATGGACACTATTTGCATACTGTGCTTGTGCATGTGTGATCAGGTGCCAGGAAACTTCCATGTATCCACTCACAGTGCCACAGCCCAGCCCCAAAGTCCGGACATGACTCACACCATCCACAAGCTGGCCTTTGGAGCCAAGCTTCAGGTTGCCTATCACACACTTACTGCATGACCCCCCCCCCCCCCCCCCCCCCCCCCCAAAAAAAAAAAAACAAAAAACAAAAAAAAAACAAGAGCACGCAACAAAATATAACGTAATATGGTTTCCTTGTCTTACAGGTGCAAAAAGTCCAAGGAGCTTTCAATGCGTTAGGAGGAGCAGACAAACTGGCATCTAACCGTACGTAATTGCGCATTGCCTGCGATGACACTGTGTGATTCATCGAGATGGAACGTAGGCAAATTTAATTCAAACCGGATACAAATGTCACCACAGCTGACATCAGGAAATGATCTAATAAAGTTTTTTTTGGACAATTGCTTTTTTGGACAAAAGCTTTTGTATATTCATAATTATTTGACTTTGAAGTCTGTGAATATAGGTCTAAATCGTGTCATGCTCTGCGTCCTCGAGGGCCGGAGTCCCTCGTTTCCAGGTTCCTCTCCCCAGAACACCTGATTCAATGATTAGCTCATTAACAAGCCCTGCAGGAACTTGAAAATTATCCTAATCATTTGAACCAGGTGTGTTTAAGAGGGAAGCATCGAAAATGTGCAGAATACCGGCCCTCGAGAACTGGATTTTGACATCTATGATGTAAATGGAGATTTTCAATATAAGTGTTTTCAGTTTTAAGTGATATTGTTAAATATCACCCCGCCTCTCACCGTTTGGCAGCGTCGCCCCCTTCATGACTTTGTTCTAAAGCCAACCATTATGACGAAACAACAAATAAGCAAACGTTGACTGAAACTGAAATAAAATGGAGTTGTCAACAAAGCAAAATACATGTCAAGAGAGCACACATAGTAATACACGTTCCTCCCCATAAATCAGTCCCCTAGGGAAACCACTTCTTATACCAACAGTTCAGAGTGAATTACGTGCAATAACTTGATTGTCTGACTGTGTGCTCCCAAACACACAATTTTGCCGCTTTGCTACACAAAACTTTGTAACTAATAAATGAAACATTGCTGTTTACTTGGTCATTCAGTGCAAAAAAAAAATTGCGCTGGCCGTACAGGGGTGGTGTGTTCTGTCTTGAGCACACAGGATAAGCAAGGAAGTCTTCAAAATACAGGAGAGTAATAACACGTTGGGGGTGTTTAGAATGAAAAATGTACATTGTAACATGAAACGCTCCGATAATTAGTATTTCCATGATGCGGAAAATCAAATAAAATCTTGTCAACATAAAATAATCAAATATTTTGTTTTAATGCTGTTTTTATCCTTTAATACGATTCCTTTCTTATTTTCTTTTCTAAAAGGTCAATTAAATTAATGACAATGATAACACTTTAAATTTGGCAGCCCTACATGTATTTGAAATGTGAAATTTTCCGTTTTTAGCTTTGGCCTCACATGACTACATCCTGAAGATCGTGCCAACAGTTTATGAAGATCTGTCGGGCAAGCAGAGGTTCTCCTATCAGTACACGGTGGCCAACAAGGTGCTTGTACACCCCCCCCCCCCCCCCATTCTTCTAAGTACACTTCAGGCGTCCGCTGTATAAAGATTGTCGGTATATGATGTGCTTGCATGTTTTATGGGTGTCTTCAAAATTTAAAGAAGTACTTCCTGTGTGTGATGGTATTCAGATTTCTGGCTAACGTGCTAATGACGCTAACATCAGCGGTTTGTTTACTGCAGCCCAAAGTGGTATGTCTGTGTTTTTATGTGAATATTTACGTTAGCCATAGCTAATGTTTTTTTTTTTTGTTACCAGTAGTTGTGTGAGCTGTTGGAGCGTTGGTGTCTCGTTATCATACAGCAAAAATTTTCGCATTTCATATCCTGAATTTCTCTTGTAACAAGAGGCAATGTTTTTCCGATAAGGCATTTCATAACATCTTTTTTGTAACGATAGATATTTATAAGTAATTCTTATCTAGTTCTTGTGGACTTTATCTTGTGAGTCCTCTTGTCTCGCGAGACCTGTGTGTCGTCCCAACCCGACTCTCAATTTCTCCTGGGTTATTGCGGCAGGGTTTGTTCCCTATTCCGCCGTTAATAGCATGACCAGATTGTTCCACATTACCGTGAACCGTAGTCCAGCAATTCCTACATCCGATCAGAATTAAGATTGGTTCTGAATGAATGGCCGGCGACCCGATAATATTGCGACTCACAAAGGCCTACAGATAAGGCTGCAATTACCCGGACTGCTGATATTTACCATACGCTCTTCCCGCAGGAGTACGTGGCGTACAGCCACACGGGAAGGATAATACCGGCCATCTGGTTTCGATACGACCTCAGTCCAATCACGGTCAAGTACACGGAGAGGAGGCAGCCCCTTTACCGCTTCATCACCAGTGTGAGTGGACCTTAGCGGAAAATTTCAGCCTATCGTCACCTTGTTTACATTTTGGTGGTTTGTACATGGTGATATGATGAAGACAGATACTTTCTTCTCCGCTTCAAATATTTATGTGCGCTTTATTTATTATGTACAGAAAATGTGCAAATCTGAATCCAGATCTAAATATTTATTAGTTTAACATGAACGCCATGATCAGCCACGTGTGCTCAAAAAAAAAAAAGTTGATCACATTTCATGTTGGTCTAAAATGATCATTTTATACGTCTTTCTTTCCTACGAAATTGTAGCCTGTTGTTGTTTTCCAAACGATGACATTCACAATATTATATTTTAATACTTTTTTCACATTTTACCAATTTACCAATCAAAAGAACATACATGTTTTCTGTTAAATGAAAACTCTGTTTTGAATTGGGGAAGGACAATATTTTACAAATTCGGTGTCTGTCTGGTAAAAAGACTATTATGTTATAATTCATTTTTAAAAAAACAGACGAGGGTAAAAATGAAAAGGGGGGTGTTGGCGGCATTGTTAGAATTTTTCTATTCTCGGAATTCTGACTATTGAAACTGAGTTCTCCCTTTATATTCAGAATTCTTAGTTTAAAAACAACAGTCACTTTTAAAGTCAGATTCCTAATATCTTCCTCAGAATTCTTCATCAAAATTCAAGTCAGAATTTTAACTTTGTTCTCGTAATTTTCACTTAAAAGTAATTCTCATTCTGACATTAAAATAAGATTTCGGAATGAAAGACAAATATTTTAAGACTTTAAAGTCTCAAATTTTGACTTAAAGTCAGAATTCTGAGAATAAAAGTCGGAATGATTTTCAAGCAAAAATTTCACATTTCACATTTTTAATCTCAGAAATTTAACTTTAAAGTAAGAATCCTGTCTAATATCAGAATGTTCACTTTTTTCAGAATTCACTTTAATGTCGGAATAGTAATTATTTATTTATTTTAACACTAGAAAGTAATTTTATTTAAAGCCAGAATGTTCACTTTTAAAGCTGGGATTCTGAAAATGACAATAAAATTCTAACTTTAAAGTTAGAAATCTGATTTTTGTCAGAAGTCTGACTTTAAATTTTTTACTTTTGCTTCAGAATTCTTACTTTGAAGACAGAATGAAAGTTACATTTCATGCCTGTGTGGTGTTTTGCATTTAGTTTTCACGTCAAAGGCAAAGCTTTGAAAAAAGACACCAGGGAGCCGAAATTTAACCTATATGGTGACATGTCAAAGTTTGAAATGGCACCACCATCTTCGTTATCATATTAGTGCCATCCCTTGGCTAAAATACTGTGAGTGGAATATGGAAGAATTTGTCCAAAAAATGGACACAATACTGCACGAGTGTTGCTTCCCAATGAAACGACACACATACAGCATCCCCAAATATGTATTTTTCCAGTTCAGAGCGCAGAAAGAAAATGCCTTTTTTTTTCCCCGTGACGTTCCTTCTTGCAAACTTTTTATTGCATCACTGGGATTTTTTCCTGCTTACTGTTGGCACAATCAAGGCAAAATTGGCCGTTTGGATGATGAGTTTCACCCTAATTGACCCTTTGTGTTGTTTTGGCCTGGCGGCAAGCAAATGAAACTTGATAGCATGCGATGACTGTGATTTGGGCGTACGAGTGACTCATGCCTTCAGATGGTGAGTCAACGATGAGGCGTTTTGGTTGCATTCCATCTTGCTTGTAAATGCACCTCACACTGAATGTTAGCCACCTCCAAGCATTTTCCACGCTTGGCAGATTAAGCGTGTGTCACTTTGGGTCTCGGCTGAACAAAATTTTCCCCTCGTCATTTTGCAATTTCAAAGGAAATGATTCTCTATTGCATGGCAATGTGGATTCAGATTCGATTCATTGTCCGTCCTTTTATGCGCAGATCTGCGCCATCGTTGGAGGGACGTTTACAGTGGCGGGCATCATTGATTCCTGCATTTTCACCGCGTCGGAGGCCTGGAAGAAAATCCAGATTGGAAAAATATCCTAGGAGCAAACCTAAAACCAGCACCCCCCCCCAACACTGATCCCACCCCATTTACGTTCTTATTTATAAGCTCAAAGAAGCCTGTTAGCTAAGTGCAATTTCTTATGGAAAGTGTATCTAAATGCACAAAGCGTGGGATTTAACTTTCAGGCTACTTTCAGGCTCATTTTGATTTTAGTGATGCTGCCCCAGGGTTTTCGTTTCATTGACGTGGATGCTGACTATCACATGGCTGCTTCCTCCAGCCAATTTTATGGCATGTCAGGGCTTAGCCTAGCTACAGAAACATTCTTTTTTCCACTTTTTTTTTTCTTTTAAGTAGGATTTTTTATTTCACCCGAAACCCATTGTTCAATAGTAATGGTTGGATCAACGAAGCTTCATGAAGCACTTGTAATGTTTTTTGACTCCTCTAGATGGCACTCTTGGTTTTACAATGTGGTGGAAATTCTAAAAGCTCACCGTCTAGAGTAGGACAAAATATCTAATGTGGTGCATGAAGCTTCATTTTCTCAATATTATTCAACAGTATGGTAATCAGTAAATTGTGAGATGAACCCCCCCCTCCAAAAAAAAAAAAAAGTTATGATGGGGAAGACATTTCTGTAAGAAAAGACCATGAACTGATGAATGAAACTCCTCCCCTTTCCTTAACATAGTTCCTCGGCAGTGAGATGCCACCAAAGCACTACTTTTACATTAGGGACAGAGTTGGCCTGAGCACAATAAAACAAGTTACTAGGTATGTTTTCCAACAAACAATGGGAGACTTAAAGTTTTCGTCTCCAGGCTAATGTCATGTATGGACCAGTTTACAAGATCATGACTGCCATCCAATGTTCTATACACACACACACACACACACGCACACACACACACACACATATATATATATATATATATATATATATATATATATATATATATATAAGTCATCACATGGTGTCTATAATCCTGCGCTGTATTTTTTTGTTGTTTTATTATTGTATAAGTTAGTGATGGGAAAATAAAGCTTCATGAAGCTCCTGTGATATCGTTTCTATATTCCTCTAGATGGTGCTTTGTTTAAATATAAACACTAGTGCTGTGGAAATGTATTAAATTTCCCCCCGTCTCTTTGAACCAAGAATGCCTAAGAAGAGTTAATAAAATGCCGCCAGTGCTTAATGATTTTTCCATCACTAACTAGTATTAGAGCTACATTGAAAAAAAAGAGAAAAAAAACTGTCATATGGTCAACCTCTACAGTTTTATAGGGATGAATTGCTATAATTAAAGCACTTGTGAAATTTCGAATTAAAAAAAATATTTACAAAAATATAGTCAGTTTTACAAAAGCTCCAAAGTAGATTTTATAAGAGTAAAGTCCTAATAAAAGAAACATGAACTATGCTTCAGACTGAAAAACAATTGTAGTTAAAAGTTCAACTTTGGTTGTTTTGGGGAAAAAAAATGGTTAATGTTTTGGTTTTGAGTTGACCTTGATGATGTCACCAGAAGTGTTTTATTTTTTTTCCCATGAGGATATTGAATAGTTATGCAAGCTCCTTGGCCTTCAACTGTTACATGTCATGTGAGAATTTTGACACTCAGCAGTGGAAAAATTAGTTTTCTTTTTTTTCTTGTTCTTCTTTTGTGTGTGTTGCCATGATGCTCATTCTTTTTTTCTGAGCAAACCAAGTATTGTCTTGCTTATTTCTTTTTTTGGGACAGAAACCAATAGAAAAAGACTGAGGTCACCAATTTACCAATTCGTATTCATTTTTTGTTTGATAACGGTGCCAATGAAGTTACTGCAGTCACTGACTGAGATTAAAAGATCTGATATTTATTTTTTTTTTGACAATTTTAACTTTCAAAGTATTTCATTCTCAGTCCAATTCGCAATATGGTACTTTTGTAGTCTGGAACGCAGAAAAGATGTTTCATTTCATAATAAAAGTTCCAACAAATGAAGTGTTGTTTTTTGCGGGACATACAATTCAGTTTAAAGAGGCGCGCATTGAATTGCAGACCAAAAAAACAGGTGACGAGAACCTTTGGCATCTCGTTTAGGTGGACCTTGCTCCCCGCCGCCTCATTTATACGATTCAGGTCGTCATGTGTGACGTCAGCTTGTAAGAGCTTGATAAGCATATGTGCAGCACCGATAAGAGCCTCTTAGAGTGACTCAACTGCTTTTTATTTCCCCCCAGCATCTTTCTCAGGTGGCCTTCGTCACTCTATATTCAAAGCGCCGTCGCCTCCACTAAATGACAGCTTCGGTGCATACGCACCCTGCCGTGTTGCATGAATCATCATCGAGCATGTCAATCAATAACTCAAGCTTATTTAAAACTAGGTCCACAATATACTTTAGCATGTGCATTTTTGGGGGAGACAACCGTCACTCAGTTTAAGATATTTACCTGTTGAAAGGCCCTTTTCCAACCGCTAGAGGGCAGTGTTGATAACAGGATTGATAAATGTCCGGTTTTTTTTCCTTTTCTCCAAGATCTACCAACAATTTCATATATATTTCTGTGTTGTATTTTTTTCCTCAGGAACGCGAGTGACGTCACAGGCGTGGCTTGATTGGCTTTATGGTTTAGTAGCAAAATGGCTGACCGAGACAAAGTCGATTGTAAACTTATCAGTGCCTTTTTTTAAGCCTTAAAAAAAAAGACTGAAATTGATTTGATGATAAAGTTGCCGTGAGTTTTCATTGCAAACAAACTTAAATGTTCAAGTGGTAGAACGACGAATTTGACAACGCACACGTGACGTCACCATCCAGCAAACGCAAGCAAGTCCGAAGTTAAGTAACTTAATTTCAAACAATTTGAAGTCGTATGGCCCTTAACAGAAAAATGGATGTCTTTAAACATTATATTAAAACTAAAAAGCGACAAGTGGGATCATTGTCTTTATATCTTTCTATATAAGGTAACAGTTGTACAAATAAGGCACTTTGAATACAAAAGATAAAAAATATACAGTGGATGTGTACATGAGAAAATACTTTGGTTCTGGTTTGTGGACAGTGCTGCCACCCAGTGGCTGCTGTGCAGTCAGGCACTTGAATTACAGTCCAGTCGGCTCAGCTTCAAGCTCACCATATATTTCAAGAATACTGCAATGGAATCCGCTGATCTTTTCATCTCTTGTTTTTTAACCCGTTCCTTTCTCCTGACATAACCGTGTGTCGAGGTCACACATTGGAGGAGGTCAAGCAGGGTGCATTTGGCGAGGAAAAAAAGTCACTGGCGCAGAAGCCCTCCTCAGACAAATGTCCATACTCGTTGTTGTAGAAGGTCTGCCCCGTCAGCTGGTTCAAGAAATTGGGATGCGTGGAGCTGGTGGAGCCGAAGTTGCGACCAAAACAACCTTGCGAGCTTGTCAGGGGTTCCGTACTGCTGCTGCTGCTCATGCGTCTGAAGACAGAACATGGCCCAAAATTAACTCGCCCCTAAAACTATAAGCTGGTTAACTGACTTAGAGACTCGCTTTAGCTATTTTCTAGCTATTTTATTCAGCTAACTTAACAGCTATCTACAGTAACTATTTTGACAAATATCTATCTAGATCAGGGTTGCCAAACTCATTTTTAATCACGGGCCACATTGTAGTTATAGTTTCTTTCAGAGTACAGTAGGAATCCATTTTAAGTGCGTCACCTAGTTTCGAAATCAAGGGCCGGCAAAAACTGTTCAAAAGAGAGATTTGGAACAAAAAGTGTTTTTTTTTTTTTTTCTTTCTTTTTCTGCAAACAACATTTTTGAAAGATGAAGGCAACTTGCAAATTTGGTATTTCAACCAGAAACTTGAAGTCGAATCAGCATTTCGCAGGCGGTGTGCCGGATCTTGCCCACAGGCCTTGAGTTTGACACCCGTGGTCTAGATGGCTTGGAGGCTAGTTTGATAGTTACCTACTCTATTTAGCTAGCTCTCTTTTGGTTAATAGCTTGTCAATTTGGTTAGCTAGCTGGTTTGGAGGCTAGCTTAATAGCTAGCTAACCCAAAAGCTATTGTATTTAGCTATCTTAGGAGTTATCTCCATTATTTATGTTAATACATTTTTCGTTATCAGTCTTGATGTTTTTCAAGCTATTTTAAGAGGTACCTACTGTATCTAGCTTACTCTATGTTGGTTAATATCTATTGTTTATGTATAGTTAATTTTGTATAGTAATGATCATTCAATACAAATTAAGTACCTAGCGTATTAAATTGCAGTATTGAGGGAAATACAATCGCAATTAGAGTGACTTTTCAAAATTGTAGAGCATTTAAAAATAAATCAATTGGAATAAGGACTGCTGTACAATTCACCTTTTTGTCACAGCTCCCTTGTGCCTGTGTTCAAATCTCTCCAACTCATCTGAGGCTAAAACCATCCCGCTGTCCGTCTGGTTATCCTGGAGAGAGAACATCATATATAAAAACAAACAAAAAAAACATTGTTTAATCTGAAAACAAATGTTGGCCATGACCAATATGTAATACTGCTCAGTACGAGACAGTAAGTGGTTGTCATTGAAAAGTAATCTGCTCTAAAGTAAAGTATTCCAATATTAAGGCAGCACGGCGCTCTTAGTGGTTAGTCGAGTTGCCTCGCTGATTGATTCGAATCCCTGCTCAGGCCCTTCTGTGTGGAGTTTGGAGCCACAATTTCCTTCACCTGGTATAACTCCGACTAAATATGTCTTCCTATGACGCAACACAACCCCTTAAAAAGTAAAGCCCTTTGAAAGTGAAGCGGGGCCGAAGAAATAGTTGACAAAATTGCAAATAATAGTCTAAAAGTGCCTACCTGAGTACTCTTCTGAGGGTGCACCTCTAAAGGTAGCTCTTCAAAGGTCTTGACTGTCGGCTGGCTCGCCTTTGAGGCCCCCGCGAGCACGCAGCCGGCAAAGGGCACAAAGTTATAATACCTGCTTGAGAGACGAGCGAGAGGTCAGCACGTCACATACGAGACGGCGCGGCACAATGAGGCTTCGCTCAATTCAGACTCAAATAAGAACACCAAAAGTGAAATGAGCCGAACCTTCCCGAGGGCTTTCAAGTTTAATGAGCGTGCTCTCAGTTAGGTCATTCCATTGAAAAAAAAGAAAAGAAATAAAAGACTTTTTAATGGCAAGGTTGACCTTCTAAATATAAGGGTGTCAAAGTCATAAGTTACAATTTTCATCATATGAATGTCTATTGTATGCGCTGTATATTTGATTGCAGTGTTCCCCCTCTATAACGCGCTTCACCTTTTGCTAATGATGGGTCCCACGACGAGCTCACGGAACAATCCCCGTGTCAGTGCGTGTACCGCTTCGAAACAGTCATGTGACCCTTGCATGAACTGCATCAACTGTCATGGTGGGTTGGATTTTGAGTGCTGGCTTTATTTTGAGGGGTTCTGTTCTTGCGTTAAGCTTGTGTCAGCCAGCGTTAGTTTTGATTTGGTCCACCTGTCTGCGTTTACCCGCCCCTCGTGCGTCCACCGAGCCGCTTCCCCTGCTTGTTGTTTCCTCCCCACCTGTTGCACGTTGTAATTAGTTCATGTGGGTATTTAAGCAGCGTTTTTGTTGCAGCTAGTGTCGGGTCGTTGATGTGTGTTGCAATATGTCTGTGCATCCTCGTGACCACCTGCCCATAGTGTCTTTGTGTTTTGACAGCCTGCACTAGTATTTTTTTTTTTGCAGTGCTGTCCCCTGCCTTTGTTCCTGCTTTCCCTGCAACGAATTAAAATGAACTGTCACACACATCTTCCACTTCGGAGTCTTTCTGAATTTGGGTCCTCCGCCACTGCTATCACGTCCGCATTTCTCCCTACCCCGCCTGGCCGTGACATCAACACGGTACACGAATAATGAAACAATCCAAAATTCACTTTTTTTTTGTGGATTATGGAGCCGCTACAGGGATAACGTAAATCAACTGTCGTGCGGGAGCAATTTTGGATAATAAGGTGTTTATTTCAATCTCCTCGTTTCAATTCATTTTGTTCCATTTTAATTCAACTACATTTCAAGATCACTGTTACTATTCACCTTTTTTCTTTGCAGGTGAAATGTCGCAATTGTTCCTTGGAGTTGGCCTATGGTAAAAAAAAAAGCACCTTCGCAATCTTGAGGCATTATCAGGCCAAGCATGAAGATAAACTCAGGTATTCTTGACAAATACATTAATTTGTTTTCAGCTATTATTCCATTCTCTTATTTTACACATTCATATGTTTTGCCAAGAAAGCTTGTATTTTCTGAAGTAGGAGAAATCGCTTGCAGGAAACGCAACAGACTTCATTTTAAAACTCTGGAGATTTTTTTATTTTTTTTTATTTGTGAAGACAAAGTCCACACGCATTCTCTTTAACATCATTTTCTCTTGGATTGTCACATTATGATAGATGTTCACTTTATTCAAATATATGGTGATATTGAATACACTAGGTCAGATGTCACGTGGGTTGCCTGCAGAGAATTTTAAGTCCAGCAGGTGTCAGTATTCAATGACTCAGTATCATATCAACACTGTCACCACATGCTTTTGTAATTTTTTTTTCGACAGGGTGTTTTGTGGTCTGTCTTGTTCACGAAACAAGAGCTCACGTTTTTCTGCGTCCTGATTGGCTAAGGGATTTCATAATTGCTGTCCAACCTCATAGATTGATCATTAAAATACTTTCTCCTCATTAAACTAATCATAAATATTATGTGAAAATGTTAGCATCTGCACAGATAACTCACATGGGTGAAGAACATGAATGATTGGCTGTTTATCTTCATTTTTCAAATACATGTCTTTAATTCTTTAAAAGCACACTAAGGTGTTCTTTTTTTTAATGGGCCATAAGATTTTTAATATGGAGAGTGAATTTAATTGAGTGATCAGAGAAGCAGAGAAAAAAAAAACAGCCTTTCTGAGTTCTGCGTGGGGATAGACATCTAAAATAGTATATGTAATAAATGAAAAAAAAAAACAATAAATGAACAATACAGTAGATGGAAAATGTGAACTTTTTTTCCTGCATTGAATTGACAGTTGAGACATTATGGAGGTTGCTTTTGTGAAAGCCAAAAATGGACATTTCTGTCCAAAGTGCATTTTCGTCACTAACTCAAAACTAATGTCCTCGACATACGGCTGATTTTGTCAAAACACATCCACAAACCCTTTATGGATTTTACTTATCGCGTTTTTCTTATTTAACGTAACAAAAAAAGATGAATTTAAACACATTTATACTAATATATATATATATATATATATATATATATATATATATATATATATATATATAAAGCCCAATGAAGACGTGGACGTGCTTCACTACCTGTTGTGCAGCCTCAACTCCTCTTCGGATGGAGGCCGTGACGACTCTTGAGAAAAGCCATCATCTTCTGAGCTCTGCGACTGGTTGAGAGGGATGTAGTCCTTCCCGTCCTGAGAGCAACGTTAACACCATCAGCAACAAAACGCACTCGGGGTAGTTTTATCGATTTATTTTCAAAGTTCCGTCTCACGGGCAGACTGTTGTCCTGCAGCAGGTCTCCCAGGGTTTGCACCAGGGTAGGGAAGGGCGGCCTCCCTTTGGGCTCTCCGTGCCAGCATGCCAACATGATGCCATATCTGCCAGCAGAGGGCAGAAAAGTCATACCAGCTGCCCTTGTAATGTTCTAGTTTTCTCTTTTCAGACCGTCAGTAGATATCACTTCAAAGGAAACCCAAATAATATTCAAACACAAGTTGGAACTACAACTACTGTGATTTGATAGAGCATATAGGTGCACTGAAAAAAAAAAGTTCTTTACGATCATTATCTGGCAAACTATTGGAATATAGCCTCGAAAAAATAGACTGATAAATGTTAGTTTACCACTGAATTATGTTCGACTGAGGATCAAATTAAATGAATAGAAAAAACTCAAAGGAAGCACGTTGGCTATTAAAATAGAATGGCCATGTCAGTCAATGATGCCAAAAAACAAATAAAAACAAATGTCTTTAAGTTTTAAAGTTTTATTATTTATAATAGTAGTATAATAGTTTTTTTTAATACTTTTCTCAAAAATGGACAGCTAGCCTTATCAACAAGTGTACTTTTTGTACGGGTATCAGTTTTTACACGGTGCAGTTTATAATCCAGTGCGCCTTGGAAACGGTGAATCTTATAACCAATGTGCCTTATACCCTGGTGCACCTTGTAACTGGTGCACTTTACAACCCGGTGTGCCTTATAACTTGTGCATCTTATATCCCGGTGTGCCTTATATCTCAGTGCACCTTATAACCCATCACCTTACATACTGTCAGAGAAATCTCAGAAAAGAAGACTAGGACAAGCCTAGCTGCTTAAACAGCAAAAAGAGTAACTCAGACCAGCCAAGATTGACTTTTCTACGCCGGCGCAGGGAAAAAAGCTTGAGCAAATGTAACTCGTGGGTCTTCCAACGCCAGTTTTCCACTTGCCCAGCCGTTCCCCCCGGCTTTTATTGAATAGAAGCATAGCAGATTACAAGACACAACAAAAGAGCCAGCCGGGCGCCACCGGCAGCTGGGCCAAGGTCCCGGCTCACACTTTCGTGCGTCAACAGTTCTATCTAAGGACAGGGTCAAGATGAACTAGGATTGCATAAATGGGTAACAATGAACTAAGAACATAATGATAACAACCTAATATATGATTCCCTTCACACATACCAATGCACCTTCTAACCCATTATATATAAGATGTTCACTGAGACTGTCATTTCTAATCTTGTATGCTGTATGGTCTGAAAATTATGGTAATTTGATTATAATTATTATTTTTTTATTTCATAAAATTAGAAAAGCCCTTTTGGATCCAGTTTGGGGTTAGCTATTTCATCCAAACTGGATTACTTTGACCAAATACTTTCTTCCTTATCAGAAATGATGACTGCCGCATTACGTACTGTACATATTATTAAGTGTTCTCTGATTGGTTCACCGCTGCCAGCATACATACTCTTTGTACTACGTCCTGATGTCAGCGGGAAACGGCGCAAATGACGATCGGGCGGTGCGATAGGGCGAACTGCTGATTTGTATTTGTTTTAATCTTATTAGATTTTAATTGTGCCTTATAGTACGGAAACTAAGGTAAAACACAAAACTAAAACAAATACATTTTAATTAAGCCGAGTGACAAAAGAACGGTTATTGCGGCTAGTATAAAAGGACTCTCGCTAATCCGAAATTACTTGCTGTGTATGACCCGCGGCCATACTTTTCTCTCCATGGATAATGATCTTACATTTCAGGCGATGCTGTTTCTGGCGATCTCATTCGAACACCATCTTTTAATCGTTTGCAAAACTCTTCATCAATTTGCACCCCCGGATACGGAGAGGCACCTGGAAGAAAGAACCAGATAGAACAAAGAAAGTGGCGCATGAAAAATTAAGCGTGACGATTTAATCAGCTTCTCAAAATCCAACCAAATTCCCTAGAGATTTCCACTTCAACGGTAGCCCTTTAGAGCCAGAAAACTTCCCTTTCTTTACAAATACGATCAAAAGTTTTCATACCAAGTGAAAAGATTTCCCAGAGGAGCACTCCAAAAGACCACACATCACTCTGGCTGGTGTACACTTTATCAAAAATACTCTCTGGGGCCATCCACTTGAGAGGCAGTCGGGCCTGTGAGGGGGTATCCGCGCACCGGCAAAAATGACAACCGAGGCATTAGAAATGCCATCCGCTCACAAATGAACTACAAATGAAATGTCGTACGTTGCCTTTCCTGACGTAGTCGGGGTCTTTGTATATGTCTCGGGCCAGGCCGAAATCGCAAATCTTCACCACGTTGTTTTCCGACAGCAGAATGTTGCGGGCCGCCAGGTCTCTGTGGATACACTGTAGATACACACACGCGCAAAACCACACATGAATCATAAATGTTGCTGATATACCCGCGTGTGTCCAACATTGTTTCCGACAAGGAATTTAACCATCTGTTAGTTTTATGTTGTTTGAGCGTGTGCTGATATGTGGGACTGGACTTTGTCTGGTAGCTCCTGCAGCTGCTTTACTTAGCGCATTGTCATTGCGACCTACGATCTGCTTTGAAAGTTCAGTACCGTGTTTAGGGATGTTTCTATCGATTCGTTACTTTTGCAGACGTTTTGGACACCAAGAAAAGTTGCCTATGCTAGCCTGTTAGCAATCGCGATTAGCATTAGCATGCTCGTTCTTTTTTTTTTTTATATGTAGAATTCCTCAGTGTGAGTGATTAAAAACAGATACATGAAGGCAGACCATCAGAGATCTCTGAAGAGGTTGAAAGAAGCAGTGAAATGTCTTTTTAACGATCTCCCCAAACACAAAGAAAAAAATCAATTGGGAAAAAAAAAAACACCACCAGAATTGACTAAAGGACATATCTTTGCTGCTCAGGTTATCCAAACTTGGTTCATTAAACAACGTTGATGGTGATTGTCTTCTTTCCTTAGCACATTGTTTCTAATACAATGGACTTGTTTCGGTTTCTTGGTCGGCTTTATTTTTATATGTGTGTTTATTTAGATATTGGAGTTTCTAGATAAGTTCAGTGCTTTAGAAGTGCAGTCCATGTTTATGTAATGGGCAAAGTGTTTAAAAAGCTAACTCTGGCTGTAGATTTCAAAATCCGTCCTTTATATTTATTCATGGTGTGCTTGCCTTCATTTTACTGTAAGCCAAGCTTATAAAACCAAACATTTATCCAACAATGATTCTGCTATTGTTTGTGGGAATAGAGAGGAATTTATTGCTTGTTTGTTAAAGAGTAGGCCTGCCCAACTGTTTTATGCAACCACACTCGTGTAAACGTGGCATTCTGATTAATATTGTGTTTGTAGAATATGAATTTTGCAGGCAAATCCACCAAATATTCCCCATCTCCGAGGACAGCTATTTTGTTGATGATTTTCACCTTGAAGTAACATCACAGTTGCGCAGGTAATGACCAATCACAGCTCATGTTCTATGATTTTGGTCATTTGATGTTTGTAAGCTGATCCGTGATTGGTTATTACATGAGCTCTGAGCAACTGTGATGTTGTTTTCTATCAAAAGCAAGATGGCCGCCACCCTGATATGAGTAAAAGATAGTGGATTTTGCTGCCTAATTCATATTTCACAACAACAATATTAACATACATGCTAGGTATGTCAGTCCGGCCCTCAGCTTGTCGGGTTATTTTTTTTCATTTGGCCCCCATGTCCATTTGACTTTGACACCCCCGGTATAAACCATGTAAAGACGTACAAATATGTCTTTGGGATGCAGTGAGTTAATCAGAATGCCGTGTTTGGTCAAGTGGAGCAGAACACGTCAATATCGAGACAACATGAGAAGAGGATTTTGAAAAAAAAAAAAAAAAACTAATCGCAATATCAAGGGAAAAAAAGATCACGATCACAATCATTCAGCCCCATTGCCTGCCATCATTTTTCAATTAGTTACCCATTGTAAAATATGAAATGAAAAGGGCACACCAAGCTACATGACTGAACGTGACGGAACGGAACAAACACATTTCCATGACGCACAACTATTCAGATTCCAACACACAGTGTACCCTTTTTTTTTTTTTTACCGAAGGCCATTTACTGCCATTCTTGCCAGAGTGCAGGCTTCTGATTGAACAGACCCCCATTCCTCATAATGTGATTGAAAATTTGTTCCCTTTTGTTATACGTTATTCAGTCATAACAATTGAGGAGGATTGCACTCCATTGAGTGCAGCTGACGGGATCGTTGCAGTACGGTGTATTCAGTATGTTATGTTTTGTCTTACATAAGAGGTACATTTTACCGAAAATTCTCAAAATGACACATTTTACCATTTTGCCCCTCCATTCCGACGAAGCTTCGTAGCAGGTCAAAATACCTGCAGTACCAGTCAAACATTTGGAAACATCCTCCGGTTAGGCCTCGGATACGAATCGAATTAGTTGGTTTCATTTTAAAAATCTACAATTTGAAAATTAGCTAAATTGTAAAATTGAGGTTTTCAGTGGCAGAATGCATTTACAAGAGTTACTGGATTTATTTACATTCATGCACAAGCCATGAATGATAAGTTTACATGAAAAACAATTTAAAATCAGTATACATTATTATTTGAATATTCTGCACAGGATTTACTTTTGAATAAATACAGAGGAGTGCCACCCCTCACGTACTAAAATTCTACAATTTGAAATTTCGCTAAATTGTAAAATTGAGGTTTTCAGTGGCAGAATGCATTTACAAGAGTTACTGTATTTATTTACATTCATGTACAAGCCATGAATGTTAAGTTTGCAGAAAAAACAATTTAAAATCAGTATACATCATTATTTGAATATTTTGCATAGGATTTACTTTTGAATAAATTTGGAGTGCCACCCCCCACGTAATATAATTGAATGATAACTAGACCTAAGATTATATTTAAAACATACTGTTGGTCATTTGCAAGTTTTTGAAATTTATAAACATTTAATTTATTCCTTTTTAATGAAAAACGGTCCAAATCTTACACATTGTCCCTTTAAGTAATAAACTACAGTTGAAGGAAACGTAAAGAAAATGTAATTAGAGGGTGTCTCCAAACTTCTGACTGGTTCTGTTTTCCAGCTACCATTCATCAAAATTGTGTTTCAGTGTCAAGAAAAGGCACCAATTCATGAGTGTTTGATAAGACGACAGCCTAATATGTCTGCCTGGGATTTGTCTTCTGTCTCATTAAAAATAAGAAATAAACCGCATTTGTCATTCAGCAGCATCCATCAGTTGTAAAGTATTGCACGTGATTCCTGTTGTTCTTTAACTTGGTAATGATCTGAGCCCCAGTCGACTTCCTGCGAGTGCAACCTCGAGAGACAAATCACCGCTGCTCGCCGACTAATTGCTACAGTGCTGATAATGAACCTTTCTAGATGCCAGGAACTCCATCCCACGGGCCACTTGGAAACTGTAGCAAATTAGATCTTCTATCGTCAAAGGCGTTTTCCACAAATCCTCCACTGTGGAGAGGGAGAAGGAAAAACAAAGATGAAAGGCACGTGTGCACAATCCGCTCGTTTTTTTTTTGCAAATAGGGCTCACGTTTCTCCGCGGCAGGTTTCTGATTGGGCGATGGCGACTGAAGGCCGACGAGTGGGGAGGAGGACGGCGAGGGGGGACGGCGCCGAGTTCTTTGGTCCGTTTGACCGGCTTCAATCATCCGTCTAACCTGGCTCTGAGTTTTGGGAGAGCGATCCTAAGTGGAGGAATGAGAGACAGTTTTATTTCACTAGTCGGACTCACGCGTGAGTGCCTCGCTATAAATTGACAAGAGGAAGGGGGGTGGGTACCCTATAGGGGAGGAAAAACTCTCTCTTTGCTCGCAGGAAGTTGGACAGATTGCCATACTTGCAATATTCCACAATCACCATCAACGGACCTGTTCAGACAAACACAAATGAGACCTATTCGTCTTTTAGAAATGCAATTCAATTTTTATCTCTGTGTTCCTAATCTGAATAAAAATATCCAATTGGATATCAAAATGTTGCGCGTTTGAGAACGTGAAACAGGTCGGTTCTGGAAAATATATGTTACAACATATCTCTGTGAGCTATCCTTTTTAAGGATGTTGGACATGAAAAAACAAAGAGAAGGAACTGACTTTGCTGTGAAAATGCGTATATGAAACTGCTGAGGTCCAGTACCTCCCCCTGCTACGCCTCTGTTTATACAGTGTCCACTACAGAAATTGATTTTTTTTTTGGGAGGGGAGTGCAACAAGGCTCGATTTTTGGCACATTACTCTTTCATTATGTCTTTCGTACTTTGGGTCCATCCCACATAAATGTCTCGTTCCATTATTATGCTGATGGATGCCAGATTTAAGTCAAACCGGCATTTAGTTCATTTGGGGGATGAACTATTGTTAATGCTTTGATTAAAGGACACAACGAATCATAGGCGACTTGAATTGAGAAATGAACTGGCCATTAGAAACAGAAGGCGTATCAGAATTTTTCCCATTAGACTCAAATGCATAACAGTGCATGCATGTCGTGAGGGAGGAAGGGTTTGTGCACCTTTGAGTGAGCATTAAATCAAACTTATGCAATTTGTCCATTTTTTGTCTATTTGTCAACGGTCATCTAGGCAGTATAACAACGCCTTTGTTACGTTGCTGTTGGTATCTTATGACAATCTAGCACAAAAGGAGTTTGAAAAGTTGGACACTGGATCAGAGAATTCCTCCTTTTGTTAGCTTAGCGCTAAGATAGCAACTAGATAGAAACTTTTACACAATCTGTCAATTGAGGTCATTTAGTCAGTGTAACAACACTGTTGATTTGACATCGCTGTTGGCTTCTTATGATGTGGTAGCATGATGGGAGTTTTAAAAGTTGGATGCTGGATCAGTGAATCTCTCCTTTTGTTAGCTTAGCGCTCTCTCCTTTGTTAGCTTAGCGCTATACTAGCTTCTACGACAGATGCAACTTGAATGGATGTAAAGGTTTACATAAAGTGAAAAAAAACACCTTGCGTTCTACCGTTGGACATTGTACGGCGAGGGGTCCTGGAAATTAAAGTGATTTTAAATTCAAAATAAAAACCTTTACAAAGGATGGCATGATATGTTAGCGTGCTATCCGGTGGTGGTATGTTCCAAATGCTTCCAAAAAATGAAGATGATGGTAATGGAGAGTTAGGAATGAGTTTCAGCCTTAGTTTTTATGTATAGTCTGCTGAGCCCTTTTCTCTAATGTTGTTGTCTATTTGTGTTTTTTCTCCTTAGATTTTTGTACAGCTCCTTTTTTTTAAAATAACGTTGGATTGTGTAGGCTCATTAGGATAAGAACTTTGCTGTACTCCCATGTTGTGATTATATAATATACATGACAGACTTGTTTGTGCTTTGAGCATAAATGTCAGGAGAGAAACAACACTAAAACACCCAACCAAAAAAGGAAGTTTTGCTGTGAGCTAAGCGAGGGACAACTAACAGCGAGAGTTCCAGCGAGGACAAAGCATCTGTTCCAACAAAGAGAAACAGCAGAGAGCTCATTTTGTGCATTGATGCACTTCAAACTGACCATTTGGCTTGGTGCAGGCTCCTAATAGGTTGACTACATTCAGGTGGTTGCCAATGTGAATGAGGATCTTCAGCTCAGACATTAAAGCCTTGTGCTCGCTGGCCGTGGCTCCGTCTGAAAGAATAAAAAGGAAGGTGAACAGATTTGAAGTCAACCATGAGCCTTGAGAAGAAAAATATGCTCAAACCTATTCTCACTTTTTGACCCATTGGGTCAGCGCAGATGGAAAACACTCTCAAGGCATAATGTCCTGGTGTAGTGTTGAAAATGAAGCTCCGTTTTTGTTTACTCGTGATCATTAAGCGGCAATGACGAAGCTGAGAATCATTTCACTAGTTAATCTAGTATTTTAGGCTTAATTATCCTTTTGGAAAAAAAAAAAGTAATTCCCTTAAGAAGCAATCACACTTAGGGCTTCCTCTGAATAAAATAAACTGCCTGATACAATTAGGGAACATTGTCTTCTGTAAGTGAAACATAAAAGTATATTAAGCTCAACTTTATGATTGCTAATAAATTGAACTACGGTTTTCTTTCTGGGTTTCATATTTTTTTTAGTGTTGTTCTATTGAGGCTGTTTGTACTTCTTTTTTTTTAAAGAGCAATTTTGGTTTTTCAATTTCACTATATAGCCATTCTTTCCATGCCTATTATGTGAACACTCGAGGAGCACAAAGAAAAGTGTAACTTGAAATTACTTTGTGGAGGGCTGCCACATTTCTTTCAAACATTTTGATTTGACTGTGTTTAATCAGTTCATCCCTTCGCCTCCCCCCCAATAATCTTGCATAGCGTTTGTTATTAGTTTTGCAAAATGGCTGAAATTACTTTTTTTTTTTTTTTTTTCAATGATTACCCCTCTGTGAATTTTTTTTTTTTTTTTTTTCAGCCAGATAACCCCCAACCAGCGCAAAGCATTACTGGATGAAAAAAACAGTGATGCGTTTTTACAAAACCAGGTCTATCTCGCAGAGATTAGTTTGGAGTTATTGATGAACATTTCTCCAAAAAAATTACAACCCTTAAGGTCTCGACTTTCATTTCCCAGCAGCCAAACGATTTAAAAGGTAATCAAAGTATATGAAAATAGGGGAAAGGTAGACTATGTGCACTGGTTAAAGATGAATGTGCCAAAACTTTAAACATTTTTTTTTTTTTAAACAAGGGATTTCAACTTCAGATTGCTGTAACTTTTTCTATTTATGAGCTACACACATTTTGTCATCTTAAAAGTAATTAAGTGTAGAATATGCAGAGTATATGGTGTGTGTGTGTATATATATATATATATATATATATATATATATATATATATATATATATAAAAGGTGCCACTCTAAAACAATTTAGCAATACTGTAATACATTTGATAGATTTACAGTGCATATATCTATTTGTTAGTACTTATGACTAATTGTAATTAACATTAAAAAATAGCCAAGGGTACAGTTCATGTTCCGTTCAATTTGCTCTTAATTTGAAAAGAAAACGGTCCTGTGCCTGACACCAAAGTCCAAGTCCAAGTTGTTTGATTTTGCATTAAAATGCAGCATTTTAGTAATAACTTAGCTCCAATATTTTGCCCAATTCACAGTGACTTGCTTGTAAATAAATAAAAAAAAAAAAAGTACTGTTTCTCTTACGGCATTAAAAGCATTAAATTGATAGATTTGCTGAGCGCAGCAGAAACCCCATTAAACTTTTGTGCTTCCATTTGAGAACGGCTATGACTTAATACTTTTTTCAATACAAAAAAAACGTATATTAACTAATTGAAAATTCAGTGTTCTGTATTTGAAAAAAATGAATCTGACCTTTCAGCATCTTGACGGCCACGGTGTCCTGACGCGCGCTCTTTCCGATTCCGTCGATCGATGCCTCAATTACCTTGCCAAAGGCACCGTGGCCCAAAACCTTTCCTGTCGAAATACATCAGAGCGGCAGAATATTTCGATTTATTGATATTTACAGAGGCAATCTCGGCATCATGGAGAAATTCCAAAATGTAAATGCATTTTGGCAGCTATAGAGACAAGTCAGAAAAATTACAACCGCAATAGCGGCGCTTGGAAAACATAACGCTCCAATGAGTTGCAGCTACGGAGCAGATGCTTTTTTCCTCGGGGTGTTTTTAAAGAGGCGTGCGGGGAGTCGGTGCAATATTAAACATTAGCACTTTTCTTGGCAGTCTGCAATCTAAACCAACCATTAAGAAGTCAGGGAAATGGAAAACGAATTTGTCGGTATATTCTGGCTTTTGTTTTCCCACGTGCGTCGTTGCCACCTGTTCCCGCCATCACCCCATCATGCATCTGTGCTCATCCTCCCCACCCCCGCGGGTCACTCACCCAGTCGAAGTCGGTCTCGGGGGATTTCCCACTGGGAGGAGTCATAGGGCAGGTATTCACACTGCTCATCCAAGGGGACCTCCAAAGGGTCCATGATGATTGACAGATAGCCCGTCTTAATGTCTGCTGGGTTGATCTGAGGAAGAGAGATGATGCATTTGCAGTCAGCTGGAAATGAAAAATGAAAGAGTCACGCCGGTGTGACGAGTATTCCCGGTGACGACGCTGTTCTGCTGTGGAGCAGCTGTGTGGTGATGTCATTTGTAGCAAGTGTACATAATAGGCGATTTGGGAGTCATCATGAGTTTCCCGGTTATGAGGGTTAATAGCTACGAATGGTGGAAATGGGCTCCGAGGAGGCTGACTTAGAGGTGGGTCAAAGGTTAAAGAGGGGCTGCTTCAAGGTGGGGCGCCTGACCCGTTTCACATTGCAGAAAATGAGGATGAGTAAGGCCCAGAAGAACACAGCAATCGCTGCGGTTCCGATGAGAATTATAATCTCCACATTGGCCTTGTCGCTGGAACCTAAGCGGAAAGAGAGGAAAGGCATCTTATGGCGGGAAACATGCAGGACTATATGATATATGATATGATATTACATATTATATTACTCAGGTATTGGTAAGCAACCACATGGAGGAAAATTCCGTGAACACAAAATGTAAACACCCATACCCAATGTCTTTCAAAAAAAAAAAAAAAATCCTTGCATTGAAGATTTCTTGATAGAATGATCAAAAACACTGTTCAAAACAAATTATGTTTTATCTAATATATTATGTATGCACCTTTTGCTCACATTGCACATCTTGGTATTTTCTCAACCGTCTTTATGATGTGGATGACGATTTATGACTGGAATGACTTTTAGTTCATAGCTATGCACTTTCAACAGTCAATAGTTTACTTTTCTTGAGTTCTTAGCTATATCACCGCCTCCTGTATCTTTGGATATGTTTGACGTCAATTGCTGTCATTGGCAGTGAATGTTAAATTGTCTTCTACAAAATGGTGAATAAAGACATTTACTAAAAAAAAAAAAAAACATTTTTACTATTTGATATATGTCAGTGATGCAGAGTGACAGGTAGAATAGTTAGCTCATTTACTGCCACCATGATAAAAATAGGTTTTTGACGTCAATAGCCGTCAACGGCAGTGAATGAGTTATGTTTGAGACTATTTGAATTTGAAGTTCTTTAAAAGGTTTTGGTAAAGCAGAACAGCTTTCAATGTTTTGGGGGGACTTTCTACGTTGTTTGCGTGTGTGTTTTTGTGTTTACACTGAGAGCACCCTTAAAACTGCTGGGTTTGAAGTAATGAAAATTCAGTGAAATAGTTAAAACTGTTCAGGGTCCAAAAATGATCAATGAAATAATTGCCTCAGCATGCTGGGTCAAAATTTTGATCAAAGTGCCCCAATATGTTCAAAATGTACAGCTAACCAATGAGTGGTTTGGGAAAAGAACTCAGGCTTGTTTTTTTTAGTGTGAGAGGATATGAATGTGAAAAGATATGAATGCCGTAAATGCCTCAATCATGTTTTCTTCTTCGGAGGGAGCGCGTACTCCCCAATAAATATATGGATGTGATTAAATGTCGATTAATCATACATTCCTGCACGTCCCAAAAAAAAGAGCACGTTTATACGCAACATGAAAATCATTCAGTGATTTGTAATGGAAAATCACGGTTCGATGCAATGTTTAGGGGCAGCAACCGGCTTCCGGATCTTAGGGGGCAAAAATCTTCAAAGCCCCCCCAGCATCATTTAAAAAACAACAATTCTGACTTTTCTTTTGATGTTCATCACCTGATGAAACGAAGTTGTGTAATTTAAAAGGGATTCGAAGGTTTTACTGTCCTAAGAGATTTTCATATTCTGAGGTGTTATGTATACTGTACGTGTGCAGCCGGGTGAAATAATTTATTGTAGTGAGGAGAGGCGTGCGCAGAATCTTTGGGATCCTCCGTGGCCATGAAGGATGCATGCTCCACAAGAGGAGAAATGCGTGGGCTGTATTTGAAAAGGAGCTTTTGTATGATAATACAACACTATTGGCCTTCAAATGCCAAAGAATGAAGAAAAAAATAATTGTCCATGCAGTGAGTGGACTTGCATACAAAGCAGTGATAGTTCGGGTTAGGGATGGGCAATACATTGGATTTATTTCATTCGTCATTTTAAAAATCAAAGATTTGAAGGTGAGCTGAGTTATGAAATCAAGATTTTGCAAAAGTGACAGAATGTCGGATGGGTTCTTTACAATAAATGTTTACAAGAAGTACAACGATTTAATTGTACTTATTAAGAGTACTTATTTAGCCATTTTTCACTGTAAAATAATTCTTTGAACAAAAAAGTATATATACAAATGTAAAACTACATATTTGGGACTGGTTGATTTGATGACCAAACAATTTTTCAAGTACAATCAATTCTTAAAAAAATCACTTGCTGTTAACTGAAAATGATATAACGCGCTGAAGGCTCAGGTGACAACCAATCACAGCTCAGCTTGTGAACTTCACATAACCAGCAGGTCAGGTCCGAACTGTGAGCACAGGTGATGTCATTTTCTATCGACAGCAACTAGAAAAAGTGTTTTTAAATGTATTTATTGTAATAATTTTGTTAATACAATATTAGCTTTTTATTGTTAAAAATGCCAAAATAAATGCAACTATCCCTTCAGGCAAGACATACACAAGCTATGTTATACTTACATTAAAAATGAATTTTAAATCAGTATTTATTATTTTTGTCTGAACATGTTCCAGAGAATGCTTTTAAAAGTCAATTGATCCTTTAAAAATTGTTTGTTGACTTTATTTCTTCTATTGAGGATAAAATAGTTAAAATTGTAATAGTCCAGAATGACTGAAGAAAATTGACATTTTATTTTTGGCTTTGTCTCTTGAGCTAAAGTAAAGTTTGTTTGTTTTTTTTGGTAGCAATACTAGTCGCTTTTGTTGTCAACTTTTTCAGCTCGTTGTTGGAGAAAAGACCTGACAAGTTGAACATGTTGAATTCAGTTCAGCAACTCGTCAAGGGTTTTAGATTACGATATGACAAAGGATTGACTGTAGAGGGTACTATTTCAACGTATTCAAGTGACACCTGAATTCTCCGAACATTAAATCTCGAAGGTGTGGCAAAGTGCAAATCATCGAAATGATCAATTACCCATGAAGCCCTCTCCTGCAAACCTATTGAATTATTCAACTTGGCCAAATAATTACTCCAGCGGTCAGTGACTTTGATTTTATTGCTGTGGTGCGAACATGCCTCCAGCGCTTGAAGTGTGATTAAAATTCCGACCTGCGCATATATGTGGTGCGTCAGCACTGAGGAGGCTTTGTATTGTGTCCCTCACCGATGACGCGCACGACAGCCGTGGAGTGCACGCAGCCCCGCAGGTTGCAGGCGGTGCAGGTGTAAAGGCCCGCATCCTCCTCCCGAACGCGCTGGATGCTGAGCGTACGATTGGAGTCATGCAGCTGGATCCCTGCAAAGGGGCAAGTAATCAGGGACGGGGCTAGAACTTTTTAACTGAATAACTCGGCACATGAAAACAACAGTCTTAATTTTGCACATTTATACAGTAAATGCTGATTTTTCTTAGTCTATATGAATGGTATATGTTAAAATCTTATTTCACGAGTCAAATACCGGCAAGTAGTATAAGCCAGCGGTTCTCAAATAGGGGTATGTGAATGCACTTCAGGGTATAAGTGAGATTTTAACAGGGTTTTGACGAGGATTAGCAAATACACTTTAATGCTTTGTCGTTTACAGGAACAGTTCATTTGTGTTTTCAAATTAAGAGCAAATTAATTGGAACATGACATTTTGGTAAATTATGTTCTATTGACTCCATAGCAAAACTACATTATGCTTCTATTTTGCTGTTTTATATGGATATGGATTAGAGCTGCACAATTAATCGAATTAAAATCGCGATCACGACATTGGCTGCCACGATTAATTAAGATGATTCTCGGCGCTATTAACATTTAAAAAGTCAAGCACTTTTTTATTTTTTTAATACAAGTCAAATCAAGTACTTTTTCATCCTACCACCAGGGGCAATGTTTCGCACATGTTTGCATGACAATAGCTTTTCTCACTCTAAAATTATTTACCAGTGTGAAATGGCATTGCGTTTCTCTCCTGATTCCTATTACATACAGTGCTAGCTGTCAATTGAGACCCATTTTGAAAAATTTGAATAAATTTGGTCTGGAGAGAACAAAAATAAGATTTTGACTGCTAATTGATTGAAATTGCTTCAAAGTAAATAATCTGCTTGGTTCTACGTAAGCTTAATTTTTTTTCACTTGTTTGCACACAGCAATTAAGACAGCTGTGTTGCTCTGTGTGCCCGGTTTTTGCTATTATATACTTTATTTATTTATTTTAGTTTATTGTTTTTTTTTGTAAGTCTCAAGCCATGAAGGCTTGTTTACATACTATTTGTTTAAAAAAAAAGGCACAAAATTGACACGTTTAACCAAATATGTTGAATAATCGTGATTAATATTTGTGAGTTCAATATTGACCAAAATAATCGTGATTATTATTTTGGCCAATCATGCAGCCCTACTTTGAGCATACACACTCTATTTATATATGCACCAGAAAATGCTTCATTTGACATGATGCAATTCTCAGAACCAGAAATAAAACATTGTTACACAATCTAGCCACTTAAAGTTGCTAATTAAAATACGCCTAGAGATACCACTACAAGAGTAGTTTACAAAATGTCAGACATGGACTACACATCCAAAAGTGCTTTGTGCTGGTTCGAGGATACTTGGCTGAAAAAAATATTACACATGTGTTTCATCATTCAAAAAAAAAACAAAACACTGCAATAAGCAATGACCTGTCAGCCATGCTAGTGTATGAAAACAATCATCTTGCTCAACCCCTTGGAATTTCACATCAAAGAGGTGACACTAGGGAGCTGAAATTCCACCCAGATGGGGACAACATGTCAAAGTTAAAAATGGCAGGACCACTTAGTTATCACACTACCAGGAGTGTGCCATCCCTTAGGTAAAATACAGTAAGTAAAATCTTGACGAATTTGTCCAAAAAATGGATATAATACTGCACAAATGTTAATGCTCACAACAATCACCAACAATTTCACTGTTATAGTCTGTGCACGGCTTATTACTATCAACGCTCCCTCAAGCTGCGGCCACCATGTAGCTCCACCCCATGTAATGAGAAGCACGATATGAAACATTGTACGTTTTGAATGTGTTTTTACAATTCCCCAAACTCTCCCATCATTTGCTCACATACAGTATAGCTGTTTTTTTTTTTTTTCCAATGGTGCCCCAGCTTCAATCCATAATCATCATGCTCATATGCTATGTGTTGAAGCACATGCCCCCACAGACCTCCGAACCAAACTGTCACTCTCCTCCTTGTCGCCAACGGAGACAGGGGACATAGGGTTTTATGTGTGCGTGTGCACGTATGCCTTCATGCGCAATACACATCAGAGAAATAAATATTCAGCTCAAATAATGCGTCAGAGCAGGGGTGTCAAATGGATGGCCAGCGGGCAGAACCATCCGGCAAGGAGGTTTGATCCTCCCTGCAAAATTATTTTGTGAAGGATTACGGAAAATGAATAGGACTGAATGCATTAGGACTCCGTCCATAATAAAAAGACAAAAAATCTTACTTTTACAAGCAATTCCCAGATGAGCACTGTAACATACAAGCGGAAGTGACAAGTTGACACACTTGTGCAAAATAGCTTGCTGATCACTTCGCTGACAGAAAATAGAACACTACACAAGTGGTCACGTTAGCATTAGCATCTAGCTTTAACGTGCAATTGCTCAGGGCAGATACAAATCCTTCGATCGAAGAGATTTACAATGTGCGGGTGTCACCATCAGGCAATGAGCAGACAATCAGCTCTGGTCTGTGTTGCCTTATCGACAATCAATCTTGTTTTTCATTTCATTACTTTATTTATAGATCGGCAGTTAACGCACAGCCCTTCCGTATTTGACCTGACATCATAACTTCTTTTTATGAGTTTTCATATGTCATTACATGCCTGCCACCCAGTGTCCAAATTGAGACACTAAATGACCATTTTAGTCTGTTTAATTTTCTTTGCACTTCACTGCACTCCTTGAAAAAATGTTATCCAACCACATATTTTGATTAGGGCGTATTCCTTCCACTGGATATTTGTGGTTCATTGTATTGATTGATTTATTTTTTACATTAACTTATTCAATTTTAATTGATTATTATGTGTTCTATACAAAATATGTATTTTATGAACAAATGAAGAAAAAAAAATCACAGAATCTGAGGGGATAGTGTGTAAAATTAAGACCGTTTTTCATTACGGACAGCAGGAGGTACTCCAGGTGCTGCATTTACCATTGTCCGTAGCTAGAACAAACATGGCCGTCTTCGGAGAAGTGCCACCCTCTATATAATATAATTTAATGATAACTAGACCTAGGATTATATTTAAAACATACTGTTGGTCATTAAGAACACATTCATTTGCAAGTTTTGGAAATTTACAATAATTTAATTTATTCATTTTTAACGAAAAACAGTCTAAATTTTACACACTGGCCCTTTAAGGAAGCAATTTAAGGAAAAAAAATATATTGGGGTATATAGGGGACCAAAAGCAGGTTCTTTTACTTTATTCATCTTTATTTGTTTGTTTTTTTTTATATCTAGTTGACAAAAATATATTTATAAGGGACCAAAAAGCAAGTTCTTTTACTTTTTTCATCTTTATTTATTTTTATAACTAGTTGACAAAAATATATTTATAGTTGACTGCCGCGATATGCTAGGAATTGGGACCATACCAAAACACATAGCAAAATCGGCTTAAGTGACACTAATTGTTTTCAAGATACTATAAATGATTATTTTACCAGTCTCACCCACTTGAATAGATTTTTTCCCACCTGTGCTAAAATAAGTTGGACACCCCTGCATTAGAGGATGATGGGTGGACTACAAAAAAAAAGAAAAAAGCTAGTTGTTGATAACAATGCTGTATCACTTCTAGATCCAAGTGAGTGTTTTGATCTGAGCAATGTCCTAAAAAATGCAAAGTTGGACAACGTGGGTGTATAAGAGTGTGTGCAGATTGCTGGGTGGGCGATGAGGTGCTTTGTAAAAATATGCATTACCTTACCGCAGTGGATTTGTTGATTTACCAATAGTGGTATAGAATTAGATGGTTTATCAAGGCAAGGCTGAACTGTTTGTCCATCTTAAGAAGGTCACCTCTTGGCTCAAAACGGATGTCAAAAAGATGGACGGTGCCATTACCATTCCAGTGGCTGGACAGTTCGGTTCCAATGTGACAGCAAAGGTGAAAATAAATTTGAGTAATAAATTGAATGGGTCCTTGCACCATTCATCTTGGATGATTTACAGATATTGTTTTTGAATTGAGAGCGGAACAAGTGAAGTCAAATACGATTCAAGCTGAACTAACTTCAAACTTATTTTCAAATTGTTCAAAATCCCTGGAATTATATAAAAGTAACAATTTTATAATCCAGCAGATTATAGCCAGGCTGTATTTTTTTTTTCATTAGTTAAATTTCATTTTATTTGTATTTGTAGTTTTTAAATTGTAAGTTTTTTTTTTTTATGTTTTAACTTAGTTTTCATTAGTTTTAAGCTTTTCTATATACAGTATATGAGATCATTCTCAGTTATCAAGCAGAAATCTTAGGTCAATTTGGGAAATTTCTGTTATTTTTTTCATTTAAAAAAAAAAAAAAGACCAAAATGTCTCACTTTCTTTTAGAATGCATTGTTATTGGATGATCAAACATGCCGTTTATGGGGTCTTCTGACAAGTGGTTATTTTGGAGGTACAACGTTTCGCCTGGATGCCAAGAATATGAAACATTTGTGGCGTTTAAGAAAAGAAAAAAGGTCTTTTTAGCATAGCAGTACAGTACTACCGAAATAAAAAAATATTTTAAATAAACTACAAACTCTCATATATGGAATTAACTGAAAAAGATGAAAACATAGTTTTAGTACGTTTTATGAACGTAAAATGTCCTTTAGTTCATTAAAAATCACTCGTTTCTAGTTTAATATAAAAAGAGAAAAAAAAACAGCCAAATTAAAGCGTTCTGAATGACCATATTTTGAGTTTTTTTTAATTTTCTAAGTTTTTAATGATCAAATCAGAACAGCCCACGTTTCTTATTTTGAACCACTGCCATAGCAACAAAACAAAAACAAACCAAAAATGTTGATGACGTCAATTGACATCAATCGCGCTCCTTGGTAGGGTTGTTGACGTCTTTTCACGTCAATGGCGCTCAAAGTGTTAGCTATAATAACTTCATACAGAATTAAATAAAGGTACAGTAGACAACCTGCTATTCACGGGAGATAGGGACAGAGTCAATGCACAAACAGCGCAATTTCTTTCTTCAAATTGATGCCAAAAATATTTTTGTAAACTAACTACATTTTTACATATAGCCCCCTAAACGTAACATTTCTGAAATATTGAAAACCATATAAAGATGAAAAAGTTTGCCCTGTGAGATGCCTTGGCCTTTTGTATCCATACGAGTTTTCCAAAGTGAAAATGGACAGTGACAAAAGCGTCATTAAAATAACAAAGCCAGTGTGTTGTGAACAATGCAAACGCGTTGGCGCACCTGACATTTGGTGGAGCGGCTGGTTGTCTTTGAACCACGAGAGGTGAGGCAGAGGTCTTCCCTCCACGTCGCACTCCATGTGCAGCGATTCCGTCACGTTCACCGTCTGGTTGGTGAGACTGCGCTTGTAACGGGGCGCCTCGAGGCCTGAGTAAGAACGCACACGGATCAAAAACATCTGAGCGATTGAATTGGTGTGTAAAACACAGTACCAGTCAGGTAAAAAGTCGTATTAGCACATTTCTCAGTACAGCAGTCACATTGATTTTGTGCTTGAGTGTTAGTTAGCTGAGTTCGCTAGCTCAATGGTTCTCAACCTGTGAATAGATGTGACCCGTCTTTCAAAAACTGTGTGGGGCACGGATGACCCCAGGGAAAAGGCTTTGTTTTTGTCTGTAAAAGTCTTTTTATCAGTAAAAACCATATTTATAATCAGTGCGTCGAGTGGGGGAGGGCAAAGAGTTTTCTCTTTCCTAGGGGTGGCTTGGCGAAATATAATTGAGAAGCACTGCTTTAGCTATTAGTTGCATCATGTTCCAATCAATTGGCTCTTAACTCATTAAATCCCAAAGACTTATTTTTATGTTTTTTTTCAGGTCAAGACACTCAATTATTTCAATACTTTCTCAAGTATTTGGCTAAAAGTGAGTGTAAAATGACCTTTTTTTTCCCCTAGTACTTATTTACTTAATCCAAGTACACAATTACTTTAGTTTACCTAAAGTAATCAATCAGTACTAGCCGCAAATATTACTAAAGTAATCAATTACGTTAGCTAGCAAACTACAGTGGGCCCCGGGTTACGAGATTAATTCATTCCGCGTCGGTTCTGTGTAAGTCAGGGACGTTGTAACACGGGGGTCCACTGTACTTAAGTATGTTGCTGATTGCTTTTTTTAGGATTTACGCAAGACCAGTAAAGTAGTCTGGAAAACAAACTGTCGTCAAATATTCCACAACGTCAATTACTTTACTTAAGCACTTCACTCTTTTAGTGCCAAGTGCTATCGGAAAAGGAAATCTCTAGAGGACCAGCATATTTAGCATTTTCACTCATCTTTCAAAGCCGACAGCATATTGTGTGCTATGTCTATGTGATATTTGGTGCTATCATCCGTAAGATTGATTTGCATTCCTTTCTTTGAATTGCATGTGCTGTAATATCTCTGTTGTTAGTGTGGAAACACTGCCATCCAATGGTCACCGTTATCACTACAGTGCTCAGTCACTAGTTATCACTTTGTCAAGGGTGTCAGCTACTCTCCATACAAAAACATATTTGATGAGAATATTATTGTTATTACTAGTATTTTAAAAGACCTGAATTCTCATGGCTCTGAAAGAGTAAAAATGGTTTCAATTTCAAACTTGGAAAGTGATTTTATTAGTACTCAATTCCCTAAAAATGATTATTTACTGCTTTTGTTTATTACTTTTATTATTAAAAATACTTAAGTTCTTCATTCAGTACCAACCATTTTTAGACCCTTCTTTAGCCAAACACTTGAAAATTTTGAAAAAAGTACCTGGGATTGACTGTTTTAAACAACATGTAAAAATATGAGTTAATTTGAAAAGAAAACGGTATTGTTCCTTTCACATTATTAAAAAGCATAAAATTGTTTTTGTCGACGCTTATGAAAACCCTGTTAAACTACAGAGGAGACTTGTATAGAGCTCATTTATTTGAAATAATATATTTGAACAATCATTCATGCAATGCAGGTTCTAGATCGTGTACCAGAAGCATGGCGTTGTTGGTTTCTGAAGTGCCTCACTGTTATTTGGCCGCATCTACACCCAATTACCAAATAATTATTCACGCTGGCTTCACTGTAGTCAGCACGATGGCAGAGAGAGCAGAGGTGAAAAAACTCCCATTACATTACATCTCGCAAGCGCCCGAGCGAGGCACACATTATGTAGCTCAGCCCCGCGGCACCTCGGCTTGACTTTCAGCGCCGTCCACGCTACTTTTTTCATTATGCGAGCGCCGACTTGCGTGGGTCGCTCGATGCATCGGGATGCATTTGAAAGGCATGTCCACAGAGTGCTGTGCTTGCCGGGCGCATTTCATGATTACTTGCGTACACGGCACAGGAATGGTTAAGTCTGCGGGCGCCATCTCTTTTGTCCCTCACCTTTGACAGACATATATCTGAACAGACAATGTCTCTCTCCGCTCCGTCTGTTCTGAGCCTCACACACATAGTGACCCGCATCCTGCAGCTGTACGGCGGCTAGGGTGAAATCTAGGACCCAGCTGTTGGACGCTTTGTGGAAGATGAGTTGTCCGTCAAGGGCGTCGGCGTAGAGGTGCACGCTTCGGCACTCTTGCGGCTTTCCCTGCAGGGCGTGTGGGTCCAGGCGGTACCAGCGCAGATGCTCGTAGGTGTAATTGTCGGCGCTGCACCACAAAGACACCTTGTCTTGCTCCAGTGGATTTTCTGATGGATGCACATTCACGCTGAATCCCTCCGGGATGGCTGTGGCATACAAATAGAAATAAACGAAAAAATAAAACACTTCCTAGGGGACATCTCATGGAACATTTACTTTTTGTTTGCATATAAATGGTCACACTTATAAAGTGATTTTTCTATTGGGGGTTAAGTGTCTTGCTCAAGGGCACTTTGACATTGTAACAAGTTCATATTTTATCCATAATAATTATCACATTTATTAATGATGTACAATTAGTGATTCATTTAGTCATTTTTTGTATTATTTGTAGATGAAGAATGATTTAGTCATTTAAAAAAAAAACTAACTTGTTACTGTTAAAAATGGCTTAATAAATGGACTATCCCTTTAAGGTATTGAGCTAACATTGACTGGCATTTGGAAAATTTCCCAACAAAGGGCTCTGTTCCAGCTGAAGAAAAACTGCCTTCAAGCATGAGGCTGCCATCAGCATGCTTCACTGTAAGAGTAATGTTCTTTTGGTGATGAGCAAGGTTATGACTGAGCCAAAGAGACATTTTGAAAATGTGGCCACAAAGTTCATCCTTGATTTCATGGGACTATATCTAAATTCTCTAAGAAAAATGTGTTTCTGTCAGATTTCCCAGTACCCATCTGAAGCCAAAAAAAAAGCCTTAGGCTCACATTTTGGGTTGCAAATTGAACAATGTTATGAGTCAAACTATTGGACAGTTTTAAGTAAATTGCAGCAAAAATACCACAATTCTCCAAAATGAAGTCAATCAAAATAAACATTTGACCGTTTAATCAGCCAATTGGCCGATTATGACCCTTCAGACTGGCCAAAAATGATTACCGTATTTTCCCCACTATAAGGCGCACCGGATTATAAGGCGCTCCCTTAATTAATGACATATTTTAAATCGTTTTCCCTGTATAAGGCGCGCCGGATTATAAGGAGCACCCTCAATCAATGACATATTTTCAAACTTTTTCAATCACAATATAGCAATATTCAAAGTAATACCAATATATCATAATAACTCAATGTCATAATGACCAACCTTGTTCAACTGTAAACACACAAAAGAAACAGGTAAAGCTTACTTTATCAGTTTATTGCCCATCTACGGATCCCAATCTCAATATTCATCCATATATAAGGCGCACCGGATTATAAGACGCACCATCAGCTTCTTAAAAAACAATAAGGCTTTTAGGTGCGCATTATGGTGCGGAAAATACAGTATTTTAATGTTTGATCTTTATGTATGCCAACCTTTCATTGCAGTGACAATACAGGTAACATTGCTGTCATTAATTATAACACATAAATTCATACCTTAACATTGTATCCTCAAATATAAATCATGAAAATGTGATCCGGTGGGCTAGTCATTTAAAACAAAGCTACTTTTACATTTTCACAATCATTAGGTGAGCAATGCGAGGTAGCTGTGCAAACAATTGACCTGGATGTCACAACCTAAAAAAACAAAATCATAAAATACATATTGCAACATTAATTCAGCGTGAATGTGTTATGTCACATCTTCAACTGCTTGTAACACAAATAGAATCAAAGGCCTTTGATTCTATTTGATACTATAGAATAATTATTAATAATTATGAGAAATAATTGAAAAGGTATGAATCACTGACTATATTTAAAAAGATGTTCAAAATGTTCTTCTTAAATCTTTTTAAAACGGGGCTTTTCCTTTTCCAATCAAAGGAAACTCTGCGTTTGCAACAGTGTTCCACTCAATAATACATGTGTGTTCTTTGGCTGAAAAGGATTTTTCTGTTGAATTTTTTAAACGGCTCCATCCGAAGCTGTAAGCGCAAACAAATGCCGTATTCCTTCAACTGTCCTGGGCTTCAGAAAAACCGACACTTAAAACATTTCCCAGTAACACCAAAGCACACAGCATCCGTCAGCCGCAACCAGAGGGGGAAGGCGGGCATAACGTAGCCTACTCACCGGTTACATAGAAGTAAATGAGGCGTTCATCTTTGCCAACTTTATTCTCCGCAGAGCACTTGTACAGGAGAGAGACACTGGCGTTGCGAATTTGCAGCCGGCTGACGGTCTGCGGGTGAGACAAGGTGGAGGAGAGATGAAGTTAGCTGTCAAGCGCTTGTCTGAGCAGACACAAAGTTGATTGCGTTTTGACAGGTTAACACAAAGCAAACTTTGCTCGGTGACGAGTCAACACAGCTTGACTGCGTGCAGTTGTGCGCTATGTCGGTTGGGTTTTGTTTTCCCGCGGCCATTTCCCCTGCAGAAGTGAGGACGTGCACATGCGTGTGTTTACAAGTAACCCGCGCAGGAAGCCTGCAGAGGAAGACCCTTCTAAATATTTCTACTGTGGAAATGGGTTTTGATTGACAAATTTTGTTATGGAGCTCAGAAATTGAGGACGCGTTCACCCAAAATATCCCAGTTCACGGATCAGACTACTTATGTAAATCTTCTAGCTCACATGAGGGCTGGGCGATATGGCAGAAGAATCAAATCTAGATTTTTCTTCAGTCATTCTGGACAATGACTATTTTAATGGAATAAGTAAACTCAACAATCATTTAAAATTTGATTTGAAAAAAAGCTTGCTTCCACATCACGCTTGTAGTATTCTAGCCAAGGGATGGCGGACTCCTGGTAATGTGATAAATAAGTGGTCATGCCATGACAAACTTTGACGTGTTGTCACCTCTGGGTGAAATTTCAGCTCCCTAGTGTCTTCTTTCAATGCTTTACGTTTGATCTTTACACCAAAGGTTTTTCACATTTGGACAAAATACAGCACAAGTCTTAAAATTAGTATTAAAATAAACTTAACTCGCATAGCTTTTGCATAAATTCCTTAAAAGTAGCATAAAAGTGGCATATTTTGCCATTTCTAGCAGTAATAAGTTCATATTTTGTTCATATTTAACTTGATAACTAAATGACTACCTCACTAAACTGTGATAATCATGTACAATTAATACCTTGAAAAACATATTTTTCCTATTTGTCACTGACTGAAAATGACAACTCAAGGCTTGATGCTCAAGGCTTGGGTAATGACCAATCATGGCTCACCTGTTGGTCATGTGACATACCTAACCTGATTGATTGTTACCTGGGCCTTCAACACATGGGATGTCATTTTCAGTCAACAGCAAGTTGAAAAATATGCTTTTAAAGTATTCATTTTATATGAAATATTATCTCATTAAGATAGTAACTCATTCAACCCCAAAAAACATAATTTTACGTAATTATGCGCAGACATTCAATCTGTTATACAGATATTTTCAAGTGCGAAGCTAAAATATTTCCCTGCTAAAAATGGCTGAATAAGTCTATCCCTTTAAATGTACTTTGTACCTATCGTTGCAAAATCTAAATTTCACGATTTTGCTTGTACAATGACAAATTTTGACAATTTATCGTCCAACCCTAAGCCACATGATCATATCAAAAAACTGACACGTTATAATGAGACAGCCATGTTTAACCTTCTGTCGTCCGTCCACCAGTTCAACAGATGTTTCAATTGCCTCCAACTCATTCACGGCTCCTTCCAAGTAAACGTCCTGCCAGTCCTGACAGTCAGCGATGGTGTCAGCTCTGCCATTCCTGTCTGGTCGAACCCTAGAGAGAAACACATTGATGACATGTCCCCTCATTGACATTCAGAGCATAGACTGGGCAGTGGGGGTGAATGAGAACCACATCAAAGCAGACATCCTGATGCGTGAGATTATTTTTCTCCCTTCGCATGCTGGTTTGCTTCATATCGGAATATCGACATTAATTTCCCCGTGGAAAAACTTCGCTATCAGCGATGGAAATTTAATGTATGAGTAAAGCTGATTGAAAACCCTGCGAAGACGTTTTTGTGAATTGTTTCTGTCTTGAAAAATATTTCTAGATAGATTGTAAAAAGTACTAAATTGTTGAGGTAAATTATTAAAGTTTTTTTGCCTTCTACAGAAAGTCGCCTGGATGTTTCTTAATTATTTGGTAAACAAACCAAGTAGGTCTGATAATTAAGATTCTTAAAAAAAAGGCACCTTTTGCTTTGCAAATAGCGTTTCTCGATCATATTATGTTTGAGAATATTTGAAATTGCAGCTGTTTTCTGACTTTTCACTTGCACTGTATACAGGTTGAATTCATATTTCAATACTCATATTAATTACAGTTGCTCATTTGTTTAAAAACATTTAGGTTTTTTTTCTAATACTCTAAATCCATCCAGGTAAACTTTAATTCAAGCGATTCAATTTTGTTTAAAATAATTTATCACACAGTTTTTCAGAACTGCGATTAACTCATTCAGTGCCATCCATTGTTCAACCCTCTTTTGCAACAACTCTTGAAAATAAATACATGTATAAATAAATACTTAGGATTGAATGCCTCGATTCATGAAATATATGTAAAAATATGTATTTGGAATTGAATTTGGAGTTATTTTTTTCAACTATTGTACAAAAGACTCGTAAGCTTCTTGAAATTAATGTAAAATCATTCAATAAAAATACAATATTTAGTTTAGAAGACTGTTGTTAAAGCTTTTTTTAAATCATTTTTTGAACTTTTTTTTTTTTCTGTTGAGCCATCAAACAACTTTTGATGTTAAAACTTGACTAAGTTTGGTCCAA
Source organism: Hippichthys cyanospilos (assembly GCF_059441005.1). Lineage (NCBI taxonomy): Eukaryota > Metazoa > Chordata > Actinopteri > Syngnathiformes > Syngnathidae > Hippichthys > Hippichthys cyanospilos. The sequence goes on along the minus strand of NC_142381.1, from coordinate 15,252,088 downwards.
AAGTTTGCAAAGTTCAGCTGTGAAGAAATAACTTGAATTGAGCTAACATTAACCCTTAACGAAATGTAATCTCCTAAATTAACACATTAAATTTGATAAAAAGAATAATTCAAATGAAATATTTGAATCTGTGTGTATACGTGCATATGCGTTTAAATGTGGCATTCAGCTAATGCTATTAAAGTTAGCATGTCTGTCAGTTTGAGGGTGAATTATAATCATGGTCAGTTTGACCAAATATTTGACATGCAGACATACCATTTGTGTCCTAGTTTGCATTTGTTTTGGAGTCACTTGCAAGCAAACGTGAGCGAAGAAAGACATGTTTCTCCTTGTTTTGCCATTGAAACAAACAGAAAGGAAGTGGAATTATTTTGCTCAAAAACAAAAACATACTTCAGCGCCTCTGACTCGTTACGAAATTGTTCAGGCTCAGCAGGTGGCCTATAAGGACACATCCACCCACACAGGTGATATCTAGGATTGCCCGAAGCATGCATCATGTGAAAATTGTAGCCTTGGTGGAAGATCGTGACCAGGACTTAATATTCGAAAAATATAGCGAGCCTAACACCTGGGGTTAAAGGAATATGAAAAAGCCCAACAATTTGCTATGCATGGTTGTGCAAAGAAACTATTCGATCATGTCAAGGGATTGAGTGCAGATGGAAAATGGGAGAAAAAGCCCAAGGCGGGGAAATATATGCTTGGTAATAAATGTGTGTGTGTGCCAAAAGTTGTTTTGTGTGTGATTTATGGCATCTAAATGTGAGCGCGCGCATTGAGTATAGAGGTTGCCTTTCTAGTGCATTAGCATTTGTGCCATGGTGATGCTAGAATGCAAAAGGGCTGCTGGATGAAGTAATAGAGGAGAGGGGGATCAAAGAGACAAACTCTGTCTTTTTTCTGATCTTCTCCTCCTCTGCTAGTTGTGCAACTGCCATTTTGTTCAGACAATAAGACGCAGCAGCAAAAATTGAGCATAAAAACATTTTTTGTCACGGGTAAGCCGCCGGTTGCAACATCAGATATTCATGCAGGAAGATGGTAAGGAAGTTTCCTTTTTTTTTTCCGTTTTTGTTTTTAAACTCTATTTTTTTAAACTGTCTGCTTACAGCAGTGCTTCTCAGGGGGGCCCGAGGTGATGCCAAGGGGGCGGGGATGAGTGAACCCAAGGAAAAGGCTTTGTTTTTGTCATGTGAAGTATAATTGTAATAAAATAAGAATTTTCATCATCATTTTTTTTTATGGATTTATTCACTTTGATGCACTTGTTTTTTTTCTGTTTTAGACTAAGCTGTAACTTGCATAAAAGCTGAAAAAAAATAACAGTCGTTGAAGTTGATTTCTATTCCTTTTTGTCAATGTTAAAAAGAATTCAGGTTTAAGTATACTTATACAAGTTAAATAGCAGTTCAAATTCAAAACCAATACTTCGATCTTGTCTTGTTGCCTAAGTGTTGGTGCGTGTTATGTGTAGTAACCTAGAAAATACCAGAATTTGACCCCATAATTAAGGTTGCGTCTTTTTTGGGGAATCAAATTTACTCGTATATCAAATTATACATAATTTTTATAGTTTTTATACTATATGTTTAAAACTGTTTGAGCACAGCCATTGATTCACAACTATTTTGTAGTTGTTCCACAAAGTGACACCTTGAACAAATACCATCAAATAAAAATCCAATCAAAGAAAAAGAAACTGGAGATAAGCCACGTTTGACTATAAGCCTAAGGGCTCAAATAATGAGAAAAAAGGTGGGGCTTACAGCCTGAAAATTACGGTGCCTTCACTCAACCTCTATTTTTTGTTTTTGTGGATCCGATCAAAACTGCTGCTCCCGCAACTATTACAGAGGGAAAAAGTTACCCAAGTGAGGGTGATGTTTTCTCTTACACTCTGCTACGGGTATTGTTGAGGACACACGGGCCCCACTTTCTCCACTGCCAGTTGATGGTGGGAGCCGGGAGACCATAGGCGGTGCACGTTAACGTCTGCCCGCTGCCGCTGGGGTACGGGCTAGATGGTTCCGCCACTTCTTTCTCATTTACCTGGGGGGCAACTGCGAGAGAGGAGAAAGGGAGTCATAAAATGTGATGGGTTTTCAAAAAACACACTGTTATGTCTCCGGATATGAAAATTGAGATATCTTTATAATCTATTTCAACACCAAAATATATATATATATATATATATATACCGTAGACTGTCAGACACTAGCCATTCTGGTAATTGTTATTTTTTGGATGCATATTTCTGTGATCCTATTGGCATAGTAAACAACATATCCTGCTTTCCGCAGGATTGCAATTATGCGCAGGGGATTTTGTTTCATGATGAAACGTACCAACAATCATCAATTCATTCATTTTCTGCACCGCTTATCCCGGATTACCGGAAAGCTGGAGTTTATCCCAGCTGGAAACTAAATCGCGCGGAACCTCGGAAAGTTGAATGGCCTCGAAGTCAAACGTTTCCGACTGAGACTGTCACAATATGGTCGCTCATCTTTAAAGTAAAGACCGACTGCGACTAATAATCAAAGTTCAACAGAACTGGAGTGAACTCCGATATTGATTCTTTCAACCACTTAAAAGCACTTATACATCATTTGCTTTGACACGAGAGCATGCGGCCTCGCATCTATCTGTACGGGCACCCGTTACCATTAACAACAAGCGTGATGTTGAGTCTCCTCTCCAGGGCGGCTGCATTGTTCTTCAGCACGACCATGTAGAGAGCAGCATCACCGGGTCCCACGTCCTTGATCTCCAAGGCGTGGTTAAGGTGAATCCTCATGCGCTTCATCTTGAACTCGGGTCGCTCGGTAATCAGCTTTCCGTCTCTGTACCTTTGATACACAACAGAACGCAGCTGCTTCACTCCCTCCCGTTGAGGTACGCTCTCCCTAATTAAGTGAGTAAATCTCAAGGTGGGGAGGCCTAATTATGCTTTTAGTGTCTGCCTGTTAGACTTAATGGACACAACGGGGAGCCGCAACTTACCATCGGGTTTCAGGTGTGGGGAACGCAGATACATTCACATGCATTTTAAATGACTTCTGGCCAGATGTTACCTCCACCACTGGTCCGCTTCTGTAGTCCAGCTTTATAAATGGCTTTTCTAGGATGAAAGACAAGATATTCTACTCGGCGCGTGGTATAAAGTGCAGGAAAGATTGTTAGCCGTTGGATAGTGAAATCCAACAAAAGGGCAGCACATCTTTAAATAATGACAGGTAGTCGAATGCATCTGTGGATGAATTTAGTTTAAATATAACTCACTTTTGTTCCAGAGATCTTTTTATGCTAATATTGAAGACTTATGTAGTCACCGCTCATTTTTTTATGATAATTAAGATGGCGGAAAATTTCCAGTCCATCCATTCCAAGCCTTGTTGTATTAGCTCAGTATTTATCAAATAGTTGGGTGGAAAAATTGGTTTAGATTTAAGAGATGTGAATCTGAGGGTCCGATATCATGTTTAACTTGATTTATTCATTGTTTATTCAGTAAGTATTAATTACTCCATTCACTACCATTGACAGCTATTAACGTTGATCATTTTTACTGGGCTGGCTATGAATAAGTTAATTTTAAAACAATTTGGGTTCTCACCCATGTCTACTTTTAGTTAAGTTTGCACTAGGTCCCGTTATCGTTTCTCTTTGTTTGTTTTTTTAACATTTAAGTATTTGTCGAGTTAAAGATGAAAAAATAAATGACTATTGTCAATTCCTTCATTTATGTGGACGTAGAGTATAACTAAAATGCATACAATGGAAGTTTGAGTTAGTTTTAGAGCCATAAATGTAGTGTCAGCTATTGAATTTTTTAAGCACTCTACTTTTTATGTCATTCTAGTTTGACTTATTTCATTAATTTTGTTAACTATAACTTTAAACAGAAGGTTCTGCCCATGAAACCATCTGCTTCCACGATTCCATCTTGAATTAATTTCTGATTCGTTCCACATAATTAGCTATACAAAGTTGTAAAATTGTCTTTGAGCATATAATGAGCTGAATTGTTTTTTTAGTCTCTGCATGAGTCCTAACACTGTATTGCAGTTAGAAAAGAAATGGTAATAAAAAAAAAAAAAACATTAAATATTGCAGTCTGGTGCGCCGTCATCTCGTTTGTTTTCTCCACCATGAGCGAGTGCATACCGTGAACTGTGACCTGCATTGTTTTGGACTGCGTGAAGTCCACACTTGTGACGTTGCAGGTATACGGGCCAGAATCTGTAATCGAAGTCCTTGAGATGGTCAAGATGTTGGCCGCTTCTGTGGCGTGAGACAGCGCATCCCGATGATATCTAGTGTCCACCGAATTGTTGGTCTGGTCAGAAGAAAGAAGGGAGTGAGCTTTGTATAACGTTGTGGAAATGTATCCGGGTGGCCGTTCTGCTAACCTGCTTGCCTGGGTAGGTCCACTCAATGGTCACCCCAGTGTCAAACTCCACCTGCACTGTGCAGTTCAGGGAGAGGGCCTCCCCCGCAAGCATTTCCACGGGTTCTTCGGGAAACAGCTTGACATCGTAAACCCGACTTCCTGTCCGGGGAAAGACAGGGGGAGGGAGGTCACGGTGACATCGTCAGCAGTTTTTCCTTCCTCGCGCGACCAGAGGAAATGGCTCTCTTTGGACCAGAGGAACCATCTTACTATACACAAGCTCTCAGCTGTTTCCATTGATGTGTCAGAATATTGACATTAGCAGGATGTAGTGAAGTTGTAATTGAAGATAAAAGACACACAGTGGAGATATCTTTGGACATTGTCCACTGCGCTTCTTGGAAATGACATTCGGTGCACAGGAGTGTGTGGTTGCGTGATTGTTTTAACGTTCTGGGTCAAGATCCGATCTCGGCTCCCTCTGCTGATTCGCGGTTGTTGCTTTTGGCCATCGGGGCCATCTGTGACTTTCGGTTCACCCTCGGAAGTGAAAAGTGGACGATTACGCGCAGGGTGTGCATACATCCAGTGTTTTTTTAAGTTACCTCATTGCGAAGAAAAAAAATCTAACTATAATTTGCTCAAAACCGGTAGAGGCTCTTACGGCATCTGAAACATTGAATTGAGATAATGCTGATGGAAAAAGTGGAAGTAGCATACGTGGATCGATAGTCTATTTGGAGCTATTGTATTTGTAGAAAAGGGCTCAAGAGACGGCAAGGCGTATTACACAATGCAATTTCCCAAGGCATCAATGCTCAGCAATATTCAGGAAAATATCAGCAGAACACATCATGCAGGATAGTCAGGCGCAGTTACACCAAAGGACCCCTGAAAACAAGAGCTTGCTAAACTCAAAATGACAAATTTCTACCTGATGAGGGGCAGTTAGAACAGGTAACCACTAATTGAACAACATTTCTAAATATTTTAGGTAAACTATTATTTTAATAATCGATTAATCCATCAATTAATAATTAGATATTAAAAATGGTTTAATTTGATTAACTTATTCAAACTATTTTTGCAGAAAATATCCTACCATCCTTATTTTAACGATTCAATTACTTTTGTCCATAATGTCAGAAAATAGACAAACATGTTGACCACAGTTTTCCGAAATAAAAGCAGACGTTTGACTTCAACACCGACATAGTGTGTTTTGTGAACGAGAGCAGAAATCTGACTAAATAAACTGCCAAGAGGTGAAATTATAGGTGAAATTATAGGAAGTTTAAGACCAAACAAATATTCAAATAAAAAAACGATCAATTGTTTTGATGATCTTTTTTCTTGTTTAAAGGTCAACACTTACATTCATACATATAAATAAAATGTCAGTTAAAGTTCAGTTTCAGTGGGTTTTATGCTTTAAGCTACTGTTAGCTAACTTTACCAACACATAACCAAGTAAGTTCTGATAAATGTTATTTATACAAAGAGTGGTTTACACATTATGTTTTTCAGTTTCTCCACAGTTAAAAACTGGTGACACTTCCATTATTGTCAAAGTAGCTTCATTGCATGTATCATTTCATGCTATTTATTTACTTTCTTTACTAACCTTATTTTATTGAATTTCAAAACTTGATCTCTGACAAAGACTACCAATTACACTCTTAAAAAAAAGTGTTTTTTTCAGTAAAATACTGGCAACTTAGCTGCCAGAAAAGTACCGTTAAATTATGACAACACATTTTCCAGATTTACGGCAAAAAACTTGTTACTGTTGATTTTACAATTACAAAATGTACTGCGTACAATTGTATTGATACTGTTGATTTTACAGTTACAAAATGTACTGTGTAAAATCAACAGTATCAGTCCAATTTTTCACCGTCAATGTAAAAAATGTGTAACCGTAATTTAACACTACTTTTATGGAACCATGCCAGTATTTTACCGTAAAAACAGCATTTTTTTTTTTTTTTTTTTTTTGCCGATGTAGCTATGTTGTTATCATGTGATAAATTAGCATGATCCAGAAGCAGATGGAATGCGCCCCTTTAACAAAACTACCCTTAATCAATGCCAGGTCCCTCCAGATAGGACTAGAAGCACTCCTGTTCAAAACACAACTATGTTTTTTGCTTCATTTGTTCTTCGCCTTTGGTTCTGTGCACATAATGGCACATGTGGCGGCATAAAAGAGGCAAGCTGCCTTTGTGGGAAATGACATGAAAAAAAATAAATAAATAAAAGAAAATGGCAGCAATAAGGTCTAATTGGTATTGTGCAATGATGGCATTTTAATGATTTAATAACTGCTCGTTTGGCGGATGGTGGTAGAATTAGATCAGTTGTGTTTTTGTAACCTCATAACACAATGAGAATGATTCCATATACATGTGATTCATACAAGGCAATACATTACACGCTGACTACTGGAATACTTTATTCATATGCACATCATGTATCTGCATATTTGCTATATTTTTGGAATGTTTTAAGTGGTTTCCCGGGGATGAAATTTGGGAGAAAAACTGAGGAAAAATAAAACCATTACAGAAGTCCGGCCAAATAAAAACAAAGTGTTCCATCACAACAATCACCCTTGCCAAGACAGCCCATCATCCTCATATTAGCATAACAACATTGATAAAGTTCTTGAAAACATTTGAAGGACAATTAAATCTGCAATTATGCGTCGCTAAATGGTACTTAATGATGAGATCATTTATTTTTTGTCATATGATGTTGTGTCATCAGAGCTTTGTGTGCATTTTGAAAGGCAATGACAAGTTTTCTGATGTGCTACTTGACTTTTCTCAAGTTATAATTTATTGTGTGGTATCGACTTCACAGTCAAACTTCGTCAAGGTTACAACTCAAGATGGATTTTATGTCAATAGGAATTTGTACAGTAATTCTTGTGCCAATTAAACAAAGGAAACGTCATGCTTTATGGGATGGAAAAATATGATTTTTGACATATCTTAATAGGTTTAATAGATGCAGATTTTAACCCTTGTGCGGTAGTTTGATCATTTTTCAGCCATTTTCTTTCACATCATTCTTGCTGTATTTTAGCCAAGGGATGGCACACTCCTGGTGGTGTGACAATAGGAGGTTGTGTTATTTTAAATTATGTCATGTTGTCATTATCTGGCTGAAATTTCAGCTCCCTAGTGCCTTCTTTCAATGCTTTATACCTTTGATGTAAAGATGAAAGGATTGGACAAACTACTGCACACGAGTTAAAGGTATCTCAAAACTTTATTTCACCATTTTCAGCAGTAACGTTTTTTTTTTTTTTTTTGCTCATTTAATTTGATAACTAAATGATTTCTCATACACATATTTTTTGCTTGCTCAAGGCACAGATAATGACCTACCACACAGCTCCTCGGTTTTCTTGTTTTGTTCATGTAAATGGCAAAATGGGTTTTTAAAGGCATTGATTGGAAGTAAAAAATAATTTAGCTGACCAAATCTTAATGTTTCCCTGCTGTTGTATCCCTTGAATTCATTTCACAGTCTGTGCACCACCGTTTTGCTTAGCGACAGAGTTCAAATGATCTCTGAATTTAGCTATTTAATGTCTCTGTGTGACCCAAGGTAATTATATTTCTTTTTTCCTGATGGGGAAATAGAATCGTCTGTTTGACAGAGGCGTTTATCTTAAGTGGTGACTAATCATAGCGCAGAATCCATTAGACGGAAACTTCCTGTGCAAATGCCGCATCTAGACAAGTAATTTTGATTTTGTGCTAGCATTTGTGCTGTCCGACTTTTATTTTCCTTTTCCCCCAATAGTTAATGGCTGGTATGTTTTAGAAATTCTTCTAATGCGGGTATTTCCCCTGATAAAAATGACATTTGGTAATTCCCAACCTAGAATCAATGCGATAATCCATGAAGTCACCTCAATCCGTGTTATCTCAAATTGGCACAGCCATGCTTCACCCTTATTTCACTTGATCTCTTTTCGAGGCGGCTCCCTTCGTTGATATTCCATGGCTTCACCCGGCATGCGCACAGACCCCTCCTGCTTATTTACCTGTAGTGTGAATCAGGTAGTTAGCCGAGTGATACTCTTTGCCGTCGAGGCGGGCCACGCAGGAAAAGCCGATGAGCATCGGCACGGTGTCGATGACGCGCCTGGGAATAGACCAGCCTCGTTTGTTGTTCCAAGTCAGCTGGTTCTCGTCCAGCGGGTCGGGATACTGAAAGCACGCAACCAGAAAGTGCAATTAAACTCTCGATCGGCTTTGATTAGAGCGCTAAAACCGCGTCCCTCTACAAACCGTGTAGAGTGTGACATTGAGGTCGGGCACCGTGACCAGGCACGGCACGACGACGTCCGTGGAGTAGCGCGTGATAAAAATGGTCTCGAGGTTGTTGTCGCTGGCCGCGTCCCTCCTGAGGAAAGGTTGTTCGGGGTCTGGAAGCAGATGGGGGAACAGCGGGTCATTAATGAGTCGCCCTCATAGCAGCCGGCATAATGGCAGCCATTATAGCGCGCCAAATATAACGCAGCCCCATAATGACCCCAAAGGGCACACCATACGAGAGCTTTATCGACATTACTAGAATATGCGTAAGAAGAATACGTATTTTGATTAAATCTGCAACACCTTGATTCGCTTCTATTGTGACTCGCAGCTAATGCGGCACTAATGTTTTGTCAAGCCATTTACGCCGCAGCTGTTATCGCAGCAAATGCTCGTATTGCCGCAGCGTGAGTGCAGGCTGCCGTGCCTATCGCGACGCGCTCCAGCCAGCGTTGCGAGCCCTTCCACGCCGGCCACAGATGATGTAGTGCCGCTGAAAATTACTCACTTTTTTTCTCTCCCATTTCGCCTTCTCTTCCAAGGCCATTTCTTTTATTGCTAGTAAAATAGAAAAGTTGGAGAAGGTGCCACTGAAGGGCTGGGCGGATAAATAATACAGAAATCTTTAGAAGGAATCACAGCTGGTCCTATGGCCTCTCCAGATTCTGTTTTTTGAAATTTCCTTTCCTATCCTATCAAGCAAGATATACCAAAAGTACTTGGATTGGATAGGATCATCAGGATTTTACAAAAGTGCCTAGAAACAAAATTTAGATCAACCTTTACGATAGGATTTCAGGCATAACTCTTTAAATATTTAAAGCAACAGGGCACTCATACTTTGACAGATGACGCAAAGACAATCAAGGCTCGTGTTTGACCCGTGTGTGGTATTTTGACCATGACCATTTTTTTAATCATTTTCTTCCACGTCATTTTCAGTATTTTTGCCAAAGGATGGCACACTCCTGGTACTGTGATAAATAAGTGGTCGTGCCATGTTGAACTTTGCCTTTTCATCACCATATACACAAAAATACAAGGATACAGTACAGTATTAGCAAACAAAAGCAAATATAAACATTTTTTTTTCCTGTATCATAATATTACTATGTTCTGTACCATTTTTTTCGTACCGATAACTGTACGAGCCCTCAACTCAATACGAGTCACCAATACAATACTGATGACCTAGTATCAGTACCAATAGTACTTGTGATACACCCCCCCCCAAAAAAAAAAACCTAATAGATCATATTAAAGAAATATAGAGCTCTTTCAATACAGCATTTCCAATGAAATCTCATGAACTTAATGTCAATTTTCCATTCTTCTGACTTGTAATTTTTTCAGTTTTGTTATCGGGACTGCAATAACAGTATTGTCTGTCATCAAGTACTGATACCATGAAATAAGGCCAGGCCAGGGATGCGGCCCGGTTTGTATTTCTGCATTAATGCTTCTAAAGCTCCCACGGGCACCTGCAAAAAAATTACACATATTCCATTTAAATGGGAGCTTAAATTGAATCTCAGCCCACCCCTTAAAATACAAGATATTTTTTAAGCATGTCATTCTAGCTAGAGAAGCATAATGACATGCCCAACTCGACTGAAATGTACAAACAAAATTACAGCTATACCCTCCCATCTCCCCCGACCAGTTTTTACATTTTTTTCATCCGATGATGCAATGACTGTACAGCATGTGTTATCGTCTGAAAATATACCTCGTTAGCTGACTTAGCATACGTAGTAGCAAACACCTGTCTTATGCGGAACATTTCTATTATTACCGTTGTGAGGTAGGAATGTTTGCTGACATTTTTTACAGCTTGGAAAAGTTTCAGGTGGGCAGAGACAGCGCCACTGTCCTCTGTTTCTATAGGAATGGGAAAGGCTAGCTACTAGCTAGCTAGCTGTCTAGATTTGACTTTCCAGACAGGCCCTTAAGACTCTGGAGGATAAATTGAATTTGAGTGAGTGTTGGTGCATGTGGTCCAGGCCAGACAGATTAAGGGGCCACCGTCTGTCCGGTTAACTGCATCCACATGCGGCCTCTTCTCATCCTGCCTCTCACCGGCTTCTAATTGAAGGCTACGACTTCATCTGCTTCTGATTGGCCCACCTGGTTAGATGTGTGGAAGCATGTTTTGGCACCTTGTCAGGGCGAATAAACAAGAATTTCTCATGAGTGGACCTGGACTTTTTTGAGTCACTTCTCTCTTTTTTTCTATTTTTTTCTTCAGCTTTTCAGTTAATACAGCAAGGCAAGGGGACGCTCCAGCTGTCCCCAGACATCAATGTAATTAAAACTAATGTACGTCAAGATGTTACATCAGATGATCAGTAAATTGCCAGATGCCAACGTCTATTTGCAGTGACACACGCTAATGACTGCTCAAATTGACGTGACGCTAAAATTTTGCCTTTTACCGGTGAGACATCAAAATTAAATGCCTTCTAATTTAAAACTGTCTACAAAAACACTTTTCTAAATTTTGATATTTTAAAATCATACTGTATTTTGTCTGATGCTTTGATGTGTATATCAAAGGCATTTTACATCAAAGAAAAAGCATCGAAAGAAATGACACAGAAGAAGCTGAAATTTCAACCAGATGGTGACATGTCAAATTTCATAGTTATCACATAGCCACAAGTGTCCCATCCCTTAGCTAAAATATTCAAACAATGATGTGGAAGAAAACAACCCAAAAATGATCAAAATACTGCACATGGGTTGAGTAGAGAGCTGATGATATGCTGCTGCTGCTGGCTGCTCTAAGAACCACATCATTATTCTCACTATGTTGTAATAGCAACAGCGGCCAGAAGCGGTGCCAACAAAAACAAAGATCAAGCACAAACGTATGAACTGTTAAACTAAATCATTTCCAAAACGTTATTTAGGGTGCAGCTCACGCGGCCCGGTACCAGTTGATCCACGGACCGGTACTGGTCCGTGGACTGGTGGTTGGGGACCGCTGCTCTAGAGGGACATTTTATTTAGCATTTTCACTTATCTTTCAAAGCCGACCAAATATTGTGAATAATGTTTATGTAAATATGGGTGGTATCATATGGAAGATTGACTCCCACTTTGAATTGCATGTAGGTAATAGCTGTGATGTAAGTGTCAAAAGACTGCCATCCAGTGGTCACAGTTATCACTACAGTGCTCATTTGGCTTATATTAGGTAAGCATTAGTCAAAGGTGTCAGCTCTTCTCCATAAAAAAAAAATAAAACAACATATTTGAGCAGCATTTTATCATTTATTATTGTTATTACTATTTTAAAAGATCATAATTTTCATCCATGGCACCGAATGGTTAAATTATGTTTGGGTTGACAGAATGTGAATTAATTACGTTATAAGGACACTAATTAATACCATATGTGTTTGTGTTACTAGTAGTTTCATGGGTGTCATATTTAACACATTTATGCTTGATTTATATGTTGTGGTATGGATTAATGTGTAAAAGCCTTTGATGTTTTTTTTATGCTCTTCTACACCTTGTATGTACCGTACATTTACAGGGTAAACAAAAGAGCAATGTCATGCTATCTTTAGTTTCCTGACACAAACTTACATGGCCAAATTTAATGAGGTGCGAACTCACATAGTGCCGCAGGCACTATTTGACGAATATGGCGTTTGATCAGTTTGGAGGTGCGGTAAAGAATTTAATACTATGGCGGACAATGTGAAACCAAGGGGAACACAGTTCACAGTAAAAGTCATTTTTCACTGGTTATCACATCTAACAGATCTCTAACAGTGAATCTCTTTCAGTGATTCCGCCGGAAATCGTTCCGGGAGGAGATAAATTAGCAGGAAGCAGAAGCATCATACCGCTATTTGTGAAATACTATGTAACTTCTCCTATTAAAACAAAATGTGGATGGAGTTGCCCATGCTGACTTTAACCAACCTCTTTGAATCTCTCATTTCCAAATGATCAACCAAGCTTGTCTCTAGGGTCTGAGTGATGCAGTCAACAACTGAGTTTCTAATTATACGGAAGCAGCTTTGATATTGAAATGATGCCCGAGCGAGAGATGAGTCTCGGAAGAAAAACTTTTTTTTGTTAACTCTCAACAAAAAAGAAACTAAACACTAAGTCCAGATGGTCGTGCCAAAGATCTGCTGACCATCTTTGGCAGGAAGAGAAATTATTTCTCCAGCGAGAGAACAAATTTAGGCGGAACCAATATGTGCTGACACACTGCAGCAACAGTAAAAACAAAATGATTGTTCAAAGGCAGCCAAGAAGATGTTTTCTTCAAACTCATCTTTTTTAAACTCATGCACTGTAACCTATGTAATCCTTTACCCCGTTTTACAGTTTTGGATGAGCGTTCTTCAATTTTAAGGCTCATTAACTTAGAAGTTTTGGCATAGGTTTTGCAGATGCCCTTCCTGATTCAAACCTTTCCGATTCATCTCGGCTTAGTCGGGCTGGCTTTCCCAAGAGGCTTGGTTGGCCTAAAGTCAACGATGTGTTTACAGCACAGGGCAACCACAAGATGTAAATGCATCAATGGAACTTTTTTTTTCCAATGTGTACAAAATGTTGCATTTAACATCTCAAGATAATAAATAGATCAATTTCACTGGTATCTCAATGGGTGCCTCAGTGGATGAGTGGTTTGCACGTCCGCCTCACGGTTAAGGGACTCGAGTTCAATTCCACCAACTCCGGTCTTCCTGTGTGGAGTTTGCATGTTCTCCCCGAGCCTGCGTGGGTTCTCTCAAGAACTTCGGCTTCCTCCCACACTCCAAAAACGTGGCAGGTGTATTGGACACATTGAATTGTGATTGGGTGCATGAATGGTTGTTTTTTTCCAGTGTGCCCTGCAATTGGCTGGCAACCAGGTAAGGGTTTCCCCCGCCTACTACCCGAAGTCATCTGAGATAGGCAGCAGCAAGCCTGTGACCTTTGTGAGGATAAGTGGCTGAAGAATATGGATGTATGGATTGATGGATAGTATCTCAATGCATCATTAAAATACCATTTATAGAGAGCCAAAACTGTTTTGGACTGATTACGTTGATCAGAATGAGACATGCTTAAAAAAAACATTAAAAATAGGAAGCGAATGATGTCCTTTTTTTCTTTTTTTTTACCTCTAGAATGTCCATTTAAATTCGAGGCAAAAAAATGCACTACTTCAGCAAAAGAGAGCCTTCACAATGCTGTACTGTGTGTGATTATTGCTGTCATTTTTAGCTGTGTGTATACTCAAAAGTAATAATGACACCAGCAATGCTTGAAGTCACCCATGGGGTATAAGCGTGGCCCACTTGGAATCACTTCTGAACAGCTGCTAAAAATAGCATCAATAGTGAGTGGAGCCATGACAAGCTAATTAAGTGGAAACGAGGAATAAGTGGTTTGTGGTCAACCATTTTGTGTGTGCACGATGATGACTCACCCCTGACAAAGACGTAAGTGCTAGCAGCCGTGGTGCCGTCAATGATGGCCTTCAAATCTTTGTAGTAGCAGCGATAAAAACCCGTGTCCTGAGCCCGCACGCCGGTAAGCATCAACTTCTTGCAATATGGCCTCCCACGTAAGCCGGGACACTCGCTGACCACGACTGCCCTCGTTCCCAGCGGCCTATCGGGAGGCGCCTGACCCTGGCGCTCACTTAGCTTCTGTCCCACCAGAGAGCGGTCAGGCCAGGCCCAAGTTAGAGTGCGTTGCCCCCTGAGGAGAGCCCAAACAGAGGTCATATACAAGTTAGCTAAGATGCTAATTTCATGGAAATGTCACTTGTGAAATACAGAGGGTTTAAACCTAAAGTAGTTGAAATTGTTTGCTTGTGCGAGTGCATGCCTGCCGGGTGCGGCATGTAATTTCCTCTGTGCATCGATCCATACTTCCCCGTTTGTTTTATAGCTAAAATTGAGTTACACGAGTACGTTTAAAGCTGCAGGCACCATGTGAGCGCTCTCCACACCTACGCATGACCACATCTGCGGACAGTTCCAAATGATGATGACTAGAAATAACTCTGCAAATGGAGATAAAAGTATTCTTTGGGCTATTTTGCAGTCATTGTATGGGGTCGCCTTTGGATCATTTTTCTTTGTTAAAAATGTGATTGACAATGAAGACTCTCCCAGAAGACAGTGACATTTAGCAAGAGGAGGAGCAGAAATGAATCCTAAGAGGCCAATTTTCAAGACAGTGAGAGAAGACTTATGAATGATTGACAACATGGCAGCAGGAATCATGGAAAATATCGAATTATGATAAGACTGTCCTGCCTTTTGAGTCAAATCACATATTGGCTGAGGTAACAGAACTCAGCACTACATAGAATTCAATACAGTAACCTTGTATCCTTGAATATATAATATGGCATTTCTTTATAAGGTCATTCTATGCACCTGTCATTCAAAACAATGTAAATATAATTTTTTTACAAGCATTGCAAGTTGTGCAAGAAATTGACTTGGGCGCCACATTTTTACATAAGTGCAAAAGTCATTGTTTGTATGAATAAATAAACAAATATATGAATAAACATTAACAGATTGAACTTTTGGCAACACAAATATTTGACAAGAAAAACTTTTACTTTTATGCTTTTTCCTGCCACTCACTATTTGTATTGAATTGCATTTCTATGTGTGTATATTTTTGTTCATTTTATTGTGTCCCAAACTTATGAATTATGTATTTTACCCATGTGCAGTATTTTGGCCAATCTTTTTATGTTTGCAACAAAGAGATTTCAAATCAAAGGGAATGACACTTGGGAACTGAAATTCCACTTAGTAATCACACTACCCAGATTGTGCCATCCCTTGGCTAAAAAACTGCCAGAATGAAGTGGAAGAAAATGGTCAAAATACTGCAGATCAATAAAAAAAAAAATGATGAATCAAACAAACAAATCTTAACTTCCTGCAATTTTAAAAATGATAAGTGATTTATACAGGGCATACAAGAGTCATGTAAAGTACTAACCCTAACTGTATTTTTACTTTCAAAATGATAAAACTTTGACTTTTCTTCCAATTGACATGTAGCCATGGACCTTCTGTGGACAATGGCTGTGTCATGTCTTTGTCAACACAATTCATGCACTTCAAGGATTGATTGTCATAAAAACATGTTCAGTACAGAAAAACGCAACCTAAACACACTTCCAATCTTTCAAGGCTGGATTCTACATAGGGCATAGAAAAACGATTGTGAACATTGTGTTGCTTAAAACTTATTGTGTCTGTGGACATTGTTGTAGAGTTTTCAGCTGTCAAAACTGCCAGCACACGCATACCTGCATGTGATAGTGAGTGTTTGATGGACCGGAATCACAAGGTCGTCTCCGGAGCTGTCAAGAATCGGAGGCGTCATAGAAAAGCCGATCGCAAGACCTGGAGAAGGGAAGAAGAAATGTCTGTTGAATTTGTTCCTCGAACAGGATCAACTCTTATTGGCGCCGATGCCGTTCTGTAAAATGTCACACGCACGTCAGTCAACCAAACTTGACCTTACAGCAGCCCGGATGCCAAGTTGTTCATTACATTTAGAAGATTTAAGGCTGTCCAGGGGTAATGGTTTTTGGGTTTTTGTGCCGCGAAACGTCCGGGCCGACCTTTGGGCGGGGATCATTCGAAAGGTCACGCCACACTTCTGACTTCATTGGGTTCCTTGTGATTGAATTAAAAAAAAATGTCAGTCACACAGTCTGAAAGAACTTGAAATTGACTGGTCACAGGTTTCAGACAGGAGCTGTGGAAAATTGATGAAGTGATGCAACTCCCTTTCCCTGAGAAGACCATGGGTCACAAAACAGATGATACCCAAATATACATTTTTTTTTTTGTATTGTGTTCTAAGAGTAGGACTTGTACTTAACGTGGGGGGAAGGGGGGGGGGGGTCAATTGCAATTAAGATACTCATTGATATTTTGTGAAACGTGGCTATTGCGAATTTGAGCAGCTAACAAAATTCAAAGCGTTTGTTATTGCTTTTGGCTTGGCTTCTGTGTTGTCAACTATAGCTTGAAAATGATGGATTATTGCTTAGCCTGGCTGTCAAGTCATGGTTGTTGAAACCTGCTGTGGGGGAGATTAGTATATCATTTAAATTCAGAATGGCTCACGCAGAAACACACTTTTGTAAATAGTCTGCTCACATGATATACTTTGATTCATTTCTCATCTGATCTTCCATTTCTTCGCTTTATCATTTCGAAGTGCGCAAACAACCACAGAAACAAAATACCCTTGACTCCTCCAAACTGGGATGTCATATGGGCTCAGAAGTGTAAGATGAAAAACATTCTGGTATTGTTTGTCACCGGCTGCATAAATTTGAATAAAAAAGGTGAAATGAAAATCAAAGTACAGCAGGCAAACACCAATTCTGTATGCAAATCACTCACTCTCACAAAATATGATGAGTCAAATGCCTATGCAAATGCATTCATCAAATGTTGGTAATATATATATTTTTTTTAACCACAGAGAGTTTTTAGCCCTTGTTGGAACAAAATATCCGACCCAATATGCTAGATTAAACCCTCAAAGTGTTAACTGAGTGGAGATTTGCAGGGTAGGTCACTTTTTTTTTTTTTTAATCAAAATTGTTGCTCAGATACTTTTAGTTTACATTGGCTCTCATTGTGCGGAAAATGGTTGGAGACATCTGCTCAAGGCCAACAATTATTTGTGGCCAAAAATCTTTACTGCCACTCCTTTTCACAATTCTGTTGCCTTGACAACAAAATCAGGGCTCCGCTCCCTTACATAGCAAAGGCAATTGAACGGGGCACATACCATACACGTTGGGCAGTAGCTACTGCAAAATCAAAGTTAATTCAAATAAACATTGGTACCTCCAGAATTTTTTCATAGCGGTGGCCAGAAGGGGCCACTTAAAAACTAGACAACATATTTTCAGGATATCACTATACTGTTGTATAGTAGCAAACTGCCTAGTAGAAAACTATCACAAAGACTTAAAGAACTGCCAACTGATGTTTTTGATTTGTTGTGGTTTATTATTACTGATGACACAGTGTGCACAGACTAACAACAATGCAGTTAACATTGAGTTTTGCAATGAAAATAAAGCATGAGTTGTGATATTCTTTTCTTTGCTACATTTGCATTATAGCTACCAGCGAGGCATGGGCCGATTCACTGGTTGATGGTGTACCGCAGTAGTTCTCAAATGGGGTTGCAAATATTCCTGTGGGTACTTGAAGGAAATTCAGGTGGTACTCGAGATTTTAAATAAAACAAATAAACATGCAAAAATCCTTGAATCCAGAATTAATCAACTGTTTCAGGAATATATCAGTTCATAAAACAAATTTTAGCATGTTATTCAATTTCAGTATTGTAAAAACTGAGATTCTCCCCCATACGAGAATGGTTCGACCCCACTTGTCAGGTGCCACCTCTCGTTACCTGTCAAGTTGATGATCTTTCTTTGTGAACGCATCGCTACTCTGATCCCAAAAGAGCACATTTTAAGTTGAATATTTTTCCGTCGACAAAATAAAGCAGCTCCCTAACCAAAAAACCCCAAAATACACAACATGTATCTCTTCCAGACCAAGAATACTTTTATCGCGTTTATTACAAACAAAACAACTACTGGGGAAAAGCACTAAAATCTATACTAGCCATTAGGATAGCCAGCAAATTTATAGCGTTGGCCATGGCTTCTCCCTAGTGGACCTACTCCATATAAAGACTATAAACTTTACGCCTATTGCTGGTGAATTTATTATGACCAAAATCAACATTGTAAATCCATTTAGAGCTGAAGCTCTGATTTAAAAAGGCAGACGTACTCATCACTATTCCACAGTGCTGCCTGACATGGTGTCTTTGCCTTACATTATATCCTACAACAAGGACACGGTCTGTTAACTGGCATCAGATGGACAAATAAACGCACATATGGTCTCCTGGGACATTTTTATAAACATTTGTTAACCCCTGCATTTGTCATTGTCGTCCTTCAAGGACTAGTTTGTTTTTTTTTACTGTTCACAATTTAGACAACAAGACCAGTAAGCACCTTGGCAAACAAACACATAAAAGCCTTCAAGTGGGAAATGGTGTCAAGCTATGAATCCTTCACAGCTTGACTCCCAGCAGGCGATTCCTGCTGTTCCTTTACCGATCCCAAGCTCTGCTCCTGACAACAAGAAAAGCCGAGCTAACTTATTGTCAGGGGGCCGATGTGAACTTGCCACCAACTGGAGTCCCATCAGCATCCCTCTGCCACACACAACCTTTGTGTTTTGTGCCTCCCACCAGAGATGCAGACAGCCAAAGAGCAGACTGGCACCTTAGGAAAAACAATAACTCTGTTGCCACCTCCTCCCACACACTACACAAACTATTTTTAAAGTTATTCAATAATTTGAATCTTTTGTTTAGCGGCACCTGCAATGGCAGCAGCCCAACCAGCAGCTGAATAAATGTTTAATAATATTAGGATTGTCAGGGTTCTGTGTGATTGACCCAAAAGCAGGGAGGCAAGGCATGCTTGCACTAAAAAATGGCAAATGGATTCTCATCTTGCGACTGTGCTGACAATATTTTTCCCTCATTTAAAGGGGTATTATCATGAAAAGTCAACTTTTTGGAGCTTTTATCCATGTTCCATTTTTGATTTCTCACCCTTAACCAGTACTTTTCAAATAGTGGGGCGGATGACCCCAGGAAAAAGGCTTTGTTTTTGTCATGTGAAATGTAATTGCAATAAAATAAGAATTTTCATCTTTTTTTTTTCAGGCACTTTGATGCACTTGGTGATTTATTTTTTCTGTTTTAGACCAAGCTGCAACCTGTATAAACGCTGTAAAAAATAATGAATAGCTGTTGAAAGTTGATTGAGTGTCTGTGTGATGGGGGCGGGTTTCTCTTTCCAATTGGGGGGGGCTTGGCAAAATATAATTGAGAAGCACTACCATAAACACGCACAAAGTCTTATTTTCCCTCAATGATTGATTTCTAAGCATCCGTTGCTTATTCTACGCTCACAACCTTGCCCGAGCAGATAAATACTCCGTATCGCCAGTGCAAGAGGAAATACACTCGAACCTTTACCATGTCTTTGAGTTTTGTTTTGGTTCTGGAGCTTAGAAGAGATTTTGCACCGATTTGGACAAATGAACAGCCATTTGTCATTTATCAATGACAACGTTTTACTTAAGAAAATGCAGAAAATATGTGTTTGGGAGCACATTGCCAAACAATCATTGTCACCAGTAAATAATTCACCCGTGGGCGGAACTATTGTTATGAATACTGAGTTACCACGGAGAGTGATTTGATAGGAGGAATGAGTGTTAGTGAGAGTGGTGTATTAATGCCGGTTTGCATTTTAATGTCAGTAAAACATCTGTTTTTCACCCCTTTATTCACACTGTTAATAGTCTCCATCATCCGCGAGCCACATGGGGATGAGCAGTCAAGATGATGGCTGGACGGATGTTTTGTGGTCGGCCGGCATTGAACCACATCATGAAGCAGCATCATAAGAGGTAAGAGGTGCGGCCTCTGCAAAAAACCGTAAGATGTGCGGCTTTTGCGAACATGTTAAATAAGGTATCACAAAACGCATATTTAATAAGAAATTAATTTGCCAATGAGCAAAATATAATTTATATGCACATATTTAATTGTGGAAAATGGAAAAAAAAAAACATGATCTAGCCTCTTTTTAACTCTTGTGCACACACTTTGCAAACTACACATTGCATTTTGTTTTCCTAGTTTTGTAAATGCTTTTAAAGGCGTAGTAATTAAAGTTATTTATGAATATTTTTGTTCTTTCAACCACTCAAATTGTTCAGTGGCATCTGTTCTATCCATAGATACGTAGATTAAATTTATTATCACCCACAAAATATTGAAAAAGTGCTATGGTCTGTCTTTGTAGTCTGTTACATGATGATGACACTTTAAGACATAGCGATTAACTGCCACCTACTATCTTGAGTTGAAACACAAGACAATGAATTTTGTCTGCTGACATAGCTTGACCGCCACTAAACGGAATGTTGCAAAAATTGCCGGAAAATCTATGTCATAAATCCTATTAAAAGGCATCTCAAAAATTGTAATTATAATGGTTTTATGTGGTTCAAAATTTGGACAATGATTTTTTTATGTACTTAACATCTCGTCCATCCAGCTGCAATCACATAGAAATGTCAGAATGGTATAGCCCCCTCGTGTTTTTTTTTTCCTCAATTGATTCTTTTATGATATCATAAAAAAAAAAAATCTAAGGAATTTCCATAATTTGTCACATAATGCCACAAGGGTTAAAAATGTTACCAAGCATCCACAGCAATCACAAGCCTGTCATGTTTGTTAATCCCTCCTCCCATGTTGTTTTTTTAATGATGTCATATTGTGTGCTGCAATCAGGCTGCAATGGCTGTGAAGTGAAAATCAAGACACCCCTATTACATTTCTGTTCAACGTATGCAGGACAATTTCTAACAATTTCAAGCCGGCATGCACAACAACTATGAGTGAGTGATTAGGCCTGGCCTTTCTTACTTGGACTGCCTTTTAAGAACATAATACATTATGATTATGGTGGTTATTATTAGCAGCATCAACATTACTGGTGAAGGTCACTAGCAGAGGGTTTATTGAGGGACATGGTGACCCCAGTCAGGAGCTGGTTCTGGTCTTGAGGGAGGTGGTGGAGCTAATCCAAATTGTCATGCCGAACAGGTATAAACATAGCATTGACTATAACTGTAGCCAAGGAAAAGTATAACATTTTGGTGTATAGTGCAAGCGGGATACTATTTTTAGACATAACCTATTTTGTTTGAGGATTCTCTGCTTCACTGCAACCAATGGGTTAGCTCATAATTTTCCTAACGATTTGCACACTGCACTCAAGTACCCTTAAGCCTTACAGACTTCCTTTAAAGTACTCCCAATTTACACGGTGCAGAAATCATGTATGTAATGAACACCATTTTTTTCTTAATACCTCATACTGGAAGGTCTATTTGAAAAATGATATATTCAAGTAAAATTGGGTTTGGATCGAAAGGAATATTAAATCCAAAACGGCCAGAAGCGAAAGCAGGAATAAAAAGGAAAATATTTGATGGACCCAAGGCAACTGATAAAAACAGACCAATCCAAAATTGCAAAAATAATAATTAATACTACAGGCGACACAGTGACCCAAAATCTAGCAATGGCAAAGAAACACTGTCACCCTAAATGGATTCTTTAGCTTGAAAAAAAAAAAGCCACAGTTTCCATTAGTCCTTCTTAATTACAAAAACCTAATTTAAAATTGCATTGAACCAGTATGAAATAACTACAAAAATGTTAAGACAATTGACTTTATTGTATTAGTTTGAAGTACTTTAGTTTGTTGCCTTGTTAGTTAAAATACCAATACACGCAACCTTTTAAGTGGCAGAAATTTTTAAAAGAATGTTAAAAACTAGGGATGCGCCAATTGACTACATTTTTGTGAAAAAGGTTATTTATCCCAAAAGTCCTCAATAGCACTCTCAGTTTGCCATTATTTTTTGAGGTAATGTGAATTTCACTTTTTATTCTTCCCATTACATTCTCACAAGAGTGAATTACTAAAAATAATGTCAACGATACGTATAAGGTAATAAAAGTAATAACTATATTTTCCAGTATATATTTTCAAGTGAAATCCTCATCACAAATTGCATGTGCACGATAGTGTACACAATTTGAATTTCACTTGAATTACTGCACACCACAATGAGGAATTGACCAGGAAGTCATAATTATTCACATAACCCCAAGTCAAGGTTTGCTTAAAAAAATAAAAAGAATTATTTAAGCAGTAAATATGACTTATAATTCCGAAAACTAAATGTATCATGCCGCACAATGGCTAAAACATGACAGCCTCTGACGAGCCCCTTTCCTTCCTACGGGAACGCTAACCAGCAGCTAGCATTAGCATCTAGTTGCATTGCTTTTGTAGTTTAGGAAAGAGGGAGAAGTTAAACTAGAAAAATACATGGAGAATAATTAAGATATTAAGATAAGTTTTATTAGGACAACGTGGCGTTAATGCGCAAATACTAAACTACCATCAGTAGCATCAGGCATGCCAAATTACGGTGATATAATAAGCAACTTTTTAATTTGTCCTCGACTTATAAAGAATGATAGCAACCTAAAAAGTTTATTTACATTTTTAAGTTCCATTTACGTCATAAATCAAGTAGTGATAAAAGATCCTCTGGATAATATTTTAGTGTACTTACTACTAAATCAAGACAAATGAGCTGCCATATGTCTGAATTTTCTTTTTCAATAATCAATTTTAGTTTCCATTTCTCATTATTTCTAATAGTTTCTTGACAATTGTGTTTCCTTAACATGGAGTATCAATCATTTTCCATGCCTGTGTGTGTGTATATAGACAAGCCATCAAGCAAATACTAAACAAGAAACCTGGCTTAATATTTCTGATTAAATTCCACGTTACATACACAAGTGTTGACATTATTCCTTCTGGAAGACATGTACCGTGTGATAAGCCTCCAATGTGACAGTTTTCCTGATGAACGCTTGCCTCCGCAATCCAATCAGTTGTGAAATCATCCACTGATAGACAGGATGCAAATTGTGAGTCTATTTTAAATGCCATGACAGACTCGCACACTCTCGAAAGCTCGGCATCGCGACAAACTGTAAATATAGCTGCACCTTTCTCTGTGGACATTTCCAGTTGTGAAGAAAGTCTAACTCAATTTGAAATATTGTCAGTGTTTATTTTGTGGCTGATGGATATTCTGCAAAAATCGCAATGCATGTCTGGTTGACCAGAAAGACTTAAAAATGTATGTCCACTTGAAGGAAAGCACCGTTGGAGTCCTGCCAATGATGTAAGTTTCTTTCATGTGATGCAACACTGTCCGTTACCCGGTGTGTGAAATGCTTCATTCTCTTCGTAATGCCGCTCATCAAATATGATGTAATGGACGTCAAGCCTCAACGTTGAATTTGGAGCGAGAGTTGATCAAAAATACATTACTCATCTTGGGATAAAGAATATTCTTCCTACAATAACCTTTTCTTATATGTCACATACTCACTGTTGTGACTGCTAGTAACTGCATCTAAAAGCCACATTTAACTATAAACAAACATGTGTAAGATTTTTTTTTTAAGGTTTTTTTTTTTTGTAAAAAGCCAGATTCTCCCCCACAAGAATGGTTCAACCCAACTGAATATTTTTCTGTGGACAAATAATCATAGTTATTTCTTTTTGAGAACTGGACTGACACTTCATGTTGACTAGTTTTTGGGGGTGCAAATATTTATTAATATTTACGTTGATTTATTTTTGTGAACAGATCTCTACTGTGATCCCAAAACAGGACGCTTTTTGTTTAATATTTTTATGTGGAGAAATATTTACTTATAATTGTTTCTTTTTGAGAAAAGGTCTGACACTTCATTTTTATTTTTGGAAAAATATTTATTAATAATCAAGTTAATGATTTATTTTTGTGAAACAATCTTTACTGTAAACCCAAAACAGGACACGTTATGTTTAAATTTTTTGTGGACAAATATTTACTGATAATGATTTTTTTTAGAACATTTCTAACACTTTATATTAAATGCATTATTTTGGGGTCAAACAAATCTATTAAAAATTACCGTAAGTTATTTCTTTTTGATAACAGATTTCTTCGATGAGCCACTTTAGGTTGTATATTTTTTGTGGACCAATACAAATGAAATTTGAAAGGATCTAAAGTATAATAAATCAAATGTTGATGGCATGTTTTAATTCTTTTTTTTTTAACCCCAAAATGCTTTGCACTGGTTAAGAGGTACTTGGCTGAAAAGATATTTTATATCTTATATTGAGAACCACTGCTCTGTGCGACTGTGTGCTCTGGGAATATGCATTAAGATGCGAAATTAACCTTTTTTCATCCGTCTCAGGAGGCGGCCATTTTTCCACTTGCTGTCGATTTAACATATCATATTTTCTCCAGGCACAGGTGACGACCAATCACAGCTCATCTTGTGAATGTCATGATCGAACTAAGAAAACAGGGGATTGGTCATTACCTGAGCAATTTTTAGTTGACAGCAATTGACAAAATGGCTACCCCAAGATGGTTTAAAATGTGTGGATTTTGCTGATTAATGGTTTAATAATGATTAATAGTGTGATAGTATTCAAAATACTGTTAAAGTGGGGTCGCAAAAAACATTATTGTAAAATAAAATATGTTTGGTTGACTCACCTTGTGAGGACAAAGAAAAGATTTTGAGTAACATTATGGCATTCAATCACCAAATTAAACATTAGAGGTCACCAAAATGTCTAGAGCGAGACATTACAATTGTGGTAAGTTATTGATTTATCTGATAATTTATTTAGAAAATGAAAGAATGGTTGCCCAGTAAGCTGGTATTTGGTATTTTAAACCATGATAAAACTGTAATTGCTAGGATAATGGCAGCTGTTGATAGCAAAACATTCAGTTTTTAAATAGCAGCTAATGAATGTCAATGGTTTGAAAAGCCGGCTTTTAATTATTTTTCTAATCTTGAAAGGGCAGTCTTTTGTTTAATTAGTTTTAGGAGGGTAAGGAGCAGTCATGTCCTTGTAAGGTCACAATCCAAAAGACTTTTATGGGCCTTTGTTTTGTTGCTGGAAGTTAATGTGTTTTTGCCTTTTTTTTTTTTTTTTTTTTTTACATTCAATGTTTGGATTAAAAACTCTATTAAAAAAGCAGACCACAATAAGATTTGTAGCAGCCATTACTTTGCTCAATTCTCTTTTGCGGAATTATTTCACGTGTAAGTTTTTAGACTTTCTCCCAGTTTTAAAGTAAAATTAATATAAAACCTACAAGAATGGAATTCCCACCTTGCCGCATAAAGACTTTTACATGACAAGCGACAAGGCTAAAATTAGATACGTTTTCAGGCTTCCAAATGGCTGCATAGAACATTCGTGTAGTGATCAAGATTGTGTTGGCTATAATGTCTTATTTTGCGTATCCGATCTATGAATGATTCGGCAAATTATGACATTACAGTCACCAATTTTGCATAAACTGTAACCATATCTGCAGGTATCGAGCAAGTCCATCAAATTGCAGTAAAGTCTCGTAATATTATGAATTTATGTATACAATGCCATACAATAGTACGGTATTACAATTTTAGTGATACATTTCCTGTCTGTTTTTTTTTAAAGGTACTTCATTTTGTTTTGGCCGGTTCTCAGTGTCAGAAGCTTGAGAGCCACTGATTTAGTGGCAAAAGTCAGTGCAATATATGGAATGTAACTTTTTCCCCACAGTGGCTTTAAAGTAAATTACACATCACCGGAACTAATTATTTCTTACTGCTGCTTTAGCAAAGCTTTAGTAAGGAGATCAGCCCAAGGGCTGTAGCTGAGCTGGCCAGTTTGACGATGCATGCAGGGAGAAGTGTTTGGCAAAGATGAAATAGATGTTTGCATGTGTGTTTAGTGGGGCCATTTTTTTTTTAATCATAAAATGCATTGAATAAATCCATATATATGGGTTGAGCATGAGCATGTGTGGTTATTTTTCCGCCGAAAACCATTCCAGCTGACCCATAATTGAATCGGCATTCGCGGAGGGCTTTTGCAACACGGCGTTTTTCAGCGGGATTACCTAAAACTGTGTGTTGACAACCACATTCTAAATTAAACATGTGGCAGGAGGCAAAAAAAAAAAAAACAAGCTTCATGCTCTCGTTTGCCATGCCTTCCTGCAGCTGGTACAGGGATAAAGATTCAGTCTTTCAAATGCTGTGATCACTTCACATTCTAAGAATGATTAAATCACAGAAGAAGGAAAAAAGAAACTCACTGAATATTGTTTTTTGAAATCCAGACATTTCTCTTGCGATTTGCACTGTTTATGCGTTTCGAAAAGTCATTCTCACTATAAACATGAATTATATATATGAAAAAAAATCTGAGTGGTCTATAAAACTTTTGAAGCTGAACCAAAAGAGAGAAGAACATTATTATAGTGCATCTCTGTCTGGATACAAGAATATTTTTTTCAAATCTGGAGCTACAGCTATCTGTCCTCAGAAGTTCAGCAGACATTTCAATCGGGTGCATTACAAACAGAATATAAAGACTCTGTAAAATAACAACTGCAACATGCAAGCTATGCAAGCTAGCTATTAATTCATTTAAGCTTATTTAGGCAAATGGTTAATGTGATGGCTATGCTAATGCATACGAACTAACGTCGCTCATTAGCTAATCTTTTGTTACACCACAGACTTAAATGTTAAAAAAAACAATTTAAAAAACTGCTTCCAATTCTAAATTAAGTACATTTAATATCAGAAAGGTATTTTTAGACTTAAGTACAGTAAATGTCAGCTATTTCAAAACTTTTATTCAACTCAAGCTAGATACTAGTATAAGGTGTTTTGTAAACATTGGGATAAACATGACTAGCTACTGTTGCTTAATAGCTAAAGTGCAAATCTTTCACTACACCACTGAGATAAACTGTAAATAAATGTAAATACATTCTAACTATATTACATTCAATATCAGGAAATTATTTTTAGACTTAAGTACAGCAAATTTCAGCTATTTCAAAACCTTTACTCAACTCAGACTATATATTAGTGTAAGGTGCTTTGTAAACATTGTCATAGTGTTTTGTAAACATTGTCACAAACATGTTTAGCTAACATCGCTCATTAGCAAAAGTGCAAATCTTTCACTATGCCACTGAAGTAAACTAAAAACAAAGTTTGAATTTAAAGATATTTAAATTCTAACTAAAGTACATTTAACATCAGGAAATATGTTTTAGACTTAAGTTCAGCAAATGTCAGCTATTTCAGAACTTTTACTCACACTAGATACTAGTGTAAGGTGTTTTGGAAATAAAAATGACTTTGGATTTATGTAAATTGACACTGCAAACAGATACTTCAATAATGTTTTTTTCTCTGTTAATCTGGCTTCAGTTTCAGGGAAGAACAATTAGCAACTTGGTCGCTGTTGAACTGAAAGGAGCCAAAACATTTGCAATTTGGTTTAAAGGGAAATAAACTTAATTAGTTTGGGATATATACACAAATGCCTTGAAAATACGCTGATGCGCATTTTGAGCGTATTTGCCTCAAGCTCAGATCCCGCTTTAAAACGGCAAATATTATTCATGTCGGCTTAATTGTCTTTGCATAGCTTCCGCGAATAATTTCTACCCCGCTGTGGTGTGTTATCCACTCTCTTAGCCATTAAAGTCCTGTCTGATTGTAAGACCCAAAAAAGATGCATATGCACACACTACAAAGCGGGGATGAATCTTAAATATTGCCCCCATTCTGTTGCACCCCGTCTGATGGAGCAGAAAGTCTATGAATTTTTAAAAACAACAGCACACGAGCAGAGGTTTACCCACCCAATGAAAATGGCTTATGAAAATGCAGAAAGCCGATATTAACGCAACACGTTATGCATTTATTTTTTATTTTGTCACCATTTCAGTCACCAATTTCCGATTTTCCCGAGGCAAACAAACGTCTTATCTAAAACTCTTGATTAGTTGTAGAGAATTATACCGTAGGAATGTCAGTCCCTCCACAGGAGGCAAATCAAGAAACGGATTACAAAGCAATATCTTGCAGTGCGTCCTCTAGTTTACCCTCAATATTAATCAGAATACTCTGTTTAGACTTCGCTGAATATAATATTGTAAAGAATCTACCCTTTGAAAGGTTTCTAAACTTATTAGCAATCATAATCAGCAACACATTAGTTAAATATTTTGTCTGTAATTAACATCATCATTTTTCATATACAAATAATACCTTTGGAATAATACCATTGAAAATGACATCAAAGGGCTAAGGTAACAACCAATCACAGATCAACTTGTGACTGTCACATGACCAAACCCAGAAGTTAGGTGAGTTGGAAAAGAATTGTACATGAAAAAGAATGTGATGTCATTTGCTGTCGATAGTATATGGAAAACAAGATTTAAAACGTATTACATGCACAGGAAAAACGATCAAACATTTTAGAGATGACTAAAGGAGTCAACTATCCCTTTTAAAAAATAACTTTGCGACTCAGGCACCTAGTTCATAAAAGCCTTTGTATCAATATATATATATATATACTGTATAGTCGTACCTCTACTAACATAATTACTGTTTATGCCTCTTCGAATAAATATTGTCCCTCGTTATAAAAGAAAATTCAGAATACGAAAGGCAAACATTTTTGGTGTATGAAAATTAGACCCGAGACACCAAGAACTCGCCAGGACAAAGCCATAATGTAATATATCAGCAAAACTCACGATATCTATTTTGTTACAGTTTGTTGTTATAGTTGATGCATTTTTTAAAATGATTTATGAATACTCTGGCTTGTCCACAAACAAGACGCTACTTCTTTGCACCGATGTTTACGGTGATCTTGGATTTTTGATTTTTACACACTTTCCACCAACAGTTCAAACATAAAACTAGCATTAGCTACGGCTAACGTTGTACACATTCACATAAAAACACATTTACAACTCTATGGGCTTTCACATCTGATGTTAGCGTGTGACGTAAACTAGAGGGCTGAACATCAAACTGGAAGCACTTCGCATGACTGCAAACTAAACTTAAGTAAACTTACTTTTAAATTCTATTATGTATTTGTTAACTGTCTTTGATGCATTTTTAGAATGTATTGATATTATTCATTTAAAGGCTTTAAGATCATTTTTGTGGGACTTGGAACGGATGAGACGATTTACATGTGAAAAGCAGCTCTATTTACAAAAAATTTACGTTACAAAATGACTTCAGAATGAATGAATTAGAATTAGAATTAGAATACATTTAGAAACACACATGCAGCGTTTTCTTGTAATTATTTAAAAGTTTCAGAAATTGTAAATAGTATAATCATTGAATCATCAATATTATGAAGAAAATACTAATGGAATTATCTGGTAAACAAAAAATGTTCATCCAAACAGTTTCATGATTTAAAGTATGAACATAGTTTTGCACAGATAACAGCTTTGCATATCTAAGTATTTTCTCAGCCAACTTTTCAATTTGGACGATGAATGGAATGACTTTCAGTCCACAACTGTGCATTTTCAAGTTACTAGCTCAACCTTATAATGTGTTTAAGACCATTTGAATTAGAAGGTGTGTCCAAACATTCGACTGGTAGTGTTAAAAAAAAAAAAAAAAAGCTGCATGGACATTTAGCCTTCCACATTAACCCTGGTTATGATTAATTTCCGTTTTTGGATAGATTTTGCATTTATTCTCTATATTGCTGAGCTGCTTTCCTGGCTCTTACTCGTGGTCTGTTCTCCGTCAAGGAGCACTGACCTCTGGCTTCCACCTGATGGGGGGTACACACCTGCTGACTATAGATAAATCACATGTGCATGTGCAAAGAAAAGCTGCCACAAGGCACCCTAAGCCAGTTAAAAATGTAAAGCTCCTTTTGACAGGCAGACGAATGCGAGGCGAGCGTCATCAAAGGTGCACATGAAGCCAATCCTTCTCTTCATGGGAACGGCGGAAGGCACATGAAAGCTCATGTGAAAAGCGGCGCTGTGTTTTCATGGCGAGCAAATTTCCTGTTTTCTTTATCATCGTGGCTCGTCTCCCACTTCCCTTTTTTATGGACGGCGAAGGAGATGTCGCCGCTCGCGTTTCCTCGCTCCTCCGTAGTTCTGCTCCCTGAGCGGTCGTACGGCAGGAACAGGAAAAGGGCGACATTGCGTAAACAAACAAGCATAAAGGATACATCTTGGGAGTTATCAAGGGCTTTTTTTTCGTATTGATATTTTAGGTGCTTGCTGTACACGATTATTCCGAGATCGACAGCTTTGGCTGATGCTCATGTTCACCATTGAAAGCGAATGAAAGAAAGCACTGAATGGATTTGTTAATGGCTTAAGAGCAGAACAACAATGACAAGAATTGCAACACATTCATGTCAATGATTGGAAATCTGGCCAAAGGCCAAAACTGGAGCGCTGCATGTCCGGTGAAGAACGAGAGGCCATGTAGGCCACGGAGCAGACCCGTTCTCTGGATGTGGAGTCACCCAGCCTCGGCCTACTCCCACTGACTCCCCTAAAAGAAAGGGTCCGCTTCCTCCCTCATCTGGACACAAGGCCGGGAGGAGCCAGGAGACGGCCCGACAGGCAGCTCGGCTTTGATTTCATTGTTGGAGCGAGGGGGAGATGACATCCACTATGTCCCTGTCCCCTCCGCTATTGGGGCAGTTTGGTCTTTTCAACATCCTGCCAGGGGAAGGGTGGCAAATTAAGGCTGCGGCGACAAGCCATCTGGCCCAGCTTCCTTTGTTGAAATCCTCTGTCCCAGCCTATTTTCTTCCTGTACCTGCCTCACAGGAACACTCATCCTCTGCGGTGATCCATTTTTGCATGCCATCATTTTTAGCACTGTCCCCCATGCTGAGGACGCATCTAATGTAAGTGATGACATTTGGATGAGGAGGCAGTTAAAATTTCCCTTTGAGCACACAAGGTACTAAAGATGAGGGCTCCTAAAACTGTCTAACTGCAGCAACTGCCCTAAGGTTAAACTTTCAAGTGCGCTTGTTAGCCGGTACGTGCAGACAGTGATCGCATATACAATTCGACGCTGCTGAGTGGTAAATCGCTGAACAGGCCAAAGTTAAGTAGGCTGGGTCAACAGCATCGGGAGGAAAGCTGGTCATTTCTCCACGGTTCCTAAGTGACCGCTTACCTACGAATACCAAGAATCTCCACGTGACAAGGCGAGAAGTGTGATAGGTTAAGTGTGTGTATATGCAACCAAATCACAATCAGCCCGACACTTGCAACTGGAAAGAAATTGGAACATAATAGCAAAGGTGGCTCTCATTAAGCTCGTGAGTGTTCTAATGATGCTTGTTGCTAAGCAACGTTGTACTTTGGAGCATCGTAATGGTCACGGAACCGTACCCGTGTTAAGATCCAGTTTCCTATCCAATGTGTGTGCAACGATCAAGCGACAAAAGTGAAAAATGTGGATGTACATGTGTCTAATTGTGCACACTTTTAATTAAAGGTTCGTTCTGCGTGAGTTGGCTCAAATGACATTGATCGCTCGGAGTTGCCTAGTGTCAAATCAGATGCAAGTCAGATGCAAATTGGGCGGAAAGATTAGATGCATTTAAAATGGAAAATCAGCAAGGACATCAATCATTTCTCCTGCGTATGTGTTTTCCAAACGTGACAGTGGGAAAAACAACAAACAAGATGGACGACGACGTGGCATTTCACATGGCAAAAAACAAAGCCTTTGCGCTGGGGGTGCCCCATACTTTGCACTCCCCCGCACCCCAGCCCTTGGGGCTCAATATTTGAGAAAGACTGATACAAGGAAAAATACATACATGATGGATGAATGGAGGGATGGATGATTAAATGAACGAAGCAAGTTTGGATAAAAGAAAGCCAGGACTGAACTGGTACAAAAAACAGCTTTGTATATGAACTAATATGATTGACAAATTATAACTTACAGTATTTAATTATGTGGTTCAGTTTTTACTGCCAGAAACATGAACGGATTGTTAAAACAACTGTTGCCCTACTTGCTGGGCTTAAGATCAAAAGAAAAAAAAAATCTCCCAAAATAGTAGTTTTTGCAAAGTTGGGTGGTCGGGCTGGGAAGCTCCAACTTCTGATTCGTTCATTTGACATCATAAGGCACTTATAGAAGGCAAGTTGAAGAGGTGTCACTAGGGACGTGTGTTTTGACATTGAATGACCCAATGGTATTCTGACTTAGCCCTGCCAACTGATGTTAAATGGTTCAGTTTGCTCTCCATACTATAACTAGATTAATGGGCCGCTCCTTCTAAATTCCGAGACTCTCTTAGGGTGAAATGAGGGAAATAATTGAAGGGCAGAACACAGGGCCCAAAAGACACTGGCCCACTGGGCTCCTGTCCTGTATGCCAGATGGCCAGTCCAGCCCTGGAAGAAAAGAAGAAAGGAAGAATTTTCAGTCTGGGACTGAAGAAAAGAATGAATTAATGGGAGCGAAAGAAGCAGTGATAACACATGAAGGAATGATGGAACGGGGAATACTAGATTTGAATTGAGGGAGGAAGGATGGAAGGAGAATTAATGGCGGGATTGATGGATGGGTAGATTGAAGTAAGGAATGTGGGTGGAGGGATTGATAATTCATTCATGGGATGTTTACAATCCATCCAGAAGATAAGGGCCAACTACACCCTGAATGATGTGACGTTATAATGCCGATGCAGCAGGTAACGTTGATTTTTCCATACCCGTTGTGAAATGGAACTGTCACCAACGACAGGCTTCATTTCAATAACGACACTCCTTTTACATATTGATGCAGAAAAAATATGTAGAGATCAGTAAAATGAGAACCAAAAAAAAATGCTACAGATGGTTTCCATCAACCATCTTCCACATTTTTGGCTTTGTCCACAAATTCCTGCAGTTGAAAGAGCTTATCTCTCAGCTTTGGTCGTGTTTGGGCTGTCGGTGCTCTAAACTGATGTGAAAGTGACTGACCGGACATGTATATGCCCAGAGAGGCCTCGCTGCTCGGCACTAGTGATGAATGAAGTACCGACCTCCATTTATTTGGACTGCGCCAAACGTCCCATGTGCGGCAGGAGTATTTCTTATGTTTTACTCTCTAGCCGATAGAAAATATTCAAGAACCCTTATGCGGTTCTCAGACTCTATCGTGAGATCAGTGCAAGGAAGTGTTGGTTGCTGTTGGCTCAAATGAGTCAATCATAAAAGTGGGCCCCCGCAATAACACCCAGATGAGAGTCACATTTCGGGTAGGATCCCATCAAGTGGAGGTATGTGCACTGAAAACATTTTAAAGCAGCATTGACACATCAAATAATCTCTGTGCCCCCTCTCGTGTGTCACCTCTTTAATCAGCACATCTTTCAATAGGTAATTACACCGCAACAAATTCAGAAAAGATGAACGCGTCATTTACGCCAAACTCAATGCAATTTATTCTTTTGCTGCCATCCAAGTTGCACTTTTTACAAGGCAAATCATTCCGCAGCACAATTTCCTATCATAGAGCAGCGAGGCATGGATGAGAGATACTAGAAAACTGACTTTCGGTTTAACATTTGAAGTGCAAGAAATGTGTCAATCCGTCTCAAAATATGATGAGGTCACGTAGGCCCCCAACGATCAACCCCAACGCCCACTCGCTCTCTATCCCCGATGATAATGATGCAAGGCCAGCGACAACAAAACGCTTGTGTCACACTCACACATCATTTCTTCTCATGTCGTTTGTATAGAAAAAAGAACATGGAAGTGTTAAGAGGGTTAGGAGAAGCGTGGGTTTGAAGCCCGTCGCATGACTGCAATTGGCTGGAAAGCAGTCGACTGTGTATCCTGCTTGTTGCATAAAGTCTGCTTGCATAAGCTTCAGCTCACCCAGTTATCGTAAACAGGCACTATAGAAAATGCATATGTTTCATAAACATATCAAGCTTGAAGTGCCTGCTGTTATTGTGAACAATGACAGAATGATTTTACATTTAATGTTACTTGATATTCAGCTAGGCATAGATGTAGGCTTATAATTTTCCGCGTAACTCCTAGAGCAAACATGCTGCTAGCTAGCTTCAGGCTAATGTTAGGCTTGTTGGACTAATATCAATAAATTAGCTTACAGTATTAATCTTCCGGCTGATGTTTTTGTTCAGTCTTATGTACAGCATTTAGTAGTTTGTCTTAACTCAAACTTAGAGGTGAAAAGATCAATTGAAAACCGTTTCTTAAATAATAAGCATTGGCAATCAGGCTAATGTACAACATTTACTAGTTTGTTTTAACTCAAAGAAAAGATCAATTGAAAACCGTTTATCAAATAATCAATGAACATTGACAATCTATTGTTGATAATCCTTCAATCGTTTACTAGTTAATATTCAAATTCAAAATTGTCCAAATTCTCTGAATTTTACCTTCTCCACAGTAAATATTCTCCAATTTCTATAATCGTTCATGAAAGTAGAGTGCTTATGCTTGTACTGAATTCAAATAACACATTTGATTTTACTTTCGAAAGCAACAGTCAACATTTTCCGACATATTATTGACAAACGTCGTAATTTGATCATCATTTATTTATTTCTATGCATTTCCAAACTTCAATTTAACATTATATTCTGTTTTTTAATTAAGGTATTGAAAAAAAAAGTAGAATTAATTAACAGATTCTTCCATTATTACTCAACATTGCAGGCAGGGCCTTTCGCGGAATTGCCTTTGAAGTTAACAAGGTAACATCCACAAATGTTTGCATCTCAGTGGGAAGGTTGCAATTCTGAAACGGACCTGTTTTTCATGACACAAAAAAGACACAAAAAAAACATTGACCGTTCCAGAACAATTCAGACTGTCTTAAGAACATTTTAAGAGCAATTGCTACCTTGAGGAAAACCTAATGAGATCAAAAGAGCGGTGAACCTTCGCTGACACTCGCCAACGTTGGCCCCTCAGTGAGATGGGAGCTTTAAAGAAAAATCAACTTGAAGAACAGCTGTTCAGCAGTAACAAAAACCTTCACAACTCCAACCTGTGCATAAATTCTCTCTGAGCGAGACAACAAACAACCTAAGCTGTACTGACATCACAGTGAGTGAGTGACAGGGCTTTGTGAAACAGATTTTTCAGATACACTTCACACCCAAATCGCATAACAAAACCAAGTAGGAGACATCCCTTCTCTTTTTACCGAAATAAGAAAGATCTGATCCTCTCTACTTCCTACACGTGTCAAACCAATCTACATCACCCTAACACTGTATTCGCAGTATGACCTACATGCACTAGAATTGTAGTCCTGTGGTGTAAGGAAACTCAATGCAACTGTGCAGACATTAACAAACAATACACATGACAACATCGCGCATTGCAGAAAGCTTGCAAACTGCGGGATTGCTCATTCAGTTAGAAAACCCAAAGTCTGAATCTTACATATAGCCGCAAATTAAACTAGACACATGCTGTCACAAAATTGTCTTAAAAGTAATTATGGATGTCCTCCGGGGCGGGATATAACAGTGAATACACATGATTGTATAATCACCAGAGATGTAGGCCAAAAATCACGGCTTGGTAAGTTTATGTTTTGGTTCACATTCAGCACAGTCAGGCTACAAAAAAAGATCTATCTACCGGTATATACAATTATGCTATACTTTCTATCTATCTATCTATCTATCTATCTATCTATCTATCTATCTATCTATCTATCTATCTATCTATCTATCTATCTATCTATCTATCTATCTATCTATCTATCTATCTATCTATCTATCTATCTGTCTGTCTGTCTGTCTGTCTGTCTGTCTGTCTGTCTGTCTGTCTGTCTGTCTGTCTGTCTGTCTGTCTGTCTGTCTGTCTGTCTATCTATCTATCTATCTATCTATCTATCTATCTATCTATCTATCTATCTATCTATCTATCTATCTATCTATCTATCTATCCATCCATCCATCCATCCATCCATCCATCCATCCACCCACCCACCCACCCAAAAGGTTCAATTACTGAAACGTTCCACCTTTTAGCGCGCAAAATTTAGATTCCCCCAAGTCTCACCTGCTGCGTAAGCAACTCCAATCCATGTGCGATAGAAAAACTTCAAATGCGTCTTCATCTCCAATGACTCCACTCTGAAAGAGCAACAGGTCGGACGATATTCCCACCAAAATAAGTAGTTAATAAAAAGTTGCAAAAACTCAAATATAAGCTTGTTATGTGGGCTGATGGTATTTTGCGTCCACAGAAAAGGAGACTCAGGTGAAACTCGGCCAGGCGACGCGTGCAATGCGTGCATGTGTTGTGGACACGGGGCAGATCCCAAATGTTGTGTGAGCATGTGGGGGTGTGTGGGGGGTGGGAGCTGGTTTGTGGAAAGGATGCATAGGAAGTGAATGAGTTGCCTTTTCCTTTGCTCGTGACTGGAGCAATCACTGGAGTGTGCGCGTACAATAATGGTGACACAATAAAGCTCAATGTCATTCTAATGGCTTTGAGACAGTGGCATTCATTATGTAAAGATGTGACAAAAGTGCTCAGATCTGTCCCAACTATAAGTACAAGAAACTACTGTAACTGCGATAAAAGTTGTTGCTTTTATTGTTAACTGTTGTTACTGTATTGTTATACACCCATTTTTGTTTTACATTGAGGATGTTTTGAACCTGTGAACAAAAAAAAAAGCAAATCGACTATCATGTTGTTCATATATTTCCAATTCAGCCCTAAGCTCTCCAAGATATTACTCACTGCTTTCATATTCATTTTCTATACAGTACACGCAGTCGTCATTAGCAGTTGTTTGAAGTTTGAAGTATGTGCATTTCATTACGTCCCACCAGTGATAAATATGATATTCTGTATGGTGATCATGCGTAATAGGAACATCAGAGAAGTGTAGCAGAGAGTAAAAGCATCAAATTCTTGATGTAAGAGAGAGATTCGCAAAAATGAAATCCAGACTACCTCATCACTTGGTATTTAGATTGCAAAATATGATGCGCGGACATGAGCTAGATGTGCCGCAAAATTGGGCCCACATCTGCATTATGAATGCAGTCACATCTCTTTTTTTTATTTATTTTATTTTTACAACTGGACCTGAACTACTTTCCCTAAAATTGATTTAAAGAAGCGAGTTCATTTAAGGCCCAAGAAGGCACATTTGCTTTTAATATCACAAGTGACCAACAACAAGTTGACCCACATGATTTGCCTCTGCAGGCCTCGGAAAATGATGTCACAAACCAGATCTGGCCCCTGGGCCTTGAGTTTGACGCCAGCGATTAAGACCAGTTGCACTCAAATTCCAATTAAATTCATTTTAATATTGTGGTTTTTGATGACAGAAACAGTAAAGCTTTCTTTTCAGATTAAGAGCAAATTAATTGAAAAATTAATCAAACAATTGCTAAATTGTGTTACAGTGACTCCTTAGCAAAATGTTTGACGCTTTTTTTGTTGCATTTCATATAGATGTGCATTGTCATCGATGACGCAATATTACAGCAGAAGAACCAGAGATAAAACGGCTTATTTTACTTGATCTCTCTTCTGGAGTTGCGGATTTAGAGTAAATACAGTAAGTCTAGAGACACCACTGCAAATGTAGTTCCAAAGTTGATTAAATCAAACAGGGATGGCACAGCACTTTAAGTGTTTTTCTCATCCGAAAACTGTTGATTTAGAAAATAACATTATAACAGAGCGTGTTGACATCTCGGGTCTTCACTTACTACATTCACAACAATCACACACGTGTTAGCCTGTTTAAATAGTAAAAAGTAGAAACATTCTTTATGTTGGCATTCAAAGAGTGGAAAACTGAAGTGAAGAAAACCTCGATGCTGCTCTGCAACCAACTTTCAAACATCATTTTTTATGATCCGCATCCCCACACAAAAAAAGTTGCATGATTTGTTTTTGTATCACTGTACTTTCTATTTTAAAGAAAAAAAATGAACGCAAAGAAAACATCCCGTCCTTGGCTGAGGTAACTATACCGTACGTCCTTGCGCTTGTGCCAAAAGTGTTTTGGGGGAATTTCTAATTGCTCAGCATTCCTAATGTCAACAGGCATTTGTCGAGAGTTACCGCAGGCATTTCGAAGATGCAAATAAATGCAAGATGAATCCCGCTCAGAGCCCATATCGTAAGGTCAGCTGTTATTTCTCCACAAGGTAATAAATCTCTCCAATATCCAGAAAGCTTTATCTGTGCAGGTTCAAAATGTCTTCTATTAATTTTTGGAAAGCGAACTAAAACTTTTGTACCGTACGAATTGTTCTATACAATATGAATTCCAGACCACACAAAGTAATAGATCACTTGCACACAGTTGAGATGAGTTTAGTACTATATGGAAGAAAATTGCAAGCAAGGTCACCCCCTGCTGTGTCATTACTTTGTGTTCCCTGCAGGGAAGTGAATCCCTTAAATGTGATTGTGTAAACACATAGACATGTCATAACAAGGGCTTCTGAAGATAGATACAGAGCGAAGACACACTGTGCCCAGCCTTTCAGGTATGCCATTTATTAAGCCATTTCTGCCACTGACTGAAACATGGGCGTGATCGATGTTTAATTTCCAGCCCCCGAAGTGCGCTATGAAGAAAATCGATGCGCTCCTCTTTTTCCGCGATTTGAAATCCTTTGTCCTATTAGTCTAGCTGCGTGACTCCAAGTCGCGCTTCCCCAACGAATCCCAGTATACCCCCGATTGTCTTGCTCAATTTTATGGCGCTGTTATCTTCGGCGATAGCGAATAAACCACAGGCACAAAGAAACTAATATCGGGCGTGTGCGGAGTAACAGGCAGTCGTGAGATCATTGCGCGTGTTTTTTCCTCCGGATCCCTCACGGCAAGCCACCTCTGTGACCTTAAAGCACAATGTTGAGATTGAATGGTTGTAATTAAAATGTTCCCCAGCTCTCACCCCCCCAGGCTCCGTAGCTTCAGAGCAAGATAAACACACTAAATCACGTTGATAGTTTAACAAAACGTTATGCTGGGAGTTACCAAATCTCATCCCAAATATAAAACCAATAATGTCATAAAGTTGAGAAAACACTCAAGTGTCCAATAGAATATTGCATCGCGCACATCAGCATTTAGACAAGCCATCCGTGCAGAAAAGCGATAACAAACAATAGAGGCGGTCGTGCGGGGCTCCGTGGTGGTCCCTGCTGTGTCATTTCCAAAAAGTTTATCATGCAACAGGCTCCTAAGAGACAACTTAAAGAGTCAAGGACCCGTCCTTGAGGTGCCAACGCTCCATCCGGCTCATCTCCGGGCCAGGAAACACATTAGGGATCCGCAGCCGCAGGCAAAGGAAGGATGTGGCTCATGCTCGCAAGTGGCTTATGCTGCGGTGCATGCCGGTGGGTCAGTCCAGCGTCGTGCAGCATGCCAGCCTCCTCCGAGCACGTTTATAGACATCCAACATTTTTCTTCGCTCGGATTGTGGCAGCAAACATCTCTCATCTGACAACTGCGGCACCTTTGGCAAGAGGCTGCGGTGAAGGATTACATTAACCGAGCTCAACGCAACCTGGTACTGATAATCATATGCTACGTATCATATGATTGCGATTCCTCAAATATAAGATGCACCTTTTTCGCCAAAAATGAAGGCCAAAAGTATGTGTTATAATTATATATATATATATATATATATATATATATATATATATATATATATATATATATATATATATATATATATATAATTTTTTTATATATTTTTTTTTCCCCATTGGCGGTATTCTTACCATAATAATTACCATAACAGGATGAGCTAGAGGGCGGAAGTCAGCCATGTTGGCTGAGGTTGCTACGGCATTTTTTTCAATAAAAGAAGCAAGCAAACTAAACCACCGTTCAAGTCTATCCTTTTTCACACACAGGATAATTACTAAAACAGAGAAGATCATGTAAACTGGGGGGGGGTCAAATTCGGTCCTCAAGAGCCACAATCCAGCCTGTTTTCATTGTGTCTCTTCAACTAACACACCTGATATAAATGATTAGCTTATCAGCATGCTTTGCAGAATCCTGATAACGTTGCTGATTTGAGGCAGGTGTGTTGGTTGAAGAGATACATTGAAAACAAGCTGGATTGTGGCTCTTGAAGACTGAACTTGGCCACCCCTGATGTAAACTGTAAAAGTTATAATGTCTCCAACTGATTCAATAAGAGTGGCTAGGTATGGAGCTGTGTGCACCGGTTAGAGAAAACTAGAAGGTGTCCCATTGGACTCCTTTCTTAATTGTGATATTTTGACATATACATAATCATAAACTTGGCGGAACACGGACGCAGCTTTGGATATTTATGGCAAAATTAACTCAAGCTGCTTCGCGGGGAAAACTGCTTTGAGCGCATTCAACGTTGCACTGGTGCAGCTTTCAGTGACTGATCACAATGTGGGAAGTATGAAACACACGTAACCCCCAAC
Source organism: Hippichthys cyanospilos (assembly GCF_059441005.1). Taxonomy (NCBI): domain Eukaryota; kingdom Metazoa; phylum Chordata; class Actinopteri; order Syngnathiformes; family Syngnathidae; genus Hippichthys; species Hippichthys cyanospilos. The sequence goes on along the minus strand of NC_142381.1, from coordinate 15,211,257 downwards.
AAATATATAACTTACAGATACCAACACAAGGATATATGACATTTATTCTGTTTTACAGTAGTTTTTGCATTGTCGCCAAACCTTTTGGGCGTCCTCCACATGGTAACATAGAAAATACCAGAATTTGACCCTAAAATTAAGGCTCCTATATATGGAGGGTTACAGTATTATGTCTTTTTTTTTTCAATCTTCCTAAGCATACAAAACTATAACAGTTCTTTTCTCTTTACAGTTCTTTGTCTTCGCACAGGCAATACACTGCACTTCACAATATGTATGCCAGTGTTGGAAAAACACAAAAATACATCGCTCTTTGAAGTGAGTTTGATTGTACTTTTTTTTCTTTTTACATTATTCCACTAAGCTGGTCATGGTTACATGCATCCAACCTTCAGAAACCACATCTAACAAAAGGTGTCCTTCCTGCCTTCAAAAGGCCACCTGACTCTGCAGATTCTCATATCAACTAAAAGGGGAAATGAAAAAATAAATCTCTATAGTATTGCATTCTGTGCTAGCGGCTCACAAATGTTAGTAAGAGGTTGTGAAGCACTTCAAAAGGTACAGGAAATTTTAACATGATTTCTGCAGATCAGTAAATCTAATACCTAACGGGAGCAGTATATTTTTATTTTCAAATAAGGCAAAGATTAATTGGAAAATGAAGGAACTATTTAGTAAATTTTGTTTTGTGACGTGTTTTGCAAAACTTTGTTAAGACTTATGGATGTGCAATTGTCCTCTGTGATACAATTTTCCAGCAGACCTGCTAGAAAAAAAAAAAAAAACAGGAGAGATTACAAAATTGATCTTCAGGAGTTTCTGAATAAACAACATTGAGAAATACCACTATAATTTCAGTTCCAAAGTTTATAAATACGACACAGCTAGCACAGAAGTTACTGTATTTTTAGATTTTTTTTTTTTCACCATCCAAATGCCACTAGTTCCTAATATAGTATTTTAATTAACATTGTGTTTGTGGAATATGAATTAAGTGACAAAATCCACCCAAAGTTAACATGCTGAGTCTGCATTTAGTTGCTGTGCTGCATGCAAACGGAATAAACTGCCAACAGAAGTGAGGTCACTTATCAATGGGAATGCTTATAAATCCAGGTTAAAAATGTTGCTTGTTTCTCATACCTGTGATGAATGTGTTGTGAATATTTTTACTTTTTTAGTATTTATACGTTCTATTTCTTTAATCGTTTTGGTAATCTACCATAGCTTTGCTTCTGAGTGCCAGGAGCTGCCGTGTTAGTGAACGCTTTTAGGTGACGGGATCTGGGAAGAAAAATGATTCTGACCCATTCCACTGGCCCACACCAGGGAATAATCACTCAAGGTAATCTTTTTTAGACGTACTGTCATCGGGTTTTAGCTGACTCCAGCACGCTCAGTTAAAATTCATCTCAATCTTCTCAGCCCCCTGCTGCATTCTAGAGGTACGAAATGTGGTTTCTGGTCACACTTATTTAAATAATAATTGCAGAGTACAACATGCAGGCACCTTTGGTGGTGTAAATATTTGAATTACCTCTTAGCTGTGCATAAAAAAAACCAAACACTCAATTTAGCATTTCAAATTCAGCGTAGCTGGTCAATCCAGTGGTGATTTATTACATTCGGTTCGGTCCTGTTTATTCATTATCAGATTTGCACCTTCACTTTTAATCTGCATCATTGTAGCATGCGGAGAAAACACAACATTGATATGTGAGCAATTGTGTTTGCCCAGATCGCAATAATATGTAGAAATAGAGCTGCACACAGGTCAAACATTCAGAAATGTCTCCGGATCAGTTCCTGCGGGGAACATTTGGCTCCTTGTTGCACAATTTTGTATTTCACAATGTTATGTGGTATGTGGTTGACAGCGGGTTATCTTAGTGGTGTGATCTAATTGGACAGGCCTTGTGCCTCAGGATACTTATTACTGGACTTTAAACACCGTGATCACGGAGAGCGATGTAGCAGAATAGGCATGAGTATTTACAAAGATGTTAATCCAGCCAAAGAGGCAATCTTGGTCATAATTTAACAAGACAAGAGTGATGAATGGTGAAAATAGAGCAATGCTTTTTCTTACTTTGAAGAATGCTGTCAGGACAGACGTTCACCATGTTTTGTTTTGCAAAACTCCACTCCACGCGCTGACTGTAAATACGGTTATTATCTATGAAAATGGTATAAGTATACCTCAACCTGTATCCTTTTTAACATTAACTAAAGAAAACAGCATTATAAATCAACGTTCAACAACTGTTAATTATTTTTTGCAGCGTTTATACGGATATAGTTTAGTCTAAAACTGAAAAAAAATTACCAAGTGCATCAAAGTGTCCGAAACTAAAACAAAAATGATTCTTATTTTATTGCAATTATACCTGCTCATGACAAAAATAAAGCCTTTTCCCTGGGGTCATCCGCACCCCCCCCCCCCCCCCCCCCCCAGCATCACCTCACGTCCCCCCAGGGGGGCCCGCCCCACTATTTGAGAAGCACTGACATAAAGTAATGGAAAATGAACGTCTAAAATTTTTCTCACAGCAAAGAGAAGAGTTTTAAAAACTATGTCAGATTTGAACGATTAAATAAAATAGCCAGGTATATAAAATGAGGTTTCCAAAGCACTTTCGCACACTTACGTCCGACGATAAGATTTTACGGCCTTACCATTCTCATTCCTGAACAGAAGCAGTGTATTTTTAGGGTACAGAACACAGATTTATTTATTATTTATATGTATTTTAGGGACAGTAAATAATGAGAATATGCTGAGATAAAAGTGTATTCAAGGAAGGTGATATTAGCAAGTGCCAACGTAAGACGAGTATTCATATATACTGTGGTATGGGCTCGCTAGTCAGCCAACTGCATGTCATACTGTAATTGAGCTGAACAACAATGCAGCAGTTGTTCTCAGTTTTAGCAAGTTTTCAGCAATTATCTTCAAAATTGAATAATGCATTTAGAAACACTGTTAACCTCTGAAATAATTATCCATGGTTTTTAAGGGTTACAAAATTGAGCCGGATACGAATGAGAATGTACAACAGTGAAAACACACAATACACCTACACAAACTAATGATACACTAGCAATGATAATAAAAGTTTGTGATGAGCGCTTGGAAGAAAATTATACCAGTGAAAATGTTCCACTCCAGTTTTTTGGTGGCAGTAATGGAGATTATGATTGAATTTTTTTTAACACCCATCTGCAGACTTACCTATTGATTGGTGTCTGATTATTGTCGACTTTTGGATTTCAAATTGTCGCAAGAGTCACTGCGGCGGATGCAGCAGGAGGACTGTCCAAGAATAATCAATAAAACATCCCTTTAGGAACCGGTCCCAAACATCAACCATTACTAGGCCTTGCATCATTAAAATATGGGTCGCCTTTTAGATAGAAGATCTTGTTGTGGTTTCCCTCTGGATGAAGGGAAAGTTGAGCACAAGGCGACAGACAACTAGAGTGGTTGACATTTAGATCTGATACCCTGGGGTGCACTTTTGCAATGGCCATTAAGCATGACTGTTGGTCTACCGCTGCCATTTATCCAGGCCTGCATTGGAGGCTTTCATGCCCTGAGAAAAAAAATAAGCTGAAGGCTAGCTGTGTTAAGCTAAATACTACATCCTCAACAGTAAAAGGGACGCAAACAAATGCCGAACATCACAGATTTTTCTGACTTGCATTTCGGAGGCCCACTTTCATTCCTGCTGCAGACAAAATAAAATCACAAAAAAAACGCCGGTCTTCTTACTGACTACCTGTCGAGGTGCCTTTGAGCAAGCCAATGACAGAGTCGCGGGTGAACTAAAATCTATCTCAGGATGAAGAATCGTGACACTCCAAAACACTCAATGGCCAAGAGGTTAGACTCCAAAGAAAATAGGCACACTCTGCCAAGGTTTGTCTCCTGTTTGCGATGGGTTTTTCAAGGCAAAAAAATCATCATGACGCCAAACAAGAGTAGTTGATGAAATGGGTCACTTTGCTTTCCTAGCAATCTCGGTATAGCCTTGAGTAATGCTACATTTAAGTGTTCCATTGTCAACGTGATACAAGTGAAAATGTAGTTCCATTGGTAGGTCTGAGTGTTGCTCTTTCTCATACTACCCATCCTTTCATTTTCTGTATCAATAAGGTCGGGGTGAGCTTGAGAATTCCAGCTTACTTTGGGCTAGAAGCAGGAGAATTATGTATATCAATGGATAGAAAACAATTGGTCAGAGGGTATCCATTTTATGTTGCCACTGTTACAACAACTCCTGTTATTATTGTTGCTGAACACAGTTATCAGTGCTTATTTTTATGCTAATGTCACTGTATGGACTGAGAGCTTCTCTAAGAACAGTTTGCAGCGACCATTCAGTGTATATTGTGCCAGTATTACAGTATGAATTTTGGCTGACAGAGGTTAGGTTTGCAGTTTGTAGAAAATTTTGCCCTGATGTGCTATGCTTTCGTTTTAGTGTTGATGGTTCTTGCAACATGAGGCATATTCCACGGAATTACTTAAAAAGAGAAAATTGATGCTCATATTCTTACCAAAGAATTGTACAAAGCGATTTTCCTCGACTTATTGGTATAACTCAGGCGTCGGATGCCTTTAACATTCAAAGACTCATTTTGACCAAGTTTCCATGGATAAGACAATATTGGGAGCTGCAAACAATTTATTACATCTGATATATACATACACAAAGTGGACCCGGCGTCCTTGGCTTACGTATTTTTCACGTTACATAGTGGAATACAAAGTTTTTTCGTCCCCTCCGTACGGCATTTTCCCCGCTTTGCGGCATCAGCAACTCTCATGACTTTTGGGGTTGGGTGTGTTTATGCTGTTTTGCCTCCCTCTTCAGGTATTTTGAGATAATTGCTCTTATTTTCTGTCTGCGTCAAACTGCCTGAGACTGCACGCAGGGCTTATTATCATCAATCTGCGCATTCTGAGTTTCTCCAGGATTAGAGCCGCTTGATAACAGCAAAGTTTTCAAGGTTTCCATTCATTCGTTGTGTTTAAAATGGCATCGCTTGTGAGTTACGTTTTGCTTTCTTTGTGTGCCATGTATGTTTGCTGGTAGATTTTATGTTCATAAATTTGTCAACAGTAAACCACATACAATTACTCCAACTTCTTCGTATCTTTGAGAAACTATCAATCATAGTCTTACGATAATTATTGTTTTGGGCCGAGTAGGAGGGTGGAAGTGAATGAAATCAGTTGGGTGTTATCAGCCAGAGGAGTTGCTTACAGCAGCTTCTCTTAGCCAACGTCATACCACATTTTTGTCATTAAAAGAAGCAAGCAGAAGGAACCAACGTCCGAATCCATCTGTGTTCACAATCCAGGTCATTAAAATGAGATTTATTTTGTGTTAAGAATCCTCCAAGCGCATTCGTTATTAATGATCAGTTATATCTTACTTTGAAATTGTGTGCTTTTCATCTGGAAGGCTGCACTATATTTTCGTGTCCTGTTTTTACCTTCCTGATACTGATTGGCTGTATCATGTCTCGGTACCAAACAGGCCCTACAGATGTCACCCTACTACCCACTCACACAAACTTCATTGAATGCAATTCAAATGTGTCGCTTGTTACGCCGTCCACATAATTCATCTGAACCGAGCATTTTTTATTTTACCAAACCACAGTGAGCCGCAACGTAAGGATGAAAACGCCACATGTGTCTCCAAAGCCGCAGGTTGCAGACCACTGGTATAACCGTCTGCCCCAACCTGGCATTTTCACCATCGAAGCAGTCATGTAAAAATTATGCAGAGAAATTCATTTGTTCAAGTAAGGCAAGCTTCAACGCTCGCATTGGCCAATAAGCCGCATTGTTATTCCATCCACATATACTGCAGGTTTGTAGGGATACACCCTGGACTCATTGTCTTCAAACATCCTTTAATACTTTCAAACCTCTGGGAAATTTTTGAGTTTTCACTTCACCAACAATTCCATTTTTGCAATGTGCAAGGAAGCTAGAGAACTTTAAAGTCTGGAACCCAAAACTTCAGAAGAGTGAGCATGGTGTGAGTAAGAGACGGTATACAAATAGTTTGTTTTATTTCATTATTGAGAATGTTATTAAGAATTGTCCTTAATGCCTTGATAATATGAACGATCAACATTCAAGGGGAGTCCAACTTGTTTTGAATAATTGATTATGTCTTTCTATTTTAGTCTGTTAAAGTGCTAGTAATCCGCACAAACCAAATTGTCTATAATAAAAGCTGAGGTCTCACCCCGGTGCAGGTCAACATAGCAGAAATGTCCGCGACATCCTGCTGTTGCGTGGCCGCGACCCGTGAAGTGGCTCCGAGCCATCCCCGCTGTCATTGTTTATTTGCCCTTTCACACGGCGGGAGGAAACAGGACGCGAGTGCCCCGCTGTGTTTGTGCAGATAACCGCAAAGAGTGCACTTACGCTTGTAGTTTGAGTGTCAAGAAATGATATTCCAAAGTTCCTATCCAGGTGCCTGCTGGCCCTACAACCGGCACCGCCGTCCATTCATGGATTTAAGCTTTGATGGTGCTTAATTGATTAGTTCCATTGCAGGGTCGCAGCTGCAGCAATTAAATCACTTTACTGGAGGTTTACCTTTACCTACAACCAAAAACTTAGCTTTTTGTAATAAATTGTAACATTAAAAGAAAAATCATTATATTTCACATATATGAGTAACCATATTTTATATACAATAGTCAAAATAGGGGGGACAAGTTCTTCTGGGGGTACGTAAAGGCACTTCAAAATAAAATAGGATTTTAACAGGATTTCTGCAGGTGTCAGCAAATCCAATGCAATTCTTTTTAATACTATGACAGGAACAGTACAGTTTTTTGTTTGTCTTTGTTTTGTTCTTTATACAATATTCAAATCAGCTATGTTAGTGTTTCTCAAATCGGGGCATGAATACCCCTAGGGCTTTGTAAAGGTTCTTCAGGGGGTACACAAGTTTTTAACAGGATTTCGGCAGGTAGCAGCAAGTCTAATACAATACTTTTTAATCCTATGGCAGAAACAGTACAGTTTTCTTTTCAAATTAAGAGTAATTAAGAGCAAACATATGACTTGTGTAAAGTTTGGTATGAATGCACATTGTCATTAGCGATGCAATTTTTTATTTATTTTTTTTTGGGGGGGGGGGTCCAATATAATCTATTTTATGGAGTTGTTAAATAACATAGGACTTTAGTTACCTCTGTGGCACAGCCTTCTGTTTTATGTCTTTGTTTTTCCATCTAAAAACGCTTTTCTCTCGTTCGGGGACTTGAAAAAATATTTCACAGGGGGTCTATTATTGTAAAAACGGTTGAGAACCATGAAAGGTTGTATAATGATATATATGTAATTATATAAATCCCAAAATAACACAGTGTATAATTAATGTACAAGACCCGTAGGTCCTCACCGACTGACTAAACAAACATTAGGCCAAATCAACCTTAAAATAGGTCAACTCGTAACAACGGCACAAATCAGGAAAACTTTAATTAAATGTATGAATAAACGCTTAAAGAAATACAAAGACTCATTTGAGTGCACTTGCGGAGGAGGGATTCAAAGATGTAATTATTTCCATCGCAGATACTTTATTGCTGCGTTCAGTTTTCTATAAATACAGTAGCTTCTTTTTTTTCATTTCAAACATGTTTAAAATGAAAAAAACATACAGATACTAAAGGTACTACCACTTGTGGGGAAAAATACAGAACGTACATACCACAAAATAAAGCACCAATTAACATAATATTTATAATGACATTAAATATTATAATGATTATTTATATACAAATGTCCCTTATACATATTGACTTATAGCTTTACCGTTTTTACACTATAAGGTGCACCTTCAATGAATGAGCAATTTTCTATATATAAGACCACTGCTTCATAAGGCGCATAGAATAGAAGCTACAGTGGTGGCTGGGGTTGCATTACGCATCCACGAGATGGAGCTGCGCTAAAGGGAATGTCAAAACACTCAGATAAGACGGTCAAGCTTTATTTTTAGAATATGAATATGAATAAGTGTTCTCACATTCGTTCACTTCCAAAATGAATAAACAGCTGTTTTAGTTTAGTACAAACTCAAGAATGGGTAAATACTACTTTAAAACACTGTTTAGATCAATGCCAAGACAAATCAAGAGTTATATATTCATAGAATATAATTATGGTTCAATTATTTATTAATGTGAATTTTCTTAAAATAAAATTGCAACCAAAAATCTTAAAATATATTTGTTTTGTTTCTATTCTGAAATCACACTTTCTTTAACAAAAAATGTTGTTTTTTGTGCCCTGTCCCCACATAAATTGTTGCAAAATCGGAGCATATATTACAGTGGCCCTGAAGTGCAATGAAAAAACAAATAATGAAGCTAATAAAAAAAAAAACCTTATTACAAAAGACGAAAAAAAAAAAAAAACGAAGAAAACAGTAATATATACTGTATAGCATATCAACATTTTAAACAGAATGTTATAAAAATGTTATTGTAATAAACACATTTATAACTGAAATGCAAAGGTAAAAATTGAAGAATTTACTTGGTGAAAAAGTTATTTTATTTTTTCACCGCCCCAAAAATGAAAACTCGCAGTTTAAGGTGCACTGAATTAAAAGACACACTGTCAACTTTTGAGACAATTGAAGGCTTTTAGTTGTGTCTGATAGTGTGGAAAATACCCTACATAAATTCTCCAAAAAAATGTGCTTTGATTCATAACAATACCGACATTACAATAATAAGACAATATTGATGATGTGAATAAAAACATAGCCCGTTTTACTTTGACTCAAGAGCTCGCGCTGCCTTTTTTCTATACTTATCAAAAATAAAGTATTTCTTTTTGAACATTTTTGTGGCCCACTATTTTGCCTTTTCCAAAGTTTCACTACTCGGCAGTAAATTCTTTGTCGCTTTATACTTATAACTTCGCAAGATCAACCAATTTTTAAAATTGTACCTTGTAGAAACAGTGCATTTGTGTGGTGAAGGTGTCCAACATTTTTACACAAAAACCTGCGGTAGAAATGATAACTGCCCTTGACTGATAAAAGAAGGAGTAGCTTTGTATTGATTGCAGTGTGATTATTTAGGGCGGGCAACAGGTGAGTAGTGGAGGGGAATGATGGGCCAAACCCCCGGGCTGCTGCCATCGATCTCGGGGCTGGCTGAACAAAAGGAATGATTTGCCTGCTGGCCCTTTTGTGAAAAAGTGAGCAGCCCATGTCATCAGCATTGAAAAACACATTTTGAAAAAAAACTCTGATTTTCTTAGGTGAGGAGCTGAGCTGCAGTCTTTTTAGGGCTGTTGAACACGTCGATAACATTTTTTTTCTTCATTATATAAATCAATTAATTTTTGTTTTTTGGATTGAGTTAGCCTTGAATTTTCGGAGCGGGTTTATTAGTTAGCGGAACAGATGGGAAAGCGATCAAATTCATTTGTCATTTTTACCCTTGTGCAGTATTTTGATCATTTTGATCATTTTCTTCCAGATCACTCGCAGTTTTTTAGTCAAGGGATGGCACACGCCTGCTATTGTGATGACTACGTGAACTTTGACATGTTGTCACCATCTGGGTGAAATTTCAGCACCCTGGGTGTCTTATTTCAGCAATTTCCCTTTGTAGAGATCATCGGCAAAAAGGTTAAAAAACTGAAAAATCATGAAATCTGAAGGTGCTGAAGGTGTAGTTTACGAGACATGTTTACAGTAGTTACTTAGTAAGACAACTGTTGACTCATTCACTGCCAATGACGGCTGCAGACGTCAAAGCTCCATTTTTATTAGGCTGGCAGTGAATTAGTTATTCTACTTGCCAATATATGCCGCTGGAGAAATTCAATGACCGAAAATGAATTTACTGTGGTAAATGTCTGACTTAACCTGCCATTTAGCAGCAGAACATTTAACTCATTGACTGCCAATGACGACGATAGACATCAAAGATTCTGTTTTTTTACTGGGCTGACAACAAATGCGTTTAGATTTTTTACACATGCAATGAACGTCAAATTTGACTAAAATCATTTTAAAATCAGTAAACAATGTTGTTTTATGTAAATTTGGCAAATGATTATTTATTTTCATGAATTAAAAACTCTTTAAATAAATGTTTGTTGGATTGATTACTTCAGTTAAAATCGATTGAAACTGTAACCATCCACAATGGCAAAGGGCAGAGAAGGGTATATTGCCCAGTCCTAATTTTTGGTTGTTTTTATCATTTTGCAAAATGTAAAAAATTCCATTTTTAATCATTTTAGTAGAAATGTTTTTGGAATATCCTAATGTTTATGTGCAAGAATAAAATGTTTGCTATAAGTTCTATGTGAAAAAGTCACCTACCAAATAACTATTTGAATTTTTTCTTGCATAACACCAGATTGTAAAACTGAAAAATAAACAGTATTTAAAACAAAAAAAAATCCAGAAAGCTTAATAATGAACCAAATTGAAAAGCAAAAGGCATATTCTGAATATTGATAGTTACATATACATAAAGTCCCATTTTTCAAGTACAGTACTTTAATTGAAGTTAGACGATGGCATTTCATTTCCCAATATTAGTTTTGACTATCGCATTTGTTTTTATTCACGCTAAAAACCTTGCTGTTTATTTTAATTGCCCATTCCTTCGTCATTGGAGTACTGGGAGGCAGCTGGGATATTTTACACACTGGAGAAAAACGATCAGGTGAAATGACACTGTCACATTTCACCGCCAGTGTTTTGTCTTCAAAGATGACAATGCTCCGCGTTGTCTCCGCATTGAAAGATAATGGCGAGAGACCTTTCAGGTGAAAGAATCCATTAACTTGCAGCACTGATAATTTTTATATAATGGCTTTTGAAATTGAAAACGTCACCAGGCTGTGGAACAATAAATTCATTAGCATCGACCATCTACCCCAGCATTGCAACTTTCTTGACAGCAATTAACTCCTTTTGTGGAAACTATGAAGTTTTTCAGCCTGGATCTAATTTGCGTCTAATGAGGCACAAAAAAAAAAGATCACCCTGATTTGTACTATTTGAATCTCTTTCTTCAAATGATTATTGTGCGCCAAAAGCACCCAAGTCAAACTCTGCGCCGTCCTTCACCTTCAAATGCACGTACAATAAAAATGGATTTGGTCTATTTTCCTGAAGCAAACATGCTGTCGTGGTATGAAATGAGATTGAAATCCAGCAAGCATTACAGCAAGCAAACATGTAATAAAATATAATAAAATCTACACGTCGCAAACTTTTATCCAAGATCTTATTCATATATGTAATATATAATGTAATATGTAATATAGTATGTGTAATACGTCATTTTTACATTTGAATACTATATTTTTTAAACCCTTTTTGAGCAAAGCCTTTGATTCACATTTTTTCAGTTGTATTCATATTTGTTTTATATATTGACACCTTGAACACCCACATTTGCTTTACCGTTGGATGACCGCCGAGTGGTGAGTATAAAAAACTGCAAACAAGCCACACAGGATTATAAATCACAGGGCTCAAATCAAGAGAAAAAAAGTGTAGTTGATAATTCAAAAAACAGAAGTGGTCGCTTTGTCAGCAATCACAGACTGTCCATCAATCTGTCCCCGACGGACGCTCGTTTTCCCGATGGACCAACGTTAAAAAAAACAAAACAAAAAAAAAAAAAAACAGCGGATTAAAAATGTCGGAATTGCAATTTTCATCTGTTGTTGTAATCAGATGTCCGTCATATATATATATATATATATATATATATATATATATATATATATATATATATATATATATATATATATATATATATATATATATATATATATATATATATATATATATATATATATAAATATCCTAGCCCTGTCTGCTGGATTCAATTTTTTTTTTTTTTTTTATACAAAGCACTCTGCATCCCACGAGGAAGAGCCATATATATATATATATATATATATATATATATATATATATATATATATATATATATATATATATATATATATATATAAAAGAAGTCAATTGTCGCCCTCTAGTGGTGGTAGAAGGTTGGGCAAAAATACATCGACGAACTGACGGACCAATGATTACAATTTCATCTGGTTTGAAAAAATGACGGACTGACGATGACGAAAAGGGGCGGGGCTCTGACGAATGTCAGGCAGGCAAAAAAATGTAAGTTGCCCACCTCTGCTGAAAAATATGGTAGTTTTACTTCAAAATTAAAAATTTAAATATCCTAGCCCTGTCTGCTGGATTCAATTTTTTTTTTTTTTTTTTATACTAAGCACTCTGCATCCCACGAGGAAGAGCCATATTTCTTTCTGACATTCTTTGAGGCAGGAGCATTCAGCGTTTCTGCCTCTCCGGCAGTTTCCGAGCAGCGGGAGGCCATACTTCAATTGTCAAATCTTGCTAATTGTCTTCCTGATTTGGAAAGCTTACATTCCGGCCCGCTTTTTTCGACGCTTTGAAATGTGCACTTGCCACAGCATTATTGTATGGGAGCTTTCGCGGCGTTAGGATAAGTCGGATAGAAATAGGACAGCTGACTGGATGGAATATTCTCGTCACCAAAAACGACATGTGACAGCGTGTTGTTCCCGAAAAGCAATCACTTGCTTTGCAGGAAGAAAAATTGCCTCTGGGAAAGCACAACTTGGAAAAACATGATTTGAATAGGGAAGAACATTTCAGTCACTCGCCACCCTCCACAGGTATGTCCCTCGGATAAATTGGACACTTTTCAGGAATATTAATGAATATTAATGAGGATTAAACCGAGATTTCTGTCACTTTTAAAAAAGTGTTTCATTCCAGTGTGGAGCTTGATTAAGTTTTCATTATTCACAGAAAAATTTTAGGCATTTTCCTTCAATGAATAATGCATAAATATTCATGGGATGTCATGTCTTTCAATTAAAACTGGTCAGAGTGACACATGCTCATGTTAAGAAATCAGTGAATCCACTTTGCATTTGCAATTCATGGGAAAATGTTCATGTTTGACCCAATGACTTTAAAGTCACGGTGTTAAGATTTTGACCGTTTTTCATTTAAAAGGAATGCATTAAATGATTGCAAAAACTAGCAAATGAATATGTTCTTAATGACCAACAGTGTGTTTTAAATATCATCGCAGGTCTAGTTATCATTAAATTATATTGCATGGAAGGTGGCACTTCATCGGAGGCGGCCATGTTTTTTTTATAGCTACGGGCAATGGTAAATGCAGCACCTGTAGGACCTCCTGCTGTCCGTAATCAAAAACAGTCTAAAACTTTTACACTATATCTTTAAGGGACAATTAGAATCTTCAAACATCACTTACCTTGTTCGGTTAACAAAGGTTTCATGACTGCAAAAGTTTGACCCTGTAGGCGAGAATTTTGATATCAATTTTTTCCATTGGGACTGTTTAAATATTTGGCCAGCATTTTGTGACCGCATAATTGTAAACAATATCTCTGCATTTGGACCAATCAAAATGTTGGAGTTCTGGGCTCAACTCTAGCTCAGTCTTCCTGTCTGGAAGTTGTTATTGTACATTAGGAGATTTTTAGAATATCTATTACCTATTATGTGTATTATTTTTCCATATTGGACATAAAAAGTCATTTTTAAGTTATTACATTGCATTGAAGAACATTCCAGACTTTGCAACTTGGATGCTTCTACTTGAGTACAGAAGACGAATCAGACCTACTTCTTTTCTATCCAAAATTCTTGCAAATATTTGATATTGTTGTAAGTCAACCATCATATTAAAATATCAATTGCATGTTCCGAACTGTTTGCATAGCAGTATGATAATGAGCCCAATAACCCAACCATTGATGTCTTACTCCTCTTCTTTTGACAACAAATTAGTCAAGCTTGAATCAACAGCGCCTCTTCTGGTTACCTCAAAGTAGCGCGCTCCAATTTCCAGTCATTTATAACCTTTCATCACTCAATCACAATCGAGTTCTTTCAAAGATCATCTGACAGATAGCCTTGATCGAGTCAGATTATCTCCTCTTCGAAATCAATAAAACTCTGTCTCGCATGTAAAAACATAATCCCTATAAGACTAAAGACAAATAGAGGTCTTATTTCAAGTAATCCTTTAGAAAACTGTCGCAGAGTGATGCACTTGACTTATTTGAAGCCCCATTTTGTCATTAGTGTCTCACCTCAAGCATGGCTGAAGCTTCCATAGCCTGCTGAAATGACCTCATATTTTCCTCCAGATTTTACAAGTTCAATGCACTCCCCATGACACGGTTCTCTCTCCATCTCCTCTTCGGGCTCCATCTTTAAGTGCTCCAGCGGTGAGGCCTCCTCATCATGCAGGATCTGATGGAGACTTGGTAATTCCCCAGTGATACAGGGCAGCAGATCTCCTCTGAATCACTGGAGTAAAAAAAAGGGGAGCCCGGCAGGGGATCATTGAAGCAGCTCATCACCAAGCAGCTTTCGATGTATTTTTTATTACACAGCGAGAAAATACAAAGACTACGAATACTATGTTGTTATTGCACGAGTGCTTTGCTTAAAGTGCTTTGGCAAAAGTACATGTCGGGGAAGTGTATTTAATTCATTTTTAGGTTCGCAGGTCTGGCTGTCAAACAACTAGAGAATGTTTATTCTGGGTCAGGCATTTCCTGCTCATCATCTTGAGCATACTATAAGCACTTAGCGTCCATTTGTATTGCAAATGATGTCTTTTTATTTCCAACCACTCTTTCGGTGTCTAAATCACTGCTTCTTGTTGCAATTTGCACAGCCCCCCCACCAAAGAAAGGGAAAAACAGTTCGCCCTCCCCCACTCGCTGTGATAACTATAAATTACAACATGATGTATGACAATTGAATAAATGTAACTAAAATGGTGTGCTTTTTAACATTAACAAAAGCAAAAAAAGCAACCTGAATCAACTTTCATCACATCTTTACATTTCAGGGTTAATACATCTTACAGTACATCTTATTCAGAATCTCAAAAAAATAGCTTAACCCCTGTGGGAAATATTTACCCAAGTCGGGCTTTGTGATTTTTTTGACGTGTGATATCAAAGGAGACAGATACAAAAACCACTAGGAGCTTAAAACATTGCCTGGATTGTCAAAATATGATGACTTTCAATATGCCATGCTGCCGTCTCATCTAAATTCTTGCAAATGGGAGGTTGAGAGGTATACCCTGCAAATGTCAAATTTAGCCCATGTCAGGCTCATTTACTGCCATTCACAATTGGAAATAGTCAATTTTGAACATATTGAAAACTGGATGTTCTCACGATTTCCCACGAATTTTGCATTAATTCTCTCAATGGCAACTCACAAATGGGGCGCAATAGAAAATTTGTTGTTGACACTCCAAAACCCCCGGATAGCGCTAGAGGCCAACTTTGACATTTGCAAGCCTTTCAATGACTTCAATGATTGGCTTAGCTTGGAATCCCATTATGCAAAAGTCTGCAAAATTAATAATACTCTAATTACGACATGATAAATATTCCTATTTCGATTTCATGACTATGATTATATACAGTGTAGTTACTTTTGCTATTATATACAGTGTAGTTACTTATGCTATTATCACATGTTTACAATTTTTGTACAAAAAGGTGTATTTCCCCCCCCAAAAAAATATATGCAAGCATGGATAATGCTGACGCCACTTAACAATTTGAGCTGTTGAAAGTAAATATATATTTATACTTGACGATGTTATGACCTTTTCAAAGTCAGCCCAAGTCGAGTGATGATAAGGCCAGGCTAATGAAAAATCCCCAAGGGGTTAAAGTACCACCAAAGTGCCTGAAAAAAAAATGCTAATCCTTTATCAAACTAGAAATATTTTTGGCCAATTGAACCGTTTAAAGCTGAAAAAAAATGACTAAGAAAAGTTATAAAAGTTTCAAACAATTAATTTGTTTTTGAAAAAAATGATGTTGACAGCAATTGGAATAAATTCAGAACTCAGACAAAGACTTTGACAATGAGGGTGCCTCTGCACTACCTGGTGCCATTGGTGTGTAATTACACTACAAAGCCAAAAGCAAAGGCTGTTTCCTTACGCACCCACACTATTTGACAAAGACTAATCTAAATGCATTTCATTTAACTAAACTCACCTTTTTTTGAACATTTATCTACAAATACATGAAACTATTAGGTACAGGGATCTAATGCCATACAAGCTGTAAAACACAGCCGTCGTTTCGCACATCAAAGCACGCCTCACTTACTCCATCTGCAAACATTTTATGTGCAACGGCATACTTTAAACAGCCATTATGTAGGGTCACATGCATTCTTATCTGCTAAGTGTTCTGCAGGAGTGCACCTTTATGTGGTCTCAACCTTGTCTTTGTGTCTGTGAAGCAGACTGATGAAGTCGTCTTTCCTCAGGCGATGGCTCTGCACTGCCTCTTTCAGCCTTTGACGCACTGCACACAAAAAAAATTAAAATGCTACAAAACAGAAAACTCGATCCCGTTAAAAACACTAACGCAAAACCGATGCTGAAAATGATCAACTTTTTAAGGCTATGTTCATGAGATGGTCTCGGTTACGTTTTCAAGTGGTTATTTTTAGCCCTCTTGCTGTGCTCTTGTCTCTGTGTTTAAGTTATGATGAATATCAGTCATGTTTTTGTAAGCCTCCTTTACGCAAACAAGACCCATGTGGCTATTTTTTTTTTTTTTTTTTTTATCACAACAGCATGGGGGAAACGTCAAATGCAATTTGTCCAATGCAGCTTGGTGAGACAAGTCATGGTAATAGCAAAACTTTAAATCAGAGATGTTTTGAATGTGGAGAAAAAAAAGTCGTGTCACTTTCCAGAGAGGCTTTATCTTGCCTGTTAGCTTGTAAACATACTTAAAATGCTTTCAGAAGAAATCAGCTTTTCCGTGAGTCTATCACCTTTGTGATCAACATAACCACACGCTGAATTGATAATTAATTCTATCTTCATTTCTGTGACACTTTTGTTTTCAAAGGTTTGAAGATTCTGCCTTAAAAAGTCACTGAAAGTCTGTCGATTCACCTCAGTGCTCTTCAAATGAGAGTCCGAGTTCACGACCTGGGTCGTGGTACTGTACTGGCACTTGAACTCCTTACAGTACTGCGGCCAGGTCACGGACCTCTGCAGTATCAGGGGACATATGCAAAAGGTCGCAGCAAATGGCAACATGTCAGGCAAGTCCTCTTGAATGCTGCCTCTTTTCTCCAAGATAGGAGGGAGGGAGAGAGAATAATATAGACACGCATTTAATTGTATTTTGATGTAATTGGTTACAAGAAATAAAAGAACAAACAAGAATAGCAAAAGTAGGTTCTTTGAGAAAACGAGCATCCGTCGGCTAGCTCATTGCTTCTCAATTATTTTTTGCAAAGCCTCTCTTAGAAAAGAGAAAACCGTTTGCCCCCACCCCGGCCCGCAATCGTTGCGCCGACTGTGAATATTTTTCAAGTATACCTAAAATGGTATCCTTTAAAAAAAAACAAAAAAAAAACCCAATATAAATCAATTTTCAACTGTTAATTACATTATTTATCGTGTGTTTACATGTTACAGTTTAGTCTAAAACAGAAAAAAATACTAAGTGCCTGAAATTGAAAGAGAAATGATACCCATCCTTATTTTATTGCAATTACATTTCACACACTTCACATGGCAAAAACATATCCCTTTTCCCTGGGATGATCCTTTCTGACGCCGCCTCGCGCCGCCCAGGGGGTCCCGACTTATTATTTGAGAGGGACTGTGCTAGACCATAATGAGTGCACTGTTGCAAAAAATGTACCAGGATATTCAGTACATTTCATATATATATCTTACAAAATAGGCAACTACCGCCTGAAATGAAATGAGGCTTGGCCTGAGAACTTCGTCTAGAAATCACAGCTAGTGGTCGTCTCCCAACCGAAAGGCCGTGGGTTCGATCCCCCGACCATCAAGACCATGTCTAAGTGTCCTTGAGCAAGACACTGAACCGCCAGTTGCTCCTGATGCTGCGTCATCAGTAGGTAAATGACTGGTTAGTGTAAAGCGCTTTGAGTACCTAAGGTAGAAAAGCGCTATATAAGTCAAAGTCCATTTACCATTTACCATTTACAGCTTGGTAAGTTTATGTTTTGGTTCACATTCAGCACAGTCAGGCAACAACAAATGATCTGTTAACATACTATTATGCAACTATGCTATTCGATTCTATACTATATGATACTACATTATACTAATACTATGCCATGCTTTATCTATCTATCTATCTATCTATCTATCTATCTATCTATCTATCTATCTATCTATCTATCTATCTATCTATCTATCTATCTATCCATCCATCCATCCATCCATCCATCCATCCATATATCAATATATATCATATCTACCATATCATCTTACCACTATGAATAACAAACAAAAAAAATCATGTTGAACTGGTGTGCTAGTTTTAATCACATCTTCAACATTTTTTGCTAGGTACTTTAACCCTCTCCAGGCAGGCGTTGCAAATTTGCAAAAAATATTAGTCCCCTAGGTATTCCGCATTAATATTGATTGAGGCTTTTTATTAGAAGTTTGAAAAAAAAAAAAAAAAACTTAATTTGAGCTTGAAAGGGTTAAATGTAATTTGTGACGCAATTTTAATCTGCCACAGTGCCTCATATTTGCTTCCAAACACAAAGCAGAAGAATCAGTTTAACCAACGAAGAAGAACTTTGTACTTGTATGTGGTGCGACTTTGTTCAAATTGATGACCAGCCAAATCGGAACAGCTCTTGAGATAAGATTATAGTGTGCATAGTAACCTGATTAAACACACGTAGTGTAGAAGTGAAGGAGAACCTTGGGCATTGAACCCAAGTCACAATCAGGCAAGTAAAATGGAGTTAAAAAATAGATAAAGTCACCCAAAGTATTATTTCACCTCTCTTTATTGAACTTTAAATACACTATTACTGATACTATGGGAACTTTTAATTATATTACTGAAAGACCTGAAATGATATAAAATCTGATTAATTTAATCCAAGTTTTTGGTGCGTTTACCTGACCCATTTAGTTGCACTCATAAACACACACAGCAGAGTGATCGCACACTTGCAGCCATTCTAGGAGAGATAAAAATTGGCATGTAAACAGTACTGCATACCTCTTGAGCTATTTCCAAACCAATTTTATTCAAAGGACCTGGTTGGGGCCAAGCTTTTTGACAACGAATACAACTTGCATCTAACTAACAATAGACTAAAACTAGAGTATGCCCCCATTTACCTATTTTAGTAAATAGACGGACTTGCTGAAATGTTTCTCCATATTGGTTATTGTGCTCCATTGCTTTCTTTCCACTGTTCAAAATAAAAAGAAAATATGACAACACCTCTTGTTTCTACACTATACCCCAAACAGCAAGATGATGCTGCTGAGGGAAAAAAAAAAAAAAAACAAAAAACAAGAAAACAAGAAGATAGCGCCATAGATAGACTGCCAAAGGACTTGGAAGATTGGTTTTCAGAAACAGGGCACGGAGCAGGCACATGATCTTGTCGAGAGTGAGGAGGCTGAGAGTGCAAAACACTGGCAGAGAATAATGCACGTACTGTTATGTGCATCTACAAGCACTGAGATTTCTGATGGGGAAAAAAAAATCCTCCCTTATGTGTGTATGTGAGTTATTTTTATTGAAAATACTTGGAAGCGTAGAATGTACCACCTGCATAATGACTACCAGATGAGGTTAAAATTCCAACAAGTATGCACCTAAGCTTATTTGTTATATCCAAGTTGATTTTCATGAATGCCTTGGTTTGCTTAACCCTTGTGGAATTAATTATGTTTCAAATTATGGAAATACCTTTGATTTTTTTTTGGAAGGTATTATAAAAGAATCAATTGGTTAGAAAAAAAATAAGGAGCTGAAAAGCTCAATAATGATAAAAATATTTAAAATTTCAAAATGCAACGATTCTGAAATTTCTATCTGATTGCAGCTGGACGTGCAAGATTTTGTGTGCAAAAATCATCGTCCAAATTTTGGACATATAAAAACATTATAATTAAATACTTTGAGATACATTTTAAGAGGATTTATGACATTGATTTTCCTGCTATTTTTGCAACATTTCCTCTAGCGGCAGTCAAACTATGTCAGCAAACAGAAAATTCTTTGACGTTTTTTACCTCAAGACATTAAGAGGCAGTGGAGACCAGTTAATGGCTATGTCTAAAGTGTCATCATCATGTCTCAGACTACAAAGACAGACCGTGGCATTTTTCCATTTTTATGGAGAGAACTGATGCCACTGAACGATATGAATGGTTGAATGAAAAAAAATATTAATAAAGAACTTTAATTATTACTCCTTTAGAAGCATTTACAAAACTAGGAAATAAATGCAATGTGTATAGTTTACAAAGTGTGTGCAGAAGGGTTAATGTTAAAACACAAAGACAAAATTGTTTACTTTCATTTAATGCAGTGCTTCCCAAATAGTTGGGCGTAGCCCCCTGGGGGGCACGAGGTGATGCCAGGGGAGTGCGAATGACCTCAGGGAAAAGACTTTGTTTTTGTAATGTGAAGTGGGTTTTTTTGTTTTTTAATTTCAGGCCCTTTGAAGCACTTGGTTCTATCTTTCTGTTTTAGACTAAGCTGTAAGTAGCTATAAGTGCTGTAAAAAATGATTAACAGTTGCGGAAAGTTAATATTACTGCTTTTTTTTAATGTTAAAAAGGATACAGGTTTAGGTATACGTATACAATTTTTACAGAAAATAATGTTTTTTATGCGTTGAGTGGGGGAGGGGGGGTTCTCTTTCCTGGGGGTGGCTTGGCAAAATTAAATTGAGAAACACTGATTTAAAGTGAGGAAAATGATATTCACATTTGAATGACTGAAGAAGATTTGGACTTTTCATATTTGTGAGATTTTTTTTCACTTATTTATCTATTTTGTGTGCAGTTAACTCATCGGCAAGACTCAAGTTTCACCGGATTTTTATGTTGAGTCTCGCTATTGGACATGTTATCGTCATTGTGTTTTTCCTCAACTGCACTTTAGACAGTTTGGTTATTAATTCTTTGGCAACTATAGAGAATCGCAATTAAATGTGAGAATGATGGTCTTTTAGTCATAAAAACTGACTCCTGAACAAATGCACCCCCTCCCCTTCTGAAATGATTTCTTAGCCCCTGCTTGTAAGGATAACGACCCTTTTTCTTCAACAGTTTGAAAGCAGTTATATTTTACCACTGCGCAAACATAAAACTCATTAGAAAAGTCATTGTGATTCATTGTTGCACCAGCACCTCTCATAAGAGTCGCTTGAGGCTAACTCAACAGTGTAAACAGCCTGGAGACTTTGCCCTTATTTGCGTAATGTAGTCTTTCAAATAATTTAAGCTAAAATGATAACGAGGATTCTGCATGTATTGCTTTTACGCCATACATTTCTTTATAATAAACTTCCTATAAGTCAGTAACACATTCAGGATATGGAGAAAGAAGGAGAAACAGGAGGAATTCTAGGAGATTTTCAGTCAACACCTGAGTTGTCAGATGCATTAGTGACACCCTCCCCTTTACGGATGAGATCAGCTTCACACGAGGCAAATGTGAGATAGGAGATTCTAGAGATGCTATGGAGAATATTCTGCTCGAAGCAACATCACAACTGACTGAAGGCCAAATCCCTCCAGGTTCATTTGGAGATCCCTCAGGAGATTATTTAACATTCATTAAAACATTCACAACTGTATAGAAATTACACACACAACCAGGGATGCATTATTTTAACATTCGGATATTTTAAGGGGTGTCCCGAGCCGCTACCGACATTAGATATTTGATCCGATATCAGCCAAAATAACAATATCTGATTATATTGGACTACATTCAAAATGTACGGTTTTAGCACTCATATACAACATTCATTTGAATATTCCATTGAATTTATGTGACCCAAATATTTGGAATAAATGAGTCATATTCTCGCATACCGTCACTGACTATTGTTCTTTGTTTGAATAGAACTAATTACGGACAAAACTTGACCACCGTGTTGATAAAATAAATAGCTAAAATTCAAAGAATTTATCGATGATAGAGTCCCGCATAGACGACTGGCTCCTTATCGGCCCTGCCTTAGAAAGAAAACACAGTGGGGGATGGAATCAAAGCTTCCCACGCAATTGTTTACCCAGCATCCAATTAGAAAACTTCACACACAGTCAGTCCCCTTTAATCAATTCTTTGTAATGAGTGAAGAACTAACGGCCCTCATCTGTCTTGGAAGTTGAGGCTACATCAAGGTCAAGTTTTCTTCTTCTTTTTTTGTTTTTTTTAAAAGTTGCATAAGCAGAAGCCTGATCGACATGTCTACATTTTCTTTCCCTGTCGTTATCCACAACAAATAGAAAGACGGTAAGAACTAACTGAGCTGTGTATGCACATGGTTTTTATGGCTATGTGAAGAGAAGACATTACAGAAGATTACTGCCGTGCACTCAAATCAGTCTCCCCAAGCCTGGACAGTCAGAAACCACGATTAGATGTTTAGTGCAGTGTTCAAGCTCAGTTTGGCTTTACAAGGATTTATACCACCTCTGATATAAAGTATGAGGCAGCCAAAGAAGATTAAAATCAACTTTGAGTGGATTGTTCCGCATGGGCACACTTTAAAACCGAACCGGTGCAATTTCGAGGACTGATAGAGATCACAAAGTTTCTCGCAAGGACATGCATCCTATATTGCAGGTCAAGCTAGGAAATCTGTCAGCTTTGACTGCAAATTCACTCAGTACACATACAGAGAGGTCGAGGGATGACTCCTATAATTGAAAGAATAAATTGAGGTGGAGAGTCATGGTGCCCCAATCAATACGAAGGGCAAATCATGTTGCTGAGACAATCATTACTGTATCATCAAACACCACTTGGATGACACAAAGATCAGCTGGGATGAGGAAAGGAAATGGCACCAGCTCAAATACAGTACAATGCTACCGGGTGACCTGGTTTTCCGCTATAACATTCTCAAGACATCATTTAAATGTTGACAGGCCTCTCAAGCTGGTCAAAGTCCTCCTTTTTCATGTCAAACTTCTATCAATCTATTAACCTCTCTGAATTATCATTGGTTAACGATCTACAGGTCTTGGGTCTCATAAAACCAAGCCACTGTGATTGAATGACTTTCTTTTTTGCATGTTAGGAATGTTAGCTCGTTGGATTCATTTCATTTGGTTTCATCCGTTTAACCCTTGTCCATTTTTTTCCTAATTTTGTAAATGCTTTTAAAGCCGTAATAATTAAAAATATTTAGGATTTTTGTTTTTCCTTCAACCATTCAAATTGTTCAAACATTCAAATTGTTCAGTGGCATCAGTTCTCTCCATACATATGTAGGTTCAATTTATGAACACCCACAAAAATTGAAAAATGCTGTAAAAAAATCTGTAATGATGACACTTTAAGACACAGATGTCAAAGTCAAGGCCTGGGGGCCAGATCCGGCCCGCCACCTCACTTTTTGTGGCCCTTGAAATGCTGATTTGACTTCAGGTTTCTGACTAAAATACCAAAATAGCAAGTTGTCTTTAACTTTTAAAAATTTGGGGGAAGAAAAACAAACATTTTCTTATTCTCTCATTTTTGCAGGCTTCTAATATCAAATCTTGGTAAATGTGTGATCAACACACTTAAAATGTATTTGAATTCACAGTCATTCCGGCCCTCTGACAGAAACTATCACTATAATGCAGCCCAAAATAAAAATTTGTTTGACGCCACTGCTTTAAGACATAGTCACTAACTGGTGTCTACTGCCACCTACTGTCTTGAAGTGAAACACAAGGCATCAAAAAATCTTCTGTTTGCTGACGTAGTTTGACTGTCGCTTAAGGGAATGTTGCAAAAATCGCAGGAAAATCAATGTCATAATTCTGTAAGAATGCATCTCAAAAATTGTAATTATAATGTTTTTATAAGGTCCAAAATTTGGACAATGATTGTTTATGTGCACAAAATCTTGCACGTGCAGCTGTAATCTCATAGAACTTTCAGAATCGTTGCATTTAAAAAATAAATAAATAAAAAAAAGACTTGAATCATGCCATTGACCCATTCATTAAACTTTCAAACAAACTTCATTTGTTTTGGTCCACACAAAAATAATAAACTAAAGTTTTGGATCATAGAAGAGATCTGTTATCAAAAAGAAGTTACTTAATTATCAATAAATATTTGTCCACAAAAATTATCAAAATAAAAGTGTCAAACCTGTTCTCAAAAATAAATAATTATAAATAAATATTTGTCCCTGAAAAAATATTACACTTAATGTGTTCTCTTTTGGGATCATAGTAGAGATGTGTTCGCAAAATTAAATTATTAACTTGACAGGTAACGAGAGGTGGCACATAAAAAGTTGGGTCAAACCATTTTAGTATGGGGGAGAATCTGGCTTTTTGAAATAATTTCATTGAATTACCTATTGAACATAACATTTGTTTTATGAACTTATATTTTTGTGAGACAATTAATTCAATAATTATTTTTTGAGGATTTTTACATGTTTGTTTGATTTATTTAAAATCTCGCATACCCTGTGGAGTTCCTTCAAGTAACCCCAGGGGTAACCATACCCACATTTGAGAACCACTGGTTTAAGGTATGAATACAATAGCCACAGCTCTGTAAATGTCAAAATGACCCCCAACCCCCATTAAAAAGCAATCACTCAGCTCAGTGTTGCTGAGTGTTACATATAAAGGAAATGCCCTCAAGCAAAAAATGTGTTATTATTTCTTCCCAAGTAATGTTGCTTCGCTCATATTTCAAACCCAAAATGTTAAAGTTGTATCTCATAATTCAAAACATAAAAACACATCAGCGTTGGTGAATTTAAACAAAAAGACACCGCATAAAGTTTTAAACAAGTTCACAAGTTTTTCCTGTACTAAAAATACCAATTTGTGTCAATATGTTAGTGATCAGATTTTCAAAGGTACTAAAAACTGGGACGTGACAAGTTTGATAAAAATGAAAAATGCAATGAATTCCTACAAAGAACGATTTAAAAGTAATTTAATCGCTTGTCAGACTTGTGAGTGGTTTTGTTATTATTTTAGTTTAGGGGTTATCAAATCTTTTGGGGTCAGGGACCCCTTTTAAGAAAGCATTTGTTTTTTCCAAGGACGCCAATTGCAAATGTTTGCAGAAATAATAATAAAAAAAAAAAGTAATTTAGGCTAAATATATTCAATTTGACAAAAAGTATATTTGTTACTTTTCGCCAATACAGAAGTTTACAAAATAAAAATTGCAAATCACACACCTTCTCATAACAAAGTGGGTCAATTTCCCGCGAAAAAGTTTGCTGCCAAATATTTACTGACTAAATAATCAAGCTTTGTGATAATGATGAGGACTATTAAATGATTTTCAAAATTATTGCATTTTCAAAAATATATTAAACTGGTTGAATGGATTACATTATTGAAGGCTCATGAATACATTTCCAATTTAAAATGAAATGATTGCAAAATATATCATTTTTCATGAATAACCCTGGCCCGCAGCCCAATCATACCACGGACACTTGGGGGCCCGCGGACCCCACTTTGAGAACCACTGCTTTAGCTAATGTTAAATGGCTGACAATTTGACAGTGTTAAACTGTTTAATGTAATCACCATGATCTAAAATGTTTCCAATACCCCCTGCAACGTGCTCACCGACTACACATTGCTGTTTGGTTCACCGACAGTATTTCTATTGACGTTTGCGATGTCGAACTGTGTTGGAGTTCATTGGATGCATCACCAGTCAACTGCGTAGGCAAGTATAATACAGTGGGCCCCCTGTTTACGAGGTTAATCAGTTCCTCGGTTGGGAACATAACGCGAATTCGCCATATGGTGGGCAATCCAAATCTATGTTAATTAGCTAACGCATGTAAAACCCTGGGTTAAACATAAAAATTGTGAATACATATTAAAAATTGGTGTCAAAATAGTATAGTAAGTACTACTTATATATAATATACATACATTCATAATATTCTACTGATCTATAATATACATGCATTCAATTAAATAACATCATGAATAAAGAATCATAGGGTACTCTCGTAAGGGCCTAGGCCCAGCTAGCTTAGCTTTCTTCGTATTTCTTGATTATTTCCAGCTTCGTTTCCATATAAATCATCTTCTTACTTCTCTCTTTAACATCACTAGCAATCTAGGGACTCATAGATAACCAATTCAAGTTTGAATTAAGCTCTAAAATGCATCATAAATTGGATATTGAAAGCACACTCACACGAGATCAATTCTTTTGGCAGCCATTTTATGACCCCATGCACCGACCAATAGCAGACCAGCATTGTAGTGACCTCATCACACTGACCAAAAGCAGATCAGTATCTTATGGGGAGTTGAGACACCGACCAATAGCAGACCAGTATTGTAGTGACGCGTTGCAGCGGCGGCTGTTTGATGCCAACAGAAAAAAAGGGCAATTACCTAAAAACGCTTCATGAGGGAGGCAAACCAACAAAACACAACCAACCCCACAGGTCATGACAGTTGTTGATGTTAATCGTAAAGCGGGAAAAATGCCTTAAAGAGTGGACGAAAAAGCTCAGTATTCCACATCGTAACTTAAAAAAAAATGTAAGCCAGGGACACCGTAAACTGGGGGTCCACTGTACTTGCTTTCTTTTGTTTCTCCATTTTGCTATGTTGAATGCAAGCCTTTTTGGGGTGAAATCGTGATCATAAAACTAAATAAATGTGTACAATATACCTCACTGTCTCACATTAGGAAGACTGAAGTCGCTGTGGTCTGACTTGCGCAATTCCAACAATAATCAGAATGCCATATTTATGCTTGTAGTGGAAAATATTGTAACTATATTTTTTTCTCTTCTGTTTCCTTCAGGTACGTTTTTGCTGGTTAAGGCTGGATTCAAATTAGCTATCTTCTTTTCCCTATTTATGGCTTTATTCCAGCCTGAACTTGTTATGTGACATCACATTTATGTAGAGGAACTTGAGTTATTTCTTATTTTTGTTTTAAGACCAAACATTGGCTCAAGGGAATTACAATTATTTTACAAAAAGTAATTTTTGGTTCGCCTATGGCATTGTGCACTTTCATTTTGTGAACAAAACAAATGTCTTGCTGGAGGCAGCTATGTTCCCTTTGAGACATTCCAAGTAACATTTTGATGATGACCTGATTACTGAGTTCAGTGTGAAACTGAAATGCATAATAAATATAATAATGAGAAACTATTTGGAATGACTGTTTCCTCTAAATGCGGGACTGTTTTCAGTTAAAAACAATTCAGTCAAGCTTGTCCTTGTTGCCATACGTAAAATGAAAACAGTCTGTATCAATCAATCAGGTATTTATCAAACAACACCAAAACAGTTAAAAAATAAGAATGATAACAAATGTAAAACAAAAATATAATATAAAAAATATGTAATACACATACATGTATTATATTTAACAAAAAATTATTTAAAAAAAAAAGAAAAAGAAAAAAAAAGAAAAAGATAAAAAAAAAAAACAAAGAGTTTCCAGGCCAAAGTTTGGGTTGTATTATTTAACCGAAAAGGCTGAATCAAAAAAATAATCACAAAACAACCCAATTTTTCTGCACAAAAAAAAGAAACAATTTGATGGATTATTTTGTTTGTTATTAATTTAACCAGAATTTTGAGGTTAAAAATATTTGAAAAACAAATAACTAATAAAATGAAATAACTCAAAAAAATTAGTCCTTTGGTCCCACTTTTAAAACTGCTGCGTCAAAAATTAGACTGACCTGCTTCATGGATCAAGTTAGTACTACTTGAATGTCTATCTGCAAGACTTTCTTATGATATTAAAAAAAAGAAAAAAAAATAACTAAATGATAGTATCTGAAATGTATGTATATATATATATATATATATATATATATATATATATATATATATATATATATATATATATATATATATATATATATATATATATATATATATATATATATATATATATATATATATGTGTGTGTGTGTGTGTGTGTGCCATCATAACTCTTTCTGGTCTTTATCCACAGATGAGTTGCTTAATTCTGCAGTAATTTTGAATTACCAATATTTTTTTAGAAAAAGCGGAGAGTAGAGCTTTTCAGTAATCAATGCAGCTTGAGATAAAAGCATGCATTAGCATCATTGGGTTTTCTCGGGAGAGCATGAGCGAGAGAGAATGGAGCAGACTCTGGCTGTGTTCTGAAAGCCAGTTTTCACAATGTTATTGAAGTATACATCACAGTATTTAAGCTTCGTCCAATGTAGTTAGAAAGAAATTTGACATAGATTTCTCCGAGCTCCAACACAATTTTGCGTGTATTTAAGTCTGTTTTGTTGGCAGGCGACTCATTCTGTAATTTTCACTTCATAAACCATATAATATTTCCTGGTATTGAATACAATTAAAAATCTCACTTGGCATCAAAATAATGTTATATGGTGCGTGAAATGTGGGTTTGCTTAAAAGTCTGGAAATAACTTACTTGGATTTAATGTTCTTTTGTAGCTGGAGGTGAAGAGAACAAATGATGTGTAACCTCCTAGCCAGTGACAAATTGTTTACTCTTCAGATAAGGCAGATGTAGAAAGGTTTGTAAAAGCTTTGGGCCCACGCGTCCACTCTTAGTAACCATTAAGAGAAATGTGTCAAGGTAAGGGTTGAAAGCCTGACCGGCTTACTAAACTATCTGCGACGGAAAAGTCCTTGTGAATGACTTAGAAATGCCTCAATAATTGACACGTCATTTATGACAGATGAGGATCAGGCCTTTTCACCATTATAAATTTACATATCATTGGGTTAGCTCAGGCGTCGGCAAACTATGATGGCACAGAATTAAAATTTGGTTTGAATGATTCCATTCATTTCATTTTGACTTGTTATGACAGACTACCAACACCAGGTGTCACAGTAGGCGCAATGACATGATTTCGTAGATCGTCAAGGAAGAATGGGAGCCAGTGAGAAAGAGACCGAATGCAATTATTGCTCAAAACCCATCTGCAGCAATGTCAAAAAAAAAAAAAAATGACTTTGAGTCCCGGGTATTTAAGAAAGAATGTCCGCATATATATATATATATATATATATATATATATATATATATATATATATATATATATATATATATATATATATATATATATATATATATATATATATATATATATATATATATACCATGTAGTCCAGTCCAAGGCTGTATGTCTTATTTGCCAAGAAATCGTTTTAAAAGAATATAATAGCAGCCTTCACTCGTCCACCAAGACATCTAATTATACCAGCAACTATTCCACACAAGAATGTGCAGCTACCACTGACAAAAGCCAGCAAGCCTTTCATCGAAGAGGAGTTACTTAAAGAATGCAAGGTAGAGACCTCAACAGGACAAATTTGACCAAAAAAAAAAAAACCAACTTATCATGCAGGTCATTGACTTGCCGTATTGACTTAACTGACGAGCACTTAACTAGCAAGCTAAACAATAAAGCAGCAGCATTTTCATCCTATTCTTTGGCACTGGAAAAAAGCAATGACTAATATAAAGGACTCTGCTCATTTCAAGACAATGGAGGAGTTTTTGGATATGGAAAAACACAGACCTATTTGACAGCGTATCAACGGTCATACAGAGGCGCAAGTTACCAGATGAATCGCCAAATCTGACAGGACAAACGTTGGGCTGCTCAAAAGGTGAGGTTCCGACACTGCAAAATTCACTAGGAGTGGACTTGGCCATCATCAGTTTATTCTTTTTCTCAAAGAAACTAACGCAGCACCCAATTTATCGTACCATTCTAATGTTTGCTGGTTAAGTTTAGGAAAAGTATGTCAACATGTCTGGGAGCTCAAACAGGAGATGATTTCATTTTTGGAGCTACTTGAAAATACTGACAATTTTCTAGAGCTGAATGACACGGATTGGCTTTGTGTGTTTTATGAGTGTTATGAGTGATAAACGCCTCAGATCTCTACTGAGAATTGCCACAACAAGATTACCTGTAAACTTTGATGCACTGGCTATAATGGGTGATCAACAACACTGTTTGCAATCAAAAGTCTATGTTATTACATTAATATTTTAGTTTATGTTTGATATGTAACTGTTTGAAGTCCATGCAACTGGTTATTTGTTGGTAGTCGTACAAAAATCCATTGGTGTTATGCATGTGATTCACAAGTCTTTCCTCCCTGGATTTAAAGTTAAAGATGAATTACCTTCAAGCTGATCCGGCATTTCATTTATATCCTGTACAATGATGAGGAGATGAGATGGAAAAGTCATCGCAAAAGTGCAATCGCTGCACAAATCTCCCCGTGATGGTTCCTGGAATGATGGAGAGTGCCTAGTAGTAGTAGACCAGATGGGCCTTTTCCATGCTTTATTGTGGACTCAACGTTTTTAACCCTTGTGCAGTATTTTGATCCTTTTTGGGTCCTTTTTTTCCCCACATCATTCTCGCAGTATTTTTGCCAATGGATGGCACACGCCTGGTAGTGTGATAACTAAGTGGTTGCACCATTTTGAAATTTGATATGTTATCACCATCTGGGTGAAATTTCAGCTCCTCAGTGTCTACTTTCAATGCTTTCCCTTTGATGTAAATATTAAAGTATAGGGCAAAAAACTGCACAAACGTTAAAGGGGAAGTTAACCCCTAAATTTTCAAAATAGTAGCCCCTCTAAACATGGCATTCTTATGAAGGGAATACTAAACCTCTTTAGCCATTTTCAGCAGTAAAAATAAAAAGTTATTCAATAGCGCTTTTTGAAATACAATGAATACCTCTAAAACACATTTGTTTTGCATTTCACATCACATGTACTCAAGGCTCACGTAACAACCAGTCACAGCTCAGCTTGTGAACATCACATGACTACCAAGCTGAACCGTGATTGGCCATTACCCAAGCCTTGAGCAAAACGCAGGCGGTTTTCAAATGTATTCATTGTACATGAAAAATAATAACTAGAGACAAAATATTAGCTTTTTACTGATGAATAAGGCTAAATAAATCACAAAATCCACCCATTTTCATCCATCCCACTTGACCGTTTTGCCAATTGCTGTTGACTGAAAGTGACATCACAGCTGGACTCAGGTAGGAACCAATCAGAGTTCACCTGTTTACCGAGTTTGGTTTTGTGGTGTTTGCTAGCTGAGCCATGATTGGTCCGTCAAATTTCTGTTGGCATTCCTGATACCAGTGATTATCTTTGTGTTGAATCAAAACATTTGTGTTTACTTTGTGTTTACTTACATTTTTGACAATCTTGGACTCTGTTACAACCCTAACCAGTAGCTCAAATTTAAAAAAAAAAATTCTGCACAGCTCATTTGAAATATACGTAATTATAAAGGGATTGAAATTAAAACAGTTGTTTGACTCTGACTTATTCATTAATCAAAAAAATAACTGAATTGAATTGTTAGCAAAATAACTCTTACCGCTTTAACTATGAGTGAATTTATGGTGGGACTCCATATAATATTGGAAAGACAATCTTTGAGTTGTCTCTGCTTTTAATTACCTGACTAAGACTGTATTTTATGACATGGATTAATTCAAAGCCTGAAATGACCCATTTGATTATTTCTGTTTTTGAGCTCATACCATTATATGACCTGCCTTACGCTTAATGGATCTTCATCATACTTGATGGTCTTGTCTAATCTACTTGCCTCGCACTTGATACTGAGTACTTGGCTCAAATGTGATGAAACTGTCTCATTCTTGATCATGAAGATAAGTCACATAACTAATAAACCTGCCTCATTATCACAATGCTTTATCACGGTCTCACATGATTTTTCTCTCATATATTTTTCCAACCTGCCTGATACATGACGTTGCATTATGATTTAATGTTTAATTTGGATTTTTAATTTATTATAGTCATTATATTCCCTCAAGGGGAAATTGGACTCACACGCCGAGGTATACTTTATGTAACACACCACACATGCAACCAGATCCCACACATGCAGGTACGCAAGGAGAATCATAGTATGAGAGTGTTGTTCCGCTTGAGCTCGGATAAGGCCTTCTACAGTACATCCTCATGGCAATGTTTAACAGTGTGGAAAATTGATTATGAGGGCCCGCCTTGCTCTTGATTAGGAGGACCTACCTAATACTACTGCATTGACCTGTGTCATGACTGATGGATCTGCCTCATTCTTGTTGGTGCTGACCTCATGCCAGCACTGGCTTGATGGCTCATAGTGGTCTTGATCGTCTTTTCTAATATATGCTTTGGACTAGCCTGATACAGTATACCTCCTGCAGGTAGTTTATAGACCAATCTCATGCGCGATTATATAGCCCAGCCTCATTCTTGATGTTCCAGGCCTCAAGACACTTGTTAAAATTCCTGTAAAGTAAAAATAAAACTGTCTTGTAAATGTGACACACCACAGAGAAGAGTCGTTAACAAGCCTGTCACATTTGAAGGAATAAATTGCCAAGTACATAAAATGAGGCTCCAAGATCTTGAAAAATGGCACCTCCATCCTAATTTTGGGGCGCTGTGGGCATGTCTGCTGAATGCATGAAGGGAAAGGAGAAAATATATCCAAGGAAACTGGGAACTTCAATGGTCCCAAACTGTGACTGCAATTTGGAGTTGTAAATTCAGCAATCGCCAATAGATGGCAGACATGTTTTAGCTGCACTCAGTCTAAGTCCTATCTGCCCTATCGCCTCAACAGCACTTCTCAAACGAGGGTCTGAGTACCCCTGGACCTTTCGAGGTGTACATGAGATTGTAACAGCCTTTGTGTGAGTATTAGCAATTCTAATTTAATGTTCTTTTAACACTATCACATGAACAGTATTTTTTTTTATTAAGAGCAAATGGATTGGAACATGAAATAACTTATTGTTACATTGCAATGTGGTGACTCTTTTGGAAAATGTTGTATTCTTTTATTTTTCAAGTATTATACAGCTGTGCACTGTTGTTAGTTACTCAAATTTCCAGCAGACAAGGCAGAAATTAAACATGGATGTTGCATGGCCAACTATTTCCAGTTTCTGAATAAATGAATGTCTAGGGATACCATTACCAATGTCAGTTACAGAGTTTAAAAAGTCTGATGATTTTAAGTCTCTTTTTCATCAAAAAAAAGTTTTGCACTGATTGGGAAGTACTTGAGTGAAAAATCTTTCACAGGATAAGAATAATTAAAAATGTTGAGAACTATTGGTCTTCAATTTTTGTTTTGTTTTGTACTTTTATTTTCAATCAATCAATCAATCAAATTTTATTTATATAGCCCTAAATCACCGAAGTCTCAAAGGGCTTCACAGAATGAAAAGAGGTCATACAGAGACATCTTTTCAATGTAAGGTACACAACAGCATCCCCTGTCAAAGCTCCCAGAAGGGGAAGGAAAAACTCAAAAACCCCAATTTGGGGAAAATCAGAAACCTCCAGAAGGGACCACAGGTGGGAGGAGCCCCCTTCCAGGCCCACAGGTTGAAGTGGATGCTGCATGTACCGAACACAGACAGAAAACATATTGTGCTATATAGTGCAGTGATGTCTTGACAGCAGGCAAAGCCATTGGGCAGGAACCATCCCGCATTCCAGCCAGGTGGACCGCAGACGGCTAGACTCCTAACCCGTGATGGTCGACCAGCGCAGGACCCAATGGAGGCGGTCAAGTCAACCCTCACCATCTAGCTAGCCCCCTCTCCCGGCCGGAAGAGGGGGGCAGGAAAAAAGAAGAAGGCTGCAGACAGGCTAATTTAACTAAATGCTTTTGAGTATAGATGTGTTTTTAGTCGGGATTTAAAGATTTCTACCGAGGTGGCTGCGCGAACTTCCATAGGTAGGGCATTCCATAGTACTGGCGCGCGAATGGAAAATGCCCTTGATCCCGCAGACTTCTTTTTAGCCCGTGGGGTCGATAGCAAACCGGCATTTTGTGATCGAAGTTGTCGGGACGGAACATAAGGTGATACTAAGTCGACGAGATAGGAAGGAGCTAAACCGTGTAAAATTTTATAAGTAATTAACAACACCTTAAAATCACATCTCACGTGTATTGGAAGCCAATGCAGGTCAGCTAGAATCGGAGTAATATGATCAAACTTTCTCGTCCTTGTCAATAGTCTCGCCGCTGCATTCTGTACACACTGCAGGCTTTTAATGTGAGACATGTGTATTTGTGTATTTGGAATGATATGCAAGACAAAAATGACTCAATGATTTAAAAATCTTGAGTCAGTGAAATGTGAGTGTGTGTGTGTGTGTGTGTGTGTGGGGGAGAGGGGGGTGCACAAAATGAGGTCTTATATTTAATTTTGGTTTCTTCTTCAGCAGTTTTGTTCCACCCTTGAGTGTTATGCAAGTGATCAGTATATGTTGTTGGTTGGTTGTTTGTTTCAAACCATTTGCCGTTGGCTTAGGATCTTTTATTCATGCATTGAAAAATGTATCATAAACAATAAAGTGTATTAAGCACATGTATCCACATAGGTTGTACATATTTAAAATGTCATTTCTGTCATGCATTTGGTTAGGAAGTAGCCTATGTGGTACAATGTGCCCCCCTCACACATACACACCCAGGTAGCACTGATGAAAATTTGTGCCCCGCAAGTCTGTTATAATAGTCTGCTCCTCTTTTATTTATATTGAACTTGCGATGCATATGATGATGAGGAGTACTCACCCCCTAAGTTCTCCTTCGAGATTCGCCCCTGGGTGTGTCTATTTGATTACGAGGACCTGCATCATACCTAATTATGCTGTTCGGTCAGGACTTGCTCCCCATTCGATGGCACGCACTTGACGATGAAGCCCTTTCTCGTTAAGTTCCAGCCAGCCTTATACTTAATGTCGCGGTTCCGCCTCGGGGACGCAGCGACGAGCCACCAAGATGCGCACCAGGCGCTCACAGCTTGGGAGGAGCTTGACATATCCCGGCTTGTTTCTTGCCACTGTCGGCTGAAGACACGCTTCGGAGAGGAGATATAACGCAAAACGTGAGTCCATCGCTCGTGTGCTTTTAAACTTTTGAATGACATCTAGTGGCACGGATCTGTCCGTTTAAAGCGGGGTAAGAAATGTATGGCTTGAATATACTGTCAAACCAATTGTTTGTTGAGGGAGTCCCCAAAAAAAGTCTAAATTAATCACAGGTTGTTACTGTAAATTATATACCTGTCGAAATCGCTCAAGTGGGAAGTAGCGATGATAATCACGTGCATTGAAGGAAATTACGCACGGTTAAATTTGGGATCATTTTAATATCGTTGCAATGAAATAACTGCTTTATTTAAGGGTTTCGCTGCAGCAGGTGCATTGGACAGATTGGCAGCTGTTTGGACATCAAGGTTGATCAGAGAGGGCTGTTTTAACACGTTGTCAGTGCTTTGGAAAGTACTCATCATGTCGCCTGCAGCTTGCACGCTTTGATAAAAGCATCGCAGAGGACACAGCCTGCTGAAGTTGTTATACGTTACAATTCACTGTTCGTTGCAGTACAATTCCTAATTGCCATAACTGAGGGTTGCGTTATGAGTTTTGTTATAAACATGGAGCTATAGTTCCAAATTTGAGACGCGCATGCATGCGTTAACCCAAATGGAAATAGCGGCGCAGTTTACCTTTGCATAACGACAAGGCTTATCAAAGTGTCAACAAAGCTGCATGTTTCTTTCTCTGAAAAAGAAAAAACAGAAATCCTAATGTGGCCTCATAAAAAGAAACTAATGGCAATGTGGCTAATACGTTATGTGGTGTTCATTTTGATAATATGAAATGGTATTTTAATGGCCAAAACGTGAGGGGGTCTAATGGTGTATTGAAATGACTGACATCATCATTATTTCCTGAGGCCAATAAACTAGCACAGGGGTTGGTGTCATAACAAATAAACATTTCAAGGGAGACAATATTACAGAAATTAACAAAGGTAGCACCAGTAAAATCATCAAATGGCGGTGTGAGCATACAAAAACAGCTCATTTACATCTAATTATATCCTGATGAGTACTTTTCACTTGGAGAGAAGTAAAGCTGAAAGAGGCAGGAAGAGCAGCTTTACTGTGAAAATCTAGCTGCTTTTAGGGTAAAAAAAAAAAAAAAAAAAAAAAACTTCAGAGATGGATTTGAACATTTGAAAGAAACTCAGTTTCATTTACTTCCCGTGACAGCTGAACTCTGCTAACTTTGCAGTCAAATTTAAAGGAGATTTACCAGCACAAAAAATACAAAGATGAAAATGTATATTGCCTCCAAAGGGCCATTCAAACGAGCTGCTTGAGTGTAGAGCTGATGGGCAGAATGCAACCTTGAAGAGAGAAGTTTAGAGAATTTACACAAGAAGAATCACATCAAAGGATCAGAGAAAACTTTAATAACAGCTTAAAGGCATTATTCTAATATTTTACTCAAATATGTGATACATTTTTTATATATAACATTTGTTAAAAAATGTGTGATCAAGATTAATTATGGCTCTGTATATATATATATATATATATATATATATATATATATGTGTGTGTGTGTGTGTGTGTGTGTGTGTGTGTGTGTGTGTGTGCGTGTGTGTGCGTGCGTGTGTTTGTGTATGTTAGAGATTCTCATGACATATTTAGGATTAAGTGGTTATGCAATAAAGGGGGTGGGGAGCGAGAAACTATCGTCCTTATTTACCTGGGCACGTCTGGGTCGGAATGCTTCGGGTTGCTTCCTTTTGTTGGTATTTTGCATAATGAAAGAAACAACAACGGGCTTCAATCAGACACAAATGACATGAGAGATGTTTGGGTGACCCAAATTCCAACAAACAGGGCTGCGGTTGACGTTCAGGTTGCAGAGTTGGAATGCGAAAGGCCACTGAGGGATCAGAACTAAAAATTGTCATTCTTTGCTTTACTGTATGTGCCCTGATGATTTGGGTTGCGTGCTGAACATGCGGAATAATGACATTCTGTATGTTGTCAGCTCAGTAAAAATGACGGTAATTGGTACGGAAAAACAAATATTCTTGCATTGACTTTCTTTGTTGCGCTTGACAGAAGCTTGGCGGGCCCGATTCCCTCTCAGGTGTTTGCACAACCTGGAGAAGAAATGAGCCCTCCAGATGCAGCCAACAGCACAGCAGAATGGGAGCCTTATGAAACCGACATGTGGATTCTGCCCAACCGAAGCACGGACTTCAACCATCATGGATTCCACACGGACATCACCAAGCACCTCGGGGTGCAGATCACCCTCATCACTGCCTATTCCCTCATCATTCTGCTGGGACTACTCGGCAACGCCCTGGTCATCTACATGATCATCCGCTACAGGAATATGCGAACGGTCACCAACTTTTTCATCGCCAACTTGGCGCTGGCGGACTTGCTGGTGGACACTTTGTGCCTCCCCTTCACACTGGTCTACACCCTGCTGGACGAGTGGAAGTTTGGGGCGGTGCTGTGCCACATGGTGCCCTTTGCCCAGGCGTTGAGCGTGCACGTGTCCATCCTGACCCTGACAGTCATCGCCCTGGAGCGCTACCGCTGCATTGTCTTCTACCTGGGCCAGCGCCTCACATGGCACTCTAGCTTCCTCATCATGGCTTTAACTTGGACGATCTCCGCCATCCTGGCTGCGCCCCTGGCCATCTTCCGAGAGTACCGCTATGAAGAGATCCCCTCCATTAATCTGCACATTTCCGTATGCTCCGAGAACTGGCCCAACGGGACCGGCAGGGACGGCGTCATCTACAGCCTCTCCATGCTGCTCCTACAGTACATTATACCTCTAGCGATCATCAGCTATGCTTATATTTGCATCTGGGTCAAGCTGAAGAATCACATCAGCCCGTCGACTCGCAACGATGCCATCATGCGCCGCAAAAAGACCACCAAGATGTTGGCTCTGGTGGTGGTGGTCTTCGCCATCTGCTGGCTGCCCTTCCACGTATTTCAGCTGGCGAGCGATCTGGACCTGGTTCTCAGGTTCAAGGAGTATAAACTGATATACACCGTGTTCCATATCGTGGCCATGTGTTCCACTTTTGCCAACCCGCTCCTCTACGGCTGGATGAATAAAAACTACAGAAATGGATTCTTAATGGTCTTCCGCTGCGAGGATAAGCCGGATTCTTTCCACCCCGAGGGCTCCTTCAGGACTCGCTCGATGAGGCGGCTTACGCTCAATGGCCGTAACGGCGGACACCCGCCGACTGCCGTGTGAGATGCCGCGAGACATTTCAATATGTTGCTATTTCGCGCCGCTTGTGGTACAAAGTAGGGATGGGCATTTAACCAAATTTCCTTGATCGTTTTTCAATGGGGCTGGAGTCTCCCTTTGTGAATGTTCTGAACTCCTATTTCCATGTCCATGTTGTACTGCTAAATCATGCTAAACGCAGGGGCAGATTTAGTCATTTGGGGGCCCTCCTTAAATAATTTCGGGGAATATTAGCTAACAAGAGAATCATCTAAATCAGTGCTTCTCAATTATATTTTGTCAAGCCCCCCCTAGAAAAGAGAAAAGTTCTTGCGCCCCCCCCCACTCGATTCGCTGATTATAGATAAGATTATCTTTAAAAATTGTATAAGTCTACTTAAAGCTGTATCCTTTTTAAAATTAGCAAAAGAGAAAAGCATTATAAAAAAAACTTTCAACAACTGTTAAGTTTTACAGCGTTTATACAGGTTGCAGCTTAGTCTAAAACAGACAAAAATAACCAGGTGCATCAAAGTGCTTGAAACTAAAAGCAAAAATTATGAAAATTGTTTTGGTTTTTTTTATTTTGCAAATACACTTCACATGACAAAAACAAAGCCTTTGCCCTGTGCCCCACTATTTCAGACGCACTGATCTAAATCACCATTTACGTAATATGCTGTACTCGTCAAAAGTTTGGAAACACCTTCAAATTCAAATGGCCTCACGCTCATTGAGAAAAAGTTCACACTATTTATTCTAAAACTACATAGGTGTTATCTTAAGCTCTTTCCAGGTAATGAAGAATCTGTAGTGGTATGGGGCAGATCTGGCCTTACTTCAAGGTATCCTACCCATGATGGCAGCCGATGCTATATCTCTAAGAGCAGTTTTACGATCGGAAAGTAGAAATTACATATTAGAAGGATAGAAGATTATCATTAATTTGATTACATTTCAAGGAAGATTAGAATATGTTCTTAACCTAACCCTAACCCGAAAATTTTGTTTGTCTTTTGTTTTATTTTATTTTGTTTTGTTTTGTTTTGTTTTGTTTTGTTTTGTTTTGTTTTGTTTTGTTTTGTTTTGTTTTGTTTTGTTTTGTTTTGTTTTGGGGTTATATATTAAAAACATAGTGGTGCTTAGTATTGATGACTAATCAAGAGATGAGTTCTGATACTGGTATCGATCTGAAAAAATATGGTCTTGAACATCCCTAGTGAATATTGAAAATTGTAGCTATATTTTATCAATAACCAAATATTTTTTTATGCACAACTTATCCCTTTAAAAACACATTCCTCCACTTGCTGTCAATTGAAGATTGACATCTTACGTTCGAAGATCAGATAACGATCAATACCAGCTCATCTTGTGAATTCACATGTTCAAACCCAGAAAACAGATGAGTCGTGATTGGTCATCACCTGAGCCTTGAGTGCATGTGAAGTCAATTTCCATCAACAGCAAGTGGAAAATATGTTTTTAAAGGTATGAATTGTACATCCAAAACAAAAACAAAAAAAAAAACATCTCTGTCAAATGAACTGCAGAAGCATATTAACTTTTACTTCTAAAAAAGAAGTAAATATATTATAAATCATCATAATTGTGAAACACTTTTGATTAACTTTTATTGTGAACCATATTACTCCATCCATATTTCCTCATAATATTGATTAGATAATGAAAAAAAAGCTGATTTAGAGGGTGTTATTCTCCACTTCATCAATCATCTATTCTGTATGCTCCTCAGCTGACACTGAAAACAGTGCTACTACTCCTAGCAAAAGCATATACTGCAGTTCTTGCTATTCATACATTTACTAGTTCTGTTAAAAACTGTTTTTCTCTCACTTATTTCTAAGATAATGACTCCATTTTATTTTCTCCACAATAAA
The DNA here is from genome assembly GCF_059441005.1 of Hippichthys cyanospilos. NCBI lineage: Eukaryota > Metazoa > Chordata > Actinopteri > Syngnathiformes > Syngnathidae > Hippichthys > Hippichthys cyanospilos. Next base: position 15,171,050 of record NC_142381.1, on the reverse strand, counting down.
CCAGCTATAGATGCAATGCAATAATACAATGGAATAGTCCATCGTATGTGGAACAAGGCCTCCCTTGACGTAATAATATCTATCAATTCATTTCCGCTTATCCTCACAAGGGTCGCAGGCTTGCTGGCGCCTATCCCAGCTGATTATGGACAGTAGACGGGGGACACCCTCAACTGGTTGCCAGCCAATTGCAGGGCACAGAGAGGACAGAGGACGAACAACCCTTCACACACCTACACTGACACACACACACATACATCTGCCATGCAAGTTTTATGGAGTGTGAGATGAAGCCGGAGTGCCCGGAGAGAACATGCAAACTCCACACAGGAAGCCGGGTGCCAGGTCTATTTGAACTCGGGTCCCTTAACTGTGAGGCATATGTGCAAATCACTGCGCCACCAAGTGGCCTGAGTTAATGATAGATTAAGCATTTTAATGACATTCTTAGGCATGTAAATTAGTAGTAAAACAAACTCCTTCAAATTGAAGTTGACTTAATGAATTTCAATGAGATGTGTGAGGGCCCCTAGAAATTTCGGTAAGTCCGCCCCGACTCATGTCACAAATTGAGATTGCATCAAGAGCGCCTCTGCTGGTTGCAGCCAAGCAGTGCACACCATTATGCTTCAGTAATTGATTCCACGTAATAATCTCAAGTCATGACTTTATGATTAGATTAAAATGCCCATCCCTGGTACAACGGTAGCCTTTTGACCTCAACAATTTGGCCTTGAGCTTGCTTTATATAAAGCAATTATTTCATTTGTGAATGTTCATTGTGAATCCTGTGTATCAAATGATGCCTACTTGTGTGTTCATTATTTCTATAACCCGTACAATGTGTTCTGTATCAATGCAAATGGTTTGTCTGTAAATAACGTCCACTTAATTAGGAAGTCAGCTGCGTTTGTTGAATAATGTGTCCCTACTTCCTGGAGGAAGAAGCTGCATTCTTGTAATTACAAAGCCGATTTTATTTTTCTAAACAGTTTATTCGCTGACTTTATTGTGGTGGCGTTTATGGCAAATTGAATGACATTTGAATTGGAGGCGTCCACTAAATGCTGCTGCTGCCGCTTCTCTGCCTCCACAGGAAGTTAATTATGTCGACCTGAGGGCGCTCCAGATCAGATGCAACAGCGTGATTCCTTTTAACGGAAGTGAGAAAAAGGGTCATGTGAATGAAGTGCAATGAGGTGTCTACGAGAAGACAAGAGAGGGCTCTTAAAAAGGGATTTTAATTAAGATTCTTTCTTTGTTTTTCTTTTTTTCTAAACCATCAGCTGCTGAACTGCATGTGCTTTGCCAGTTGTGTTTTATCAATTACGCACCTTAGACTCATGAACTAAACTGGCACTCGGAAAATGTGACACCATGTCAAACAGACGCCTCTTCCCACAACTGTCTCAAGGTACTCAAGAATTGTGTTGGTAAGTAGTGAATACAATAATGGCAATGCCTTGCAGAACCAGGCATTTGTAGAAAAGAGGGTTGTTTGCCCAGCTAAACAACTCCACCCATAAACTTCGAGACTGCTTTCTTAACAATGCAACAAGACTGAACAGCAAATAAAGCATTTGAAAAACAAACAGATTGTTGGCTTATACTAAGTGTGTTTTTATTTTCCTGCAAAGAAAAATGCCTGTAGCCAAAGAAGGGATAGCTAATACACCCACAGGATGGATTTCATGGCTTAGCCTACATATTCCTTTATGTTCCAGAGAGTCACATATACATAGAAGATGCAGTCTTTGACCTAGTATATCATCTGGGGAAAAAAAAAAAAAACTGCCTTGCATTTGATGTTTTATTTGATGCTTTGAGAAATACGGTGAGTATGCAAAATTAATTAGACATATGTTCCCTTGTGGGAAGCACTTAAAGGTGATTATGATTTACATTCCCACTTTTAAATGAACCATGATGCTGCTTTGAGTTTTTTTTCCAGTTACACAACATTTGTCTTGCTGTCCACACTAAACAATCCTTCAATGGGGTAATGTGTGGTTAATTATTAATTAAGAATAAGAGAGCTATTTAATTCCCTAATTTGGTCCATATTCATAATTGTGTTTTTCATATTTGTTCTCATTTGGGCCAGGGGTACAACTACTCACAGTAATATTCACGCCTACTGATTTTATTGGATAATTGGGAGCAAATGTTGACCAATACCAATTCGACCATCCATTCTCTTCAATAACCTAATCAAACATGTACTATGACTTTGTGTTATATAAAAGGTGTATAGTATATGTCAAGCACATTTATTTATAACAACTCAATTTAATTGATAAATATTGTTTTCTTTTTTTTCCAGGTACACTATATACATGAACTAAAATTACTGATACATTTCAATTAACCAAACTCAGTTAGGAACAGTTTCATCTAAATAAATGTATTTAATTTTATTTATTTACCGGTTTCTATTTCTTGTTTACTGAAAGGATATGCTTTACATAAAATATGGTCATAAATATAGTATGTGAAATACAGTCACAACATTTTACGGTTATTATAATAATTTTAAAAAAGCACATTCATCATATCCTGACAAATAAGAAGAACGCATTCTTGCAAAGCTTGTCTAGTTTGTACAGTATAAAGACCAAGTGATATAACGTCAAGACGTTGAAGCGACATAAAATACAGCATAGTGGAGTCTTTTACTCCCCTCAAGTGTTTAAATGAAGATATTACAGTTTCGCATTGGCCGGAATTGACGTCACAGTGTGACCTTCCATTTCGTCCGTGTCTTTTGACAGCAACCGTCACACAAACAACTAAAACCTGGTGGGATTTCGAACAAAATCTGAAAAATGAAAATACGCTTCTTATGAAGATTTCGGCTGTACAGGTAATTGTTTTCACCCCTGAAGCCATTTACTGGTTATGGGACATCAGGTAGTTCCCGAGCCGTTCATTCATCGTCATTTTCCGCATGCTAGGCTAGCACGTGCTAACTATGCTAGTAGAAGAGTGCGGACGTGACACATCACAGCTAGGATGTTCTACTAAATTGATCTAAATAATTGGATGACCATGTCCTTGTGTGGATAACCAGACGTTGTACTCGCTTTAAATTAAAATATTTTGAAGCGAGTGAACAGAGGTGTAATACAGCCTGTTGATTAATTCAAATCGCAGCATAGATGCTCATTGAAACATTTTTTTGAGTTCACGTTTTTTCTCCTCAGGTTGTTTCCATACCAACTGGAGGAAACAATGGTCAAGTATTTCTGCTGCGCAGGTTTGCTGAAAAGCTCCTGGGACCAAGTCTGCGTTGCTTTTTGGCAACGTTATCCAAACCCCTACAGGTGAGGTCAAAGTCAAGGCTCTTGTCCAAATCGATTTTTAGCATTGAAACAACCTACCCCAACAAATAAAGCAACACAAAGCATGCTTTTTAATGCGGTGACAGAAAAAATTTTCATGTTCAAGTTAAGAGCAAATTTATTGAAACTTGGTCGAATTTATTCCTAAATTGTGTTATAGTGACTTTTTGCAAAGCTTTTTATGTTTTTTTTTCTCAAGTTATGTTGATGACCATTGCCATTCATGATTCAGTTTCCCACTAGACAATCCATGAATAAATCTGATGACGTTACACCTCTTTGTTGCTGAATAAATTCTGCTAAGGGGACTTCAACGTTTATTCAAACGGACATGTATGGGACAGCAATCTTTTTGAAGTGCTTTTTTTTTTCCCCACCCCAAACTGCTTTGTGCTTGTTTGAGGGTACTTGGCTAAAAAAAACAAACAAAAAAAAACATTTCACAGCGGGGTACGCCATTGAAAAAAAAAAGTTGAGAACCACTGACTTAAATGTTTAATTATCCAATCAATGAGATTGTTTGTGTTTGCCTTTCAGTAACCATGTCCTAACTGAAGACATCATTTTCCGAGAAGTGACTCCTGGCAACTGCCTCATTTCCAGACGTCTTTTGACCAAAACAAGCCGAGCTCCGCGCTGGATGGAACGCTACCTTCCAAAGCAAATGGCTAGCTGCGCTTACATCGTGGAGGACTCCGTTGTGGACCCTCAGAAAAGAACAATGACCACGCTGACCTGGAACATCAGCCACGCTCGTCTCATGGTATGTTACAATATAAGAAAAAGATTCATATCACTGATGTATGAAGGGACTAAAAACATTGATGTTATCTTATTTATAATATAACTTTCAATAATTTTATTCTGTGAATTATCAGAATCTAAATTGTTCTCAAAAATTCCAAAATGTTATTTTTCTTTGTATTAAATGCACTTAATACAAATTTTTTTTGAAGTTCTGATTTCTGTTGAAATATTAGAAAGAAAAAAAAAACTTGAATCCATTGGCTGTAACATCCTAAAAAGTTGGGGAAAATTGCTGTCATGTATCACTGAATCACAAATGAGGGCTTTTTTACTTGCCAGAAATCGCTGCAACTCTTGTAAAGTTGCTGCAATCCTCTTGCCATTCTCCCTGAGTGATTTTTTTTCGTCAACTTTGTTTTTAAACTATTTTTGCACACTAGATAACCTCAAGTTGTGTATGCTAATTCTGTTTGTCTTCAGTCTGTGAAAGAGCGGTGTGAATACCAAATCAATCCTGAGAATGGCAGCTGGACAGAGATAAAGAGAGAGGCTTGGATCTCGTCCAACGTTTATGGACTTTCGAGGGCTGTTCAGGTCAGTAAAGCAAACCATACCGAGCAAAGAACAAGAGAACAAGTTGTTTTGGGTTCTGAATAAATTAGCACTAATATTGTGTGATGGAGTATGCCAAGATTAGAATGACAAAAATGGAAGACTTCTCTGTTTTCAGTATTTGCTTGTTTCTTTGCAGGAATTCGGCCTGGCGAGGTTTAAGAAGAGTGTTACTAAAACCATGAAGGGTTTTGAATATGTGCTGGCCAAAATGCAAGGTATGATTCACATTTCATGTGCTGCTCAATTACTTGGTTGTTATTCATTGAGGAGAGATGAAGAAAAATGTACTCACAATTCACCATTTAGTCACTGCGCTTCAGTTAGTGCTAAAGTCAAAATGTATTCTCCGAAGTTCTCTCGGTTACCTACCTGTCATTGACTTCTTTTATCTAATAGTGAATGTAAAACATTTGCACAAAGCTCGAGTTGTGTAACAGTGCTCCAAAGTGGGGCATTTTGGTGAGAGGATTTTGAATCGTGTCCGCTGAGTACAGGGGCCTTGCCAATTTTTTTTCCCTGGGGTGGCCATAGACGGCATGCACAGTCCTGGTTTTATGACATTTATTGTATAAATGCATTTATAAACTTGCAGTTAAAACGTTAAACTGACAAAATAAATAGGATAGGATCCAAATAGGATAAATTTGTGTTTTTGATCAAAACAAAGCACTTACGTTTGCCTTTTTTGAAGTTGCATTTTAAGAGCCGTCCAATTATCTCAAATAAGTGGGCGACGTCATCCAAATTCACCATATTTATTGGTTTAGACGCACACAAACATGTCATGTCTTCCAACGTGATGCTTCGGTCCAAAGGGATCAAGACAAAGGCCTCCTCCTTATCCTCCGTGCATGCCAAGAAGATATGTTTATTCCAAAAAAAAACAGTGATTGCCATGTCATATTTTGAGAGTGGCGGCTTGTTGAATCAACTCTGCAAGCAGCCAATCGCATTCTGCTGAATGCTCCTTGGTTAGAATAAGCAAAAAATGAATAGCGCTCATTACCGGTTATAGACGGTATTAGCGGTTATTGAAACCTTGACTTTTTAACACCACGACAAACTGTCAACCTAGTTGTCGGGCCATGCCTATATACAACTATGCTAATTATTTTATATTGTGGCTTAAAAGCATGTTTCAAACATGATGGGACCTTTACAAAGCGAGATCACCCCCGGTCCCCACGCTATATCAAAACTGACAGGAAGTGATGATACTGCCCATTCTCTCGTTTGTTTTGCAGGTGAAACACCGTCAAAGAGTTTAGCAGTAGCAGCCACAGAGCGTGCAAGAGAGACAGCGCTGGCCGCCAAAGAGAAAGCCAAAGACTTGGCCTCACAGGCTCAGAAGAAACAATACGTGTGATGATTCCTTTGCCTCAGATTTCGAGGATACTTTTGTCTTTAATCCCTCCTCAGTGCAGTGATGAGCTTTGCGGAGACTTTACTGATATGCCTCTGTGAGGAAGATACCAGCTGATGTGGCGGGCAGAGCATGCTAAAGCCCCACCCGAGAATATTCCAGCCCGCTCGTACCTGCGTCAGTCATCCCAATCATGTTTTTCTCCACATCAGCTCACAGATACCGGAATGTGATCAAAAACCCGTCCTGTCGCCTTCACGCAACCTCCGTTGTTTGTGTTTACTGTTTTGTACTATGCAGCTTGCTTTGATCAACATTTCAAAATTCTAAGTTGAATGCAGATTTTTACCTCGTCTTTTTTTTTTCTAATGATGTAATTAGCTGGACAGCTAACAGATTGCTCCTGCAAAGACTGATTGTAACGGTGGCTTAGTTATATAATTGAAGTATTGACTGAAAACAAAACTGAAGATTACATTGTGTAAAAAAACAAATGGAATATGCTTTGTGACAGTAAACGGACACCATGTTTTTGCATATCTGTTCCTTTGTGTCAAATAAATGAAGCCAACTTTAAATATAGAAAATATTTATTCATAAAAAGCTTACATCATTAAAAAAATTGCTACATAATTTTACTGGGCAGAGAGAGTCTGAATGCATATGTAAAACAGCTTTAAAAGGTAATAAGGCATTTTGCATATACAAAAGGTGATGGCGAGGCCTTCGGTTGTTAAATATAGAGCAACATAATACAAAGTAATACAGCAAAATCATTACCTAAAGAAGTTAATAGTGATCAAGAAGAACCAAGGCTGCGCAAGAAATTGATGCTTTCCATCCTCTCGGCATCCTAACTCACACTTCCTGGCAGACTCGAGTGTGCAAATACACTAATTGAATCTCAGGTACAGTTAGAGAACTGTGCAAAGATGACCACCAAACCATTGCTGTTACCTGCTGTTTCACTTTCGATGTACTGTACTCACAAGCCCAATGAGACGAGACAAGTGCAATGCGAGGATGTTTATGTGCAACAAAAGAAAACATAAAATGACACAGTGGATATAAACCATAGCGGAGATTAATGTTTAAGTGCGGGCCCCACGCGGCCTTACTGTGATATACTGTAATGCTTAGAAACTTAAAAACAAAACTATAGCACATTTAATTTTTAAGGCTGAAGTCAGTGTAGGCATAGTGAAGTCAAGAAACCGCTCTATTAGGGTTTGTTTGTTTTTGTTTTGGGGTTGTTTTTTTTTTTTTTTTTTGGGGGGGGGGGGGGGTGTTTAAACAAAACCCTTACAAAATTGCGTCTTCATGGCTTTGGATTTGTTTGATACAGCCATCCTAGCCCAGTGATGTGAACTGCTCATCAGTGCAAAATGGACACAGCTCATTCATAACCGAAATCATGATTACGCTTGTGGTGTAACATTCAAACAATGTTAAAAAACTGCCTTTGGAAAAAAGGAATCCATTCACTTTTGCAGTTTCATTGTCCTCACCCTGTTGATTTTTGGAATGTTGTCTCCTCCCCTCCCCCCTCCTATGACGATGATGAGAATAATGATAGCTGCGGTCATAGCCAGGCTTTGTCCATAGTAGAGTAACAGTGATCTGCAGCGCTGCATGCAATGTGCGGCTCGTCAGAGTCCATGCAGTCAAACACGATGCTCTCCACGTCCACCTCTACGTCCTCTGAAAGCAGCAAATAACATGCCGTGTCAAAGAGAAGAAAGGACATTTTAAGTCCTGTGGGATATCTCTGTCTATTCTAGTGGCGTGTTTTGACGAAAACAGGCATATGTCAGGGATAATAGTTGTGAGTTAACCAAATCAAATCAATTGAATCAAAACAAAAATGTGTTTAAGAAAATGTCATCAAAATTTTAAATCAAGTTTCCCATTGCAATAATTTGACATTAAAACCCACACGTGGAGCACCACTTAAACAAGCAAGCTTTGGCAAATAATGCCACAGGAATGAATTTTAAATGTAATCAAAGTTGTTTTGGGGTTGAGGCCAAAGAAGCATTTTAGCCAAAAATTAATCTGTTGAGATGTTAAACTTCCTCAGATTTTAAAGTGTTCAAACTCCAGATGATGTGGACCTGCTATTAGAATTGACTCTCCAGTGGTCATTTAACAGTTTCTGAAAGTTTCAGGTCAATTTCTTTTTCTTAAGGTACTGCTTGCTATGGATTATTGAAAGATTAACTTGTAAACGCATTTTTCTCAAAACTAGGGATTTAAACTTGGCAAGCAAGTGCTGTAACTTATTTGGCCAACCGTCATGTTTTTATATATCAGTTTGTCCAATCCTTTGATCTTTACACAGGCATTTTACACTAATGGGAAAGCATTGAAAAAAAGACACTGAAACTTTATCCACATAAAGGAAAATGCCATCCCTTGGCTAAAATACGGTAGAATGCCGTACGAGTAGAAAAAAAATGGGCACAATACTGCACGAGAATTAAGTGTACAATATCTCATTTTCTGGGCATGAGCCTGGTTTTGTGAAAAAGCATCACATATGTATAAGCATAATGAGTGCAAAGTAACTGACCTCTGTCCGAGTCCGACCTCTCTGACGACATGGTGGAGCCCTGGCTGTTGTTCCTCATCCGCTCTGCGCCTCGCTGCAACTGCTCCAGACGCACCTGGAGCTCCCTCTGCTCCCAGCGCAGACGACCCTTCAGCTGCTCGGCGCGCTCATCCTGCTCCTGCAGCTTCTGTGATGTCAAACACAAAACGGTCAGGAGAGATGTGAGCAAAAGTCAAGGGGCAACGTTATAACCACATGCACTATATAATTATGTCCAATCAAGCGCTTTATCAAATGAAAATGGGTTGAATGTGTCAGAGATGCATTTATTTAACAGAAGCTCCTGCTTGAAATTTGCAGGGATGGAGGTAGAACTCAACTGTACCAAACTGAGAGCCAAGTGTAATGTTGTATTGCAATTGATTATACGCATTCAATCAACATTTGGGGTTAGGAAGAACCTAATTATGGGTGCAAAAAAAGGACCAAGCCAAAATATGGGCCAACATTTGAGATAGTTGTGCACAAAACAAACCCCAAAATGTGTCGTTTTGTACAAGACAACCTCAAGAATAGGTTGTTTTGTATAAACTATCCCAGAAAGTTGGCTCAAATTGACCCAATATTGGGTTGGTGCTTTTTTCATCCTTAATTGGGTCAATTTAGCCCACCTTTTTAGATTGTTTTGCACAAAACAACAAAAATGAGTTATTTTGTATAAGACCTAAAAAAGTTGGTTGTTGTACAGAACAACCCAGGAAGTTAGGTCCAATTGACCCTGATATCATGTTGGTCCTTTTTTGACTCATGTTTTTAGAGTCAAAATATTAAGAGCAGCTTTAGGCATTCGCTGCCCATAGCAGTAGTCTTAATTGTTTCAATGTCACTATAGCTAATTTCCATTTGATTTAGACTTTTTGTTGTTGGTTCTAATTACCGGTAGTGTTCAGCCCATATTCATTCAATTTTGTTTTGCTTTTCCCAAAAATGTGTTTAGTCTTTATCTGCATTTTTTTTTGTTTTTGTTTTTAATATACATTGCATTTTTTGAGTGCAAGATGAAAAAGGTCACTAAGTTATGTTTATTGAAGAACTTCACAATTTCCAGCTGACTGAACTTCCTTCTTTTGAATAGTAAAACAGAAATTAAAAAAAAAAAAAATTAACCCAGAAACTTTATGTATGAAATTAACGTACAAAAAAATGAATGAAGCTTTTGCTATGATTATAGTTTTATGACAGTAAAATATTTTTTCAGAAAAAAACAGCTTTTGCACACTTTTGGCCTAAAATCAATTTTTTCAGGTGGAAATTAGGGCTGAACAATTAAATCAAATAAAGTTGACGTACATGTATGTGATGTACAAAGTGTCATTTTTAAACTGCAAAATTGAGGAAAAAAATCAAATTTCGGTTCGTTAAGGTTATTTTTGTTGATACACAACTATGAGGTCAACCCTCTGAACAACAATCTTCAATTTAGCCTTAAATTTAAAAAGAAAAAAACTTAAATGTTGTAGTTACTATTTTCCTACCTTGATATGCAGCTGGGCTCGCCTGAGCAGGTTGAGCGTAGTGTTCCTCACCGTGTCCGACGAGAGTGGAACTTGCTTCTTGAGCTGCTCCAGGCAATGCCTCAGCTGTGCTCTCCTGCAAAGCATGACAATTTATACCTCAAATTGTGGCTCGTTATTCCAAACACAATTGTATTAGTTACCTGTTTTTCTCCAGCTCGTTGTGCACCGACCTGTAATCATGGCATGAGAAAGGTTTGTTAATTAAAAAAAAAAATGTTAATAACTGCCATGCTGAAGCCAAACAAGCACACCGCACCCTCTTGTCAGCTGTGTGTTATGTAATGCATTCACCTATTGCCACCAGCAGCTATCTTTTTGCTCTTCTGTTTGCTTCTTTTATCAGATAGAGTCGGACTGGGAGGCAGAAGTGAAGCGTAACCGTGTTCTGCCTCTGGAAGACACAGCAAAATTACGTCAAATTCGAGACAATTCTACTTCCGTAGCTGCTGACAGGAGTAAGTCGAAACATGACGTGGCCTTTTGGTATCATACGACAACTGAGCAATCTGCTGAAATTGCATAATGGCCTGCACAATCTAATTTTGCATAAACTGTGCAGTTGGATTTGAAACCAAGTTGTATTGTTTTACATTCACTCACATTGGGATAGTCTCATGTAAAAACTGTGTGTCGTGACCAAAATTCACAAACACATCCACTCATTCGACTACTGAAAATATCAAAACAATTGCTTTTTTTTTTCTTTCATGGGCATTAATCATTTTCTTTATTAAAAAAAATGAAACTGTATTGAGCACTAATAGAGAAGATGTTAATGTCCATAAAATACAAAATAATGGTGCAATCCGTTTGAAATTTTAACAGATTGATGTTGGAACCAGTAGAGATAGACACATTTATTTCTGGTAAAGATTTATTGCAGTTTTCTGTCATTACGATACTTTTATGGAGAGGTAATGCTCATAAAAAATAATAGATTTTTTTTTACGGGTTCAGAGATTGAAGTGAGCACGATTAGAGATGTGCAAGTTTTAAAATGTCTCAATTTTAAATGTAGCCTCTATGAATGAAAGAATGAGGAGTAAACAAAAAAGCATGCAAACGCCAAGCCAAGATTTGAACCCAGAACCTCAGATTGTGGGACAGATATGCTAGCCGCCAACGCATTTGTTACTGAAAGACTTTTTTTCAACCGTTACAGATGTGATATCGACAACTAATTGCATTAAGACGAATGGTGTTACTGTATTGTGATGTATTGGAGGTAGGATTGTCTAAAAAAAAAAGTTGGTTAAAAAAAAAAGTCAGCGGCATCAGCTGAGTTTGATTTTGGCGCCATCACCCGCCACGAAATTTCAACTGTTGTAAAAGCTAACGTCAGAAATCTCAAGTAAAAACTGCTTCAAATGCGATCAACAAATACCGAAAAAAGGATTTTCTAGGCAGTGCTTATTCGCCGTCACAATCGCGGAAAGCTGCTCAGTTTCATTTTGAAAGTGGAGCAAATTGGCGCCTTTGAGTACAATGATGTGAGCGATATGTAGGTCACTGAGTCAAATAGAGAGCTTGTCCAAAATAGCTGGACATGCATATCGATCAGTTCGCATGCTATTCCTCTTCCCTTCGCTTACAATTTATATTTGCAGATCATAGTTGCACTCGCTTCGCTTTACCTTTTGTTATTTATAACGATAAGCAACTTCGCCGCCGACACTGACGTTTGTTGTGCAGAAATAGACACTGACCTCGCTCTCTCCTCTCCAGGAACTCGGCGGCACGAAGAAGAACCTGAATGTTGCAAATTGACCCTTCCATTCTGCGATTTCGTTATTGTGTCCAAAAGAACAAGCAAAAGGAACCAGTAGGCTAAAGTAGAATAAGCCCTTTCAGTCTGACTGACTGCAAGTGTGCAACGTCTTCAATCCAGTCAGAGCTCCAACACTGGCGTTGCATTCAGGGTCCGAGCTAAACTCGGAAATCCGTGTTCTCACACGCCAAAAAATGTCAATCGGGTACAATCTTCGTCACACAGAGCTACAATGTGCAACGTATCAGATTTATTTTACCACACTTGTACACATATAGGCCATTTTTTAAAGTTCGGTGGAAAAAAAAGTAATTGTCTTCTTTTGTATAAATGAAATAGCGTATATCGTAAACGATAGTTCACTGAGCTCCGTTCTATTTTCGAAAACCCTATCTTAGAAATAGTAACTAAAGGCAAGAATGTACAGAAAATCTCATTTTATGATGTGACTTTTCTGTCGTATAATCTGCGACTGCACAATTTCAGAAAAACATGAACGCATTCAGAGACAACGTAAAATTTCGACGTCGCGCCCTCTCACCGCCCCTCTCCTTTTAAACAATAAAGACACTACGTTCGTCTATTGTTTTAGTTTTAATGACTCAAACACAGTGTGACATATTTAAATTAATTTTCTTTTTTTCAGTGTCGTATAAATGTGTGCAAACTAAAAAACTCACTCCAAACGTTGCGCGGGTCAGTTATGTAATGGACAGAGCTATTATTTTACACCGCTTTTGTTAGTTTTTTTGTTTGTTTTTTTCAAATAAAATTTGTTAAACGTTGATAAAAAGTTGAATGAAGTAGCTAAATAATGCTTTAACAAGCTCGTTTATCAACGCAGTTTCCCCCTTCGGAATTTGAATATTGGCATTAACGTATTGAATTTACTAAGTAAATAACACCGCTTTTGTGTAAAATTAAAATTTAGAATTAAAAAAAAAGGTTGGTTGTGTACTTTATATTTTATTTTTCGGTAATGGCAGGAGACGTTTGCCCGTACTAAAAATGGCGGCGATGGCTTCAACGCCCTCGTAGATTTTAGCTGTAGCTGTAGTCATGAAAACGAAGCCGCCTCGCCAGCAGTATCCGTAACCTATGAACTCCCGAGTGTGCCAGACCAGTCCTCCGCCATATTGACTGTTGTCTTGACTGGAGGAGGAGGAGAGAACATTTCGTGGTCCGACAATACGCGAAACTGTGCGCTACGAATCGCCGAAACTGGTGCAAACTTGGCCAAAGCTCTTTGCGGAAGCCGTCGCTATGGCAAGGAAGAAAAGCAAACAGCAAGGCGTCGCTCAGAAGGAGCTTGTACCAGGGCAGCAGACCGCACCGAAGAATCCAGTTTCTCCCGGCGATGCAACTGGCGGCGGCGGCGGTGAAGGAGATGCTGGAGTGGAGAGGCTGACCACCACCACCAGGGCGAACCAGGCAAGCTTCTTAACCAGTTTCACAATGGGCTAATTCGACCAAGGCGAGCCCCTCCTCGCCGAGCTAGTTACCGTACGCTTAACAAAAACAATCCCTCCCAGTAGCTAAATTTAACATGATCAATTGACTCCTTGAAAAGCCATCGTTCTGATATGAACGCAATAATACTAGCAGTAACGTTACAGTCCGACAAGCATCCATGCGATCATGTTTTACATCATGTATCAGTGCAAGCGTGCCTGCTTGGCATCGTGGCCGTGCAAAGCCCATCTCGCACGGCAGACAGGTGACATTGTGCTTCAGACAGGTCGTCCCGTTTGCAACGTTAAACGCTCAACAGTCCAACCGCCCCCGCTCATGTTAGCTTAGCTGAGCTATCGGCGAGCTAGCACGCCAAGCAAACGTGCTTACCACCTTCACTTTGCGCACATTACAGGAAACGGCGGCTAAGCAAGCTAACAGCTAATCAAGCTAGCTGGCGCCTATGCATAACGGCGTTGTAACAGTGGAGGCTAACACGCGACATTTTGGTCGAGTCCCAGGCACCGCCATCCACCCTGGTGGTGCAAAAAAAATGCAGAACTAATGCAAAGTTGATCTGGAAACAAGGAACGTATTGGGAGAAATTTATGATGCATGCTTTAGGCGAGACATCTGTCATGCTCACTCACCTTACTGGGACCTATGAACTTGGCTTCGTGTTCACGAGTAATTACATTCGAACCCACGCAAGGGAAAATCGAATCATATTGTGATTGACCTTACAATGATGTGATGTTAAACGGGTCGATTCTACGTAGGTTTATTAGAGAGCTGAACAAGTAATCAAATTAAAATTGGCATCACTATTTAGCAGAATTCGATTTTCAAATTCTATTTCGCACCTTTGGGAAAAAAACGCTTGATTTTGGTTCATGTACATTATTTTTTATTAGTGTCTATATAAATTCAGTGCTGACAAACTGCAGTTCTTGGAACGTCAAATGTTAAAAAGAGATAAAGCCACAATTTTATATACAGTAAATTTTAGAATATAAGCCGCACAGGTAGATAAGCTGCAGCAGCAAATGTTTGTCACCTAAGCCACACCAGACTATAAACCACAGGACGTAACATCAAATATTTTCACAGAAAGATGCTATATGGAGGTTTTTATTCAACATAACTGCCAGAATACGGCAGTAAATTAGATGTTCAAACTCAAAATCAAATCAGCATAATATATATATATATATATATATATATATATATATATATTTTTTTTTTATTTATTTATATATATATTTTTTTTTTCACACTATATTTTTAAAACTTATTGAAAACAGCCATTGATTCACATCTTTTCAGTGCTGTATTAGATTTGTTCCATAAATGTACATCTTAAACACATACACACATTTGCTTTACCGGTGGATTGCCGCTCTGAACTATAAACCGCATGGCTCAAATCATGAGAAAAGGTTAAGAAATTTACGTCACATTTGTTGACAACACACTTGTTTGTCACTTTCACATCTTTCACACATGCCTTTATTTTAGAGTAGAGCTAACCAATTACACAAAGACGTGGATGTTTAATAAATTTGATATAGTTAATTGTAGTTCAGATGTATTGCTTGTGTTAAAGAAAAAATAAACACTTGAAGAAGTTCTTAGAACAAAAAATTGCCTTTTTAATTGCTATAACCTTCTGTAGTGGACTTTTGTTTTTAGTTTGTATCTTTTTAGTCATTCTGACTACTCGGCTAAATCCAAGTGTGCTAGATTGAGGGCATTGTGGGGGGGGGGAATGAAAATACAAAAAAAAGCATGATCACTTCAAAGATCAGTATAGTGTTTAGCGTAACTGCTTCAAATTTTGGCTCAGGTCTTTCTGTGTAGAATTTGCATGTTCTTGGTATGCTTATGTGTGAGCTTCTTAATACGCACATTGTTTTACTCGATTAAAAAAAAGATGACGACCAATTGCAAGTTACGGTTACATTTGCGCTATTTTTAGTTGTCACCGTCAGGAAGCACACTTTGATCTTTGATGTTATGTCATGTCTTGTTAATTATCCAGCTAAGTGATGGGTCCCGTGCTGCAGTCTGACAGCTCATCATGTGCAATTAATTCACTTCAGTATTGTTTTATGTCCTCAGCCGATGCATACCTGCTGCCTCCTGTGCCACCGCGAATTTAAAGACTGGGGGGCAAACACTGCCAACGGGCTCCCCGGGGGACATGGCACCAAACTTGCCGATGCCGTGCCCGCGTTCTCCCAGGCCTTATTGCGGGAGGCGCCGGGGCGGAAGCTGGCCGAGTCGGTTCCCTCCTTGTCCCAGTCCCTGCTGGGAGAGGTGCCTCTGTGGATATGTCAAAGTTGCTGCAAAAGCGTGGAGGAGGAAGAGAGACGGAGCGCCCAGGAGCAGCCATCTGGGGTAAATACAAGTGTAGGGAACTGCCACCTTTTTTCTTTTTTTAAATTTACAACTTCTCTGACATTTTAAGGAAGCCATATTGGCTGTTTACCTAGGTTATCTTGTCTCCATTGGTCTAGCTTGTGTGTTTATTTTCTCACCTAATACAATAAAACCTGCAAAGTCAAACAAAATCCCTTGTGTGATCGTCGCTGACTTTCGATATGTTCACATTTCATAAAAAAAATAAAATATGAATGAGTAATTACCAGGCGCGTAGCTCAAAAAAATAATATTTCTAGCCTCCCTAACTTAAGAGGAATTGCACTCTAAAATATTATGCGTTAGGGCTGCAAATAATGATTTTTTTAATAATCAATTGTTGTTTGTGTTTAATTGGGTTAAGATCTCATGTGATCATTTTTTCCCAGTAGTGTCTCCTTACTAGCATTGAGATGATGTAGTAAGATTATAGTAATTTATGTTTCTTGAGTCACACGATCTAGTTCAGAAGCTGTTCTGAAGAGTCACATTCCTCCTGGTTTTTTAAAGCAGAGCAAGTTCAAATCTGACTTTATTTTCTCAAGTCGTAGAAGAGTTGCTGAAGTCATAGAAGACGTTTCAACTTCCATTTTCTATTTTATTTCATCCCAAAATGTTTTTTCGTGATCAAATTCCAAATCATACTTGCATGTGAATCTATTGTCTGAGTTTTACTTAATCGTCTCAGTTTACTGCAACCTTTGAACATTTTTGGAAGCTTGTGAATTTTTTTTTTGGTCAGATTTTCTTGGCACTTACAAAACACTAAAAATAGTTGAATGGGATATTTGCAGCCAAATCTGCGGTTGCGTTGTAGAAATGGCTCACATAATCAAGTGGCACATATTGAGTCAGTAAACAGTTACATCTTCTTATATTGTTGCTGCCAGGGATAAAATACAGGAGCTGTGATTGAATATTTGTTTGTGTGTGTGTGTTCTCATTGCAGGTACCATTGTCACACTCTTCCTCTTGTAAGTTCCAGGGCTGTGGTAATGGTTATCCTGAGCAAAGTACTGTTGATTGGGACCCGAGTTCCTTCCTGTCTGCCCACAAACTCTCTGGGCTATGGAACTCGGCCCACGCCAACGGAGGGGAGCACTGCAGTCACAGCGCTCCCTTACATGTACAACAAGGTCTGGCATCTCTTTTGACAGAAAATGTCATCAAACCTTCATCTTAGAATACCTTCATTGTCCTTCATGATATTACATGACAAAGTAATTGACCGCTTTATGTTGTCAAGTACTAAGTAATCAATCACTCTAAGTACTAAAAGGACTAAAGTTAATGCTCACTTTTCAATTACTTTTGGTATTCCAGCACAAAAGCAACCAATTACTTGAGTTCATTTAGTAGGTAATGCAGCACTAAAGTAATTGATTACTAAAGTACATAAGCGATTACGGTTTTACTTTTAGTACCTAAGTATTTACTTTAGTACTAAAAGACAAAAAAATAATCAATCGCTTTAGTAATGCTGTACATTGACTGCTGGACTGCATAGGCGTATAAACACATCTTTGGGATTGAATGAGTTAACTGCTTGACAGTATAAAGACAACAATTAGCTGCGCTGATTTGCCCTCTTCAGATCTTAACTGCATCCAATCAATTTGTTGCTGAAAACAAAGGGGACCATCTAAAAACATTGGAAAACTGGCATGTTAATAGAAATTGAGACAAGAAATGAGCAATTCTCACATCCAATTTTAAAAACGCTATTTACAAGTTATTTCATTTTTACAATATTCATTCAACATTTGGAAGGTTCATGCAATTTTCCCTGACTAAAAAAGCCGAAGTCTGTGTGGAACCACATCTTGCAATGTTCATTGAAATGTGATAAATAAAGTGTAGCCATTTTTAAATATATGCATTGGCCCACACCTCACTCCCACAGTTTTGTGGAGATCTTTTTTTTTTCTTCTTCTTTTTGCTCCTGGCAATATATCCTCCTCGGCAGAGGAAGAACATTTACATAACAATTGTATATGACAAAAGAGAAGTGCATAAAAAAAATCAATATCAAGTGTAAAAAAAAAAAAAAGTACATTCCTTTCTCAGTAATCATTAGCTATTCTTATTGTAATTGTGCTGGGCGTTTACTTTTTATTTCTATTTTTGTCTTTTCGGCATGCAGGTTTAACACCGGGCTCGGCCTGTCTCGAGAAACGAGGACTCCATGAAGCACCTGGAAAATCTGCTAAGACGTCGGTAGCCAAAGTGTGCCCCTACAGTCATCCACTGACCCAGAATTCCGGCGGCTCCACTGCTGGGCCTCCCCTCTCTACCTCAGCTGACATGTGCAAGACCACCCCCAAGCATTTCAAGAACGTGTGCCGTCGACCAACGCCACCAGGTGCGCAGTGCAGGGGTTGCGGATTCAGGGGAGAATCAATATTTTTTTATTTTGTTGTATGATTTGCAAATTAAATAAAATATGAGGGCAAGGTGATTAATTAGTGGCACAAAGGATATAGAATTGCTTGACATTGCAAATAATGAGTATTCATGTTTTTATTCAAATCGTAACGACTATAGCATTACAATGCGCCTTGCTATCAAGTTTAACTCTATACTGGGCACTGTTACTATTTTCAGCCAATAGTCCTAACAGGCAAAACAGCGCAAAGTCTCTGTAACAGCTTTGCTTGAATTCTGACGTACCCCTATTTTTTTCTTAAAAATACTCAGTCAGATATTTTCAGACCTGTTATTGCTCTAATATTAACAAAAAACTTTAAATAAGAGTTTGGGGTTGAATGTCTGGAGTCTGCAAAGACATATAAATACATCTTTGGTATTGAATGAGCATTCATTGTCAGCTATTTTCAAAGCCTTCTTTACCCTCAAAATAAAAAATAATAAAAGGAAAAACTATAAATGGGGTTAAATATCCAGACTCTGGAAAGACATATAAATATGTTTTAGGGATTCATCGAGTTAATAGGTGGTTGTATTGTAATTGTGACCCGATTCATGATTCCTCCAGGTGAAGCCTTCCACACCAGCGACCATCATCAACACACAGACTTGTCGGTACCGCCCAACAGTCCCACAGGTCTTTCTTCCCAGCATTCCTCCCTCCTTCCCCCAAAGCCGAGTTCGGGACAACACAACCACGTAACCTCGTCATCTGCCGCCGGTGTCGCGGGCCACACTCCTTTTTCCCCTCTGGCACCAAACCCCCACGGGTCCACAACGAAAAGAGCTTCTCCCAGTCCAGACAGCCCGACATTAGCTCACAAACCCAGTCCGTGCAAAAACTCCCACATTCCTTCTGTGAACACACCACACGGCAAATCAAGCACGCCGGCGGCCAGCTGTAACCACCCTTGCAACGGACACAGTACGGGAACGGCGGCCTCCACGAATTTGGGAAACTTGTCATCTGGGGCCTGCAGGTCTGTGGCCATTGAGCTAATCATCAAACTTGATTGTAGATTGATGACTAAGATGGTCTTGTTTCTTTGGTTTTCTTGCAGGGACCAGTCATGTAAGGGGCATAAAATGACGAACGGGACGATGTGCGAGCCGTCACTCGAGTTAGAGGAAGTGGAGGATGAAGACAGCAGCTCTGAGAGGAGTTCCTGCGCCTCATCCTCCACTAACCAGAAGGATGGGAAGTACTGCGACTGCTGTTACTGCGAGTTCTTTGGACACAATGCGGTACAATTTATTCTTTGTCACCCTCTTTTTAGTATGGTTTGAGGGATTAATCAGCCCGCTGATTTAATTGTCTCATATAGCTCTGAAATTGGCAAAATGGATTTGTATTCTTTTATTGGGAGGATATTTATTTATTATACTGCTGTCAAAGTTAACACGTTAACGTTGGACACTAATTTAAATTTTATAAAGTGTTTAAAAAATAGCTATCAACTCAGTACTATTTAGTATCTGTATCAGTGGAACGGCTAACTTTGCAAGCAAACTGAGTTAAGAGTCATTGGCATAAAGACAGATGGACAATTTACTTTAAAAAAGTTGCTCAAAGAAAAAATGGAAAATTTGCGCACTTTGTAGACAAATTGGTAGTTTTGTTCAACAAGAATATAATCATAAAAGATCAAAGTAAACTAGTACGACAGTTAAAAACAGTTTTTTCATTCGATCGTTTCATGTTCATTCTAAGACGCTTCTCAT
The DNA here is from genome assembly GCF_059441005.1 of Hippichthys cyanospilos. NCBI lineage: Eukaryota > Metazoa > Chordata > Actinopteri > Syngnathiformes > Syngnathidae > Hippichthys > Hippichthys cyanospilos. Next base: position 15,151,066 of record NC_142381.1, on the reverse strand, counting down.
GTAAATATCTTCCGTTACAAATTTCACAGAAAATACTTTTTGAAATTGTGAGTAATGGAGATTAATTGGGGAGAGTTTTGTGATTCATTCCTTTTTAATTTAAATTTCTATGCATATTAACAATCTACAGTAAAAGAGAAAGACAATAACCCCCATCTAAAAAAACATATTCCGATTCTCCCCTCTTGTGTTTCTGTTCTAAGTTGAGCTGAAAAGTTAATCAAATTAACATTGTAGTAGAATGCAATTTCCCGTCGCAAAGGCTGCAATTTCATCAAAATCGTTCATTAAAATTAAGTGAGCCAAATTAAATTTCTTTAATCTGTTGCGTATTTTTTTTCCTTCATTAGACAGTTGACCTTCCCTCTGCCAAATATTAGTCTGGCCATACTGTTATGAGTTTTAGATAATTTTTCTTAGCAGTAGTAAAATGCTCATTGTGAAATCCTCATTTGGTCCCAGCCTCCATCCGCTCCAACCAGTCGAAACTACGCTGAGATCAGAGAGAAGCTCCGCTCGCGACTGACCCGACGCAAAGAGGAGCTGCCTCAACGTCAGGACTCGGAACTGACGGTGTCTGGTGCCATTGACAACCGGGATGTAGATGAATTGCTGGACTTCATCAACAGTTCTGAGCCCAAACCTGTAAACAGCGCCAAAGCGGCCAAAAGGGCTCGGCATAAACAAAAGAAAAAGGTATGCCAATTATGAAATTAGGATATGAGGTCCTTTCCTATTACTGAATTTTGTCATTGAAATTTGTTCACTTTCGCAGTCGTTCACAGAAAGAAAAACAGACTGCAAATCCTCAAACCAAAGCACATGTTCAGAGACGCAAGCCGACAAGCGTTTTGTCATGTTTTACTTTAATTCTTTTCAAGATAAATTGTTATACTTATTTTAGGAAATTGCTACTTAATGTTGTTAATAGCGATTCAGTTGACTAAAAACATCAAATTCCTTGACAGGATTGTATTAATTTTCTTGGCAGTTATTAGCTTGACTACTTCTGACTATATGTCATATAAATCAGAATATGCTTGAGAATATATTTTTTGTGGTTGTGATGTTTAATTGGTCGATACTTACAGAAATACATCCCTTGTGGAAAATAAACTAAATAATTACTCATTAGCAAGCAGCCTTTAAACATTTCAGAATGAGTTCAAAATCAGTTTTCTCTCTTTCTTACATTTAATAAGCCAAAGGAAAATGCATGCTGACCATGCTGAAGTCATCATGAGATTAGCTAAGGTCTGGCCTGCTGACATCTAAAGTAACCCTAGGAAATTTTGATGAAACTCTGAATCATACAATATGGGGGGTAAAATGTCTTTATGAGAAACGTCCTAATGTTTTATCTGTAATAAACAAGCCGCCAAATGGATGTCAATTTAAATTTAGATAATTCATTTCAATTGGACACAAAACAAGCAAGATCACGGTTTTGATTAACCTTATAATTTCAAGACTTCAGTGTTACAGATCAGTGGCTCTCAAATTGGAGTATTTCTTAAGTCATGCTTTTTAATGCCGTATTAGGGAAAGGACCGTTTTCTTTTCAAATTAAGAGCAAATTAATTGGAAAATGACACATCATTGCTAAATTCTGCTTTCACAACTTCTTTGCGCTTTGTCATTAGTGACTCAATTTTCCTGAAGACTGACCAGAAATTTTTCATGTAAAAATGTTTTGCAACAATTAGGGGGGGTGGTTGGCTGGATAAAAAAGCATACAGGGCTACAAAAAAAAGGTTGACAATAGCTTTTCTTGATGATGATTTACCATCATGTCATATGTATTTCAGGAAAAGGCTCTGCAGAGCAGCGTGGGCGCCACAAGCAGCGATCCCCCTTCCAATTCATCAGAGTGCATTGACGAGCCCATACCTGACACCGCCGAGACATCACGTCTATTGGATTGGCCCCAGTTGGAACTGGAGCGGGTCAACAGTTTTCTCACCAGTCGGCTGGAAGAAATCAAAAACACCATCAAAGACTCCATCCGGGCCTCGTTCAGCATGTATGACCTCAACCTGGACGTCAACGACTTCCCAAAAAAGGCGGCCACGCTAGAGAGCAACCATTTACTATCCCATCTGAACGGCTCCTCGGATATGCAGCAGATAGATCTGGACCTGGCCCCTCTTTCACTGGGAACCTTTAAGAACCATCTGGACCTGGTTAATGGATGGGAGGACACAAACATGCCCCCGAATACCACTTCCACCGCCACCAACACAACCGCCACAGGGATCTCGAGCAGGTCCAAGGATATCCAGCGCTTGAACACTACACCGAGTCTCTCCAAGCTCATTCGAGTCCGCTCCCCGGAAAAATGCACTTCCTCCGCATCTGACGGTTTGTCGCAAGTGCCGGCCCAAGTTACAGCGAAATCAAAAGAGGACATCTCAGATCCCAAAAACAGCACAGTGGGGAATGGCGCTAACAAGTCAAAGAAGAGTAAAAAGCAGCAGCAGAAACAGGAGCAGCAGTCCGTTTCAGAGCACAACCCCAAAGTCGCCGAGTCAAGGGTGGCGGAAATTATTTGCAATGGCTCCAAAGCCGCCCTCAAACATCTCCAGCAAGCATCGGACAACCCGAAAAACGGGCTGAAGAAAGCCGAGGAGAGCAGGTCATCCCGAAACGCTGCAGTCAATGGAGCAAACGTTGCCCCCCCGAATGCACACAAGGTTAAAAGTGACTCCGAGACGCGAGCGAGGCGATGTGAGCACGACGCCGACAGCAAGGCTCAACTTGCCATTCCGGCAAACGGGCAGCATCAGGCGCAGTCCAAGGGGAAAAATAAGAAGAACAAGAGCAAGGGTGAAAAATCCGCTACTGCTATTGGTGCGGGATAATCTTGATATTTCTGTCTGTCAGTTTGTGTTTGCTCTATTAATGCTTTCAACTTGCAAATTATAATTGTCTTTATTTAATCTTCAGATGATGTCTTTCTTCCAAAAGATGTGGATCCTACGTCAATGGATGAAATCGATCGGGAAGTAGAATACTTTAAAAGGTAAATAGAGCACATCAGCAAATCCTATAAATCATTCTGTGACTAATATTTTGATGAATTGCAATTGAAATGATCTGTTCCTGATGACAAGTATAGTAATCCCTCCCTCCATCGAGTTCTACTCTATACTCTGTAATAAGTAAAAATTGCAATCTGATAATATCTTTTTTAAAACATCTATAGTTACAGTATGACACTATTCACACTATTGTTAAGGTCTTTAAACACATGTTAAAACATAGACAAAATGTAAACTTATACAAGAAAGAGAGGGCTACAACTGATCAATCGAAGAATGAGTTAAAAACAATGTTTATTTCCGTCTCTTAATAAACAGAACTTCTTCTGAGTTGAAAAAAAAGGGATTTCAAGTAGGGTGCTGGGCCATCTGTACCTAATTTATAAAAGTTTGGACCCACATTTGGAACCGTATCCCCAAGCTTTTTTTTTTTTTTTTTTATCAGTAAAAAGAAGATGGATTGTTTAGCATAATCTGTTTCATTTCTGGCTCATCTGCTGGAAAATTGCAACACTGATGACAATTTACATCCCATATAAAGCTTAACAAAATAAAGACATGCAACATTTGGAAAAGGAGTCACTATAATAACACAATTTAGCAACAAGTTACTTCATCCTCCAGTTGGTTTGCTCTTAATTTGAAAATGTAATGATCCTGGTTGTGTCATTGCATCAAAAAGCCTTAAATTACTTGCACAGACTCTGTTAAAATCTAGCGCCCCCTGTCTTACACTTACCCCACTGGTGTAAAAAAAAAAAAATACACTAACATTTTTTTAACATGCTCAAAAATCTTTAAAAAATAGATATAAAAAAAGAAAGATAATTGTGTACCAAATTGAAATCAAATCTGATGTTTTTGTTTTGTCTTTTTAGTAAACACAATGCTAATCAGTTTACTTTTAATGACTTGAAATATTTATCGATCTATTTTATGATTAATCTTTGCACTTCTAATACTAATAATGACAAGGGACCAATTCTTCATTTAGTGTGTACAAATCACTTTTTTTTCCCCAACTAACAAAATATATCTCACGTTATAATAATCATGCTCAAATATGTACTATACATCATAAAATGAACTTACAGCCATTGCTTTTTCTAGCCATTAAAATACTTTTTTGTTCTCAAAGTAGTAAGTGTGTGGCATTACCCCCACTTTAAAAACGTTTTAGATCAAAATAGTTACTAACTGTACAAAAGAGGGGGGAAAAAAACAGTAAATACTTAAAATTCTCACTAAAGCGGGGTATACTTGTATTTTTAGCATTGACGGATTCCATGGCCTGGAATGGTGTGAACTTGCTTAAGGCTTCCTTACCTGTTAGTGCAATTCAAGTCTCAAGAGATTTTTTTTTCATACCAAAGCCATACCATGCGTACTGAAGAGTGCGTCCCTAGTCTTTTTTCTAGAAATTTTAGCTGAACTCCAAATTGCACGACTTAGAAAGCAATCGACCTAAGAGGCTGTACTGCACTTTGAATTCAATATTGAGATCCGTTGAAAATGTTTCCTTTTTGTTTCTCTCCTCCCCTTGTCCAAATGCCTGTCATCTTTCTAGGTTCTGTCTTGATTCTGCAAAACAACCCCGCCGGAAGGTAGCGGTGAATTGGTCCAACTTCAGCCTCAAAAAAGTTCCATCCAATGCAGCTCAATAACTGACGAGGGCCAGGAGATAACGTCACAGCACAGACTCTTTCACTTGAGCTGTGTTTGGCCCGAGGCCTTCTCTCATTCCCTGTTTTCTTCTCATTGAGTAGAGGGACCTTATTCACAACTCATTCAAAAGACTGACTGGCGAGTCAGCCCGGGATCAATACAAGGCCAGCGCTACCTTTTGTTTTTTTTTCTTATTGCAATGTTCACCAAGTGACAGGTTCAAAATGGGAAAACTCGTGTTTGTTCACTGCATTCATATGTTGACGTATGTAGTATGTAAACATTTACCTTACATGAAATAAATGTTTTTCTCAGAAATCTGACTTTTAAACGGCGTTAAACTTCTGGATTTTAATTCTGGTGCTCCCCTATGATGTTGTCACATTCAGCATGTTTAACAGATGGTTGTCTTCGATGTTTACTCACAAGCAGAGCGCAATATTTGGAGACTTTTTTTTCCCAGCAAAAAAAAAAAAATTGCACCGTGTGAAACCTGTACTGTTCTATTAGTATGAAATGAGAGTAAGCAAATATCATTCATACAAAACAAACACTTTCAGTTATCTTTTGTAACATTTGTCACACAAAATGCAGCCCAACACATGCTGGTTTGCAATGTCGTGCCCATCCATGCATGATGTGTTGAAAATGTAGTCGCTCATTCTCGTTTATCGTGTTAGCTGGTATAGTTATATCCCAGAGTGAATGTTGTTTAACATTTGAACCCACGCTCTACTCATTTTGATGCTTGTACATATGAAGTAGATATTTTGGGCCCTTTTGAGCCTTTGGCATGTGTTATAAAGGGTTGTGTGCGTGAGTTTAACAGCTTCAACCGTATAACGCTTTCCTTATCCCCACTGGAATTCCGAGGCTTGATGATTTTTGAAGCAAACATCTTCACACATTTCAAAGAATAGCTGCAACAACAACCAAATTTTAGCCGGTGGTAATCCTTGCGATAGAAGAAGTACATTTTTATTCTGTCGTTTTTTTCCGTAGAGATTTCTCTGATATTCTCCTGGTTTCTTTCAAATAGACAAAGATTCAATGTTTTGAATGTAGATTTATACCAATGACAGCCAAGTGTATGTTGGCTGGTTTTGCTTGTTTAAAAAAAAAACTCACTTTTGATACTGTGAACAATCTTTCATTCTGGAAGATTAAAATGATGCAGTTTTGACAAAATATATTAAGTCTGATTTTTTTTCCTTAATACCGACACCATTGCGTAACCGTGACGTCAGTGAAACCAAAGCTAATTTTGAGCCTTTTAGCTTTCCGTATTTAAGCTATTTTAGCATTGGCCGCCAGCGTGTGTTGTTAACATATATATATTAAAAAATCTGCCTATAATTACTGCGATATTTGCTTACGTTGGCGCATAGTTTTTACTGAGATGGAAGACGAAAATCGACTTAAAAAGGTAAGCGCCATTTAAAAGTCGTTCTTCCAGCAGTAAACGTCCAAGATTAGATGTAGCCGCTTGCTAGCAGTGCAAACTCGCTGCGCTACCGGTTTAATGTTAATTATTTTGACACGAAGTCTGTCCGTATCCACTACATTCGGTGTATGTGTTAGCAAAGAACAACCTTTAACATGGCACACATTATGTCGACAACACTTAAAACGTAGTGGCGACATTTATTTGTGTCTTTTTTTTTTTTTTAATGCATTACTCACCGAAGCGGAAATTCACTTTATACTTTGCAATCTATCGTTAATAAAACAATTAAAACCTTGCATCAATTTTATCAATAACCCAGTTTTTGATTTGAAGGGTAACATTAAGCCATGAAGTAAACTAAATACTAAATACTTGCTTTCTCTTTATGCCGTTTATTTATTTATTTTGTTCTTTTTAATAGAGAGCCCATGGAGAAGATGAAGGTTCTGGACCTGAGGGGTCAGACGATGAAGATTATGTTCCTTACGTTCCCGTCAAAATCCGCAAGCAACAGATGGTATGTGGGTGTAACTTGAATTCTTTTCACATTGAAATCAAACATTATCCTATCAATCATACTATACATCTTTTGCTCACTTCACAGGTGCAGAAGATGTTGCGATTGCGCGGTAAAGCAGTGGATGAGGAGCATAGAGACAGTGGCGAGGAACAGAGGGATGAAGACGAAGGTCTCGGCCCGCGTTCCAACGTCAGTCTCCTTGACCAGCATCAGCATCTCAAGGAGAAAGCAGAAGGTTCACATTTCAAGATATTTAGGAATTAAATTTCACTTTTATTTTTATTTAACACGTTAAATTATTTTTTATTTGGAATTTCCAGCACGCAAAGAGTCTGCAAAGGAGAAGCAACTGAAAGAGGAAGAGAAGATTTTAGAAAGTGTTGCAGAGGGCAGAGGTAAAAAAAAAAAAAAGTACTTTACTGTGATTAAATCAAACCATTCACAAGGCTAATGTTGGGAACTTTTTCTTTTTTTCTTCAGCTTTGATGTCCGTGAAAGAAATGGCCAAGGGTATCATTTATGATGATCCAATCAAAACAAGGTAGGATTATTTTACTATTCTTTAATTGCTTAGAAGTATTTTAATAACATTTCAGGCCCGCGTGACATAACTGTTCTTTGCAGCTGGAAGGCTCCGCGCTATGTCCTCAGTATGCCAGAGACCAGAAATGAACGCGTCAGGAAGAAGTTTCACATCCTGGTTGATGGAGATGGCATCCCTCCTCCCATCAAAAGCTTCAGGGAGATGAAGCTTCCACCGGGTACCACTATATGATTAAATTCTCGACTGTATACACATATACACAGTTTTCTCTATCAATGTAAACATACCTGTCTGCTAACAATTGTTGTTGTTATGCAGCAATTCTTAAAGGCTTGAAAAAGAAGGGAATTGTTCATCCAACGCCAATTCAAATTCAAGGAATTCCAACAGTGTAAGTGAAGTATGCACACACATCCTCCTGAGAGCCAGCCTATCATTTGTGTCCACTGAAATAGACCATGTATCTATGATATCGGTATTCGCCCATCCCCAATACATACAATTTTGCCTGTATTTGTAGTCTGTCAGGTCGCGATATGATTGGCATTGCCTTCACTGGCTCTGGCAAAACCTTGGTCTTCACTTTGCCCATCATCATGTTCGCCTTGGAGCAAGAGAAGCGGCTGCCCTTCTTTAAAAGAGAAGGACCATATGGACTCATCATCTGTCCTTCAGTAAGTAGTAGCTTTAAGTTTTTATTGATTTGTAATCAAGACTATGCACAACTCAACAATCTGTGATTTCTCTTTGCAACAGAGAGAGCTCGCCCGGCAGACCCACGGTATCATCGAATATTACTGCAAATTGCTGGAGGAGGAGGGAGCCCCTCAGATGAGAACGGCCCTCTGTATCGGAGGGATGTCCGTCAAGGAGCAAATGGAAGTTGTGAAACAGTAAGTTAGGGCAATATTGGGAAACCAAAACAGCAGTTTGGAACACACAAATTAAGGTACCAATGTACAAAAGTTTTTTTTTTCCTTGTACCACCAGAGGGAGCTCTCATACCACACTTTGAGTGCTACTTTTCTGTGTTCAAATGCAGATGTAGTTTTTCCTAGCCAGCATGTGTGAAATGCTCGCATTACTGGATAAATAAAATCAAAATTGTTTTCTGCTTGCAGTGGTGTGCACATGATGGTCGCCACTCCTGGGCGGCTCATGGACTTGTTGCAGAAGAAGATGGTGAGTCTGGACATCTGTCGCTACCTGGCCCTGGATGAGGCTGACAGGATGATTGACATGGGCTTTGAGGAGGACATCAGGACCATTTTTTCCTATTTTAAGGTAATTGGTGATTTAACGTGTTTTTTTTTTTCAAGGTCCCATTGAAAAAGAAAAAAGCAAGTGCACCATTAATTAACCATGAATTAATATAGAACAAAATTACTTAATTTAAAGTACTTATTACTGATACTAAGTACTAATTAAAGTACATAATTTAATTTTTCATGTTTTTCGTATTATATGAACAAAATATGAGTATTTTAAATGTCCTATGTGACATTTAAAAATAAAATAAAATCTAGTGACCAAAATAAAACATGTTTTTTCCCTAAAATGCAATCTATGTAGTTTGAAAATTGTGTTTTACTACATTGCGATGTTGATTTAAAATTGATTGATTTGATTGTACACAGTAACCTGACAGTAATGGTTCATTAACAATAAATTCTCCAACTTTAAATAACATATGACTGTCCGCCTCTAGCATTAATGACCTTTTGCATACCTTTGTTTTTGTTTTTTTTTTTGTTTTTTTTGGTGATATTAAAACCATAAAGTTGTGGTCAAATTTGTCAGAAATTGTTTAATCTCTCCTCAAAATTATAATCGCACTATTTAGCTGTTCGTCATCCTCTATGAATCAGGAACAAATGGGTAATCAAATATTTGACTCATAATTTATTTTTCATATTTTGTGTACAGGAGACCCCTCCTAGTTGTAATGTATTATACTTTATATATTGTAGCGATACTAAACCAGTAAATCTGCTAGTGTCAATATTGTGCTAGAAAATGTTGACGAGTTGAATTTACAGTGTAATATGTAGAAGAGGTGTGTATAATCCTATTTTTCCCCTCTAGGGACAAAGGCAAACCCTCCTTTTCAGTGCTACCATGCCCAAGAAGATCCAGAATTTTGCCAAGAGCGCTTTGGTCAAACCCATCACGATTAACGTGGGCCGAGCGGGTGCTGCCAGCTTGGATGTCATCCAGGTACGCTCAAATGTCTACACTCAATGGTCAAAGACATTCCGATGCCCGCATTGTTTTGTGTGCTTGTTGACAGGAAGTGGAATACGTCAAAGAGGAGGCAAAGATGGTGTATCTGCTCGAGTGTCTCCAGAAAACAACACCTCCCGTCAGTACATTTTTTTTAGAATGCTCTGGCACAGGTGCAAAATTCATATCCGTTTATTAAATCTTTAAAAAATCAAATCTCTCCCAAAGGTGTTAATATTTGCTGAGAAAAAGGCTGACGTTGATGCTATTCATGAGTATCTGTTGCTGAAAGGTGTGGAGGCAGTGGCCATTCATGGAGGAAAAGGTACATGCACTATTATGTTCAGTACAGTCATTCAGTGTCTGTCGCAGTTCTATCACAAATGACATGGCCTTTACGCTAGCCAATCACAAAATACATACGTTCTTTTAATTCACTTCCCCAGACTATTGCAGACCGATTGAATTGGCCACTTAGGGCCCTTGAAACATCTCCTATAAATAATCGTCCAAATGGCAGAGATGTGCGTCTTATTTGAAGTTTTTACCTTTATGTAATTGACAAAAAACACACACAAAATACACAAGCAACATAAGTTAAGCATACATTTGTTAAATATGATACCTATTCAACTACTAATAACACAAACACATGTGAGACAATAATTAATGCCTGTAACGTCTTTGAACCAGAATTTTTTTTTCTTTTTTTCCAAACAATAAATGTACTGTTGGTCCCTGCTATTCTCGGGCAACCATTGTTACCAGGCCCGCCTGTGAATACTGAAACTCCACATATAGCTGTACTGTAATTAAACCCGTTGAAATATTTTGGAATTAAACAATGGCTATTTTATTCATTATTATTTTTTTAATTTAATTGCCCGATAAATTCGTAATCTGCATTTTTATTTTACCAAGCCTAAAAAAAAAATCCATAAAGTTGGGGCCCTAGTATTGTATTAACAATTTGTATTTCTGCATTATCTGTAGTTCCTTATCAATATCGCTAGATGTCGCGTTTGTTTCATCAAGAGCACACGTGAAAGACGTGGTTGTTTAATTTCCACTCTTGATTGGTGGGCATGCACTATTGTTTTGTTTAAGTAACATTTCCATACAATAATGCCTTCATTATCTATATGTGTGTGTTTCAGATCAAGAGGAACGAACAAAAGCCATCGAAGCATTTAAGGAAGGAAAGAAGGATGTCCTCGTCGCTACAGATGTGGCCTCTAAGGGTCTAGATTTCCCGGCCATCCAGCACGTGGTCAACTATGACATGCCTGAGGAGATTGAAAACTATGGTGAGACAATAGTCTTGTGTTGTTACGATGGCCCTCGCTTGTTTCTTTAATTAATTATTCAAAGTATCCCTGTTTTGTTCATTCTCCTTTTGAAAAATAACCATCTTGTAACCTTGATCTGAAAGGAGCTTTTTTTCAAGCATATAAAAAAATACAACAACAAACTGTTATTATCAGTACACATGTGAGGAGGTAAAAAAAAAAAAATTGCCGAACAAACATTCATTCCTTTTCAAAACCGCTTATCATTTCCAGATAACACAAAACACTGGAGAAAAATTCCTCTCTTGTGTAGAAGAGTAGAAGCTGTGTCTGTCTGCAAAAGATAGATCAACAACATATCTTCATCCATTTTTCGCCGCACTCTAGGCTATAAATATAATAGAATCAAATAAAAAAAATAGTGTACCTGAGGACTCCTGGTACTGAAGGTCACCAGCTAAAAACAATTCAAGTGGGTTTTGCCATCATATGAAAAGAAAGATCAAATAATGGGCTGAATGTGGATTTCTTTTCTTCCTTTTTTTTTTTTTTTCTTAGATTAACGTACTGGAGAATTCACATAAGATCCAAGTGTTCTTTTTTTTTTTTTTTAAATATTCAGTAAACATGAAAAATGTATGTAAGGTCGGAATCATTAGCTATTGCAGCTGAGCCAGTCTAATAGCACAGTCTCCTGCAGCTTCCGCATAACATAAAAGGACTCCAAAATGTCCTTTTTGAAATTGCTGAGATGTGTATCATCTTTTTGTCAGTCAACAATCAGACCATATTTCACCCTCTATTGCTGTTTTTCCTTTCTGTTTCGTCAGCATTCTCATAAATATTTCCATTGATTGTAAATATGCCCTCCAAAGGTATTTCTCTCTTTGTTCCCCCAGTCCACAGAATTGGAAGAACAGGGCGATCTGGTCAGACGGGTATCGCCACAACGTTCATCAATAAAGGCTGTGGTAAGGCAAAGCACCAGTAATTACAACAACAATTTATAAAACTCATATTTGAAATATAGTCATTATGGTTACATTTGTGGAAAAAATTATAAAAAAAAAAAAAAAAAAATGTTCATAAATCTCACATCTTTTTTCGGGGATGGGGTCCACTTACATCCCAGATGAGTCCGTCTTAATGGATCTGAAAGCTCTCCTCATTGAAGCCAAGCAAAAGGTTCCTCCGGTTCTCCAGGTGCTCCAGTCGGGAGACGAAACCATGCTGGATATCGGAGGTAAGTCATCCCCTAAATATCTATATAAAAATGTCGCATATGTTATTCCTGACAAATGCTTGTTGTGGTCTTTTGTAGGGGAGAGAGGCTGCACATTTTGCGGTGGTCTCGGTCATCGTATTACAGACTGTCCCAAATTGGAGGCAATGCAGACCAAGCAGGTCACCAATATCGGAAGGAAGGACTACCTGGCTCACAGTTCGATGGACTTCTAAAATTTGGGGGGAATGGGAACATTTGCCACAGCTTACTGAGTCTACACATTCCACCTGTGTGTGATATCATTCAAAGCAGAAGGTAGAAACGTGCTGGCCGATTTTAAACGTCCATCACGTTGTAACATTTGTATATGAATTGTAAATAAATGTATGTTGTTTTTGAGAACAGAATGGCATCCTACTATTAGATATGTCTTCTCTCCCGCAACAGTTGGCTTGCCTACCAATCAAAAAAAGCTTGCATTTGACAATCTCGTTTAAGCCCACATTTGAACATTTGGCCTTCATTGTGCAGCAACATCAAAGGTTGATAAGCACGGACGCCATCGGCAAGAAAGGAATGATGTCACCTTTTTGGAAGGTACAGTAAGTGATACATATACAGTAAGTGAGAGGTTTTTACCAATTAGAATGCTGCAAACTTGTGTCGCTATGCTGTGTGAAATCTGCCTTCGACAGAAGCTAGGGCATTGGCATCGAAACGGCGCGAGTTTCTGCGCAAGCGCGGATGGATATGTCAGTGGCCCAAATGCTTAATAGACAGCTGTAAATCAGCTGTGGTCAATCGAGCCATAAGTTCGCCATCTAGAGGCCTCACGTTCAACGTGAGTGACAGGATGCTTACTGCAAGAAGGCGGTGCTATATTGTTCCACCATGTTTAACGTTGGAAGTAGGTAAATAAAGAAAAAAAAGAACAAACAAAAAAAAACCTGTTGCTCATCAAAGGTCTCAAACTCCAGTCCTCGAGGGCCGCAAACCTGCATGTTTTCGATTCTCTCTGAAACACACCTGATTCAATTGATTAGGATCATTTTCAAGCTCCTGCAGCGCTTGCTGATGAGCTAATAATTTGAATTAGGTGTGTTTTAGAGAGCATGCAGGTTTGCGGCCTTCAAGAAGCTAGACCCGCGGACATTTAGCTGAAAATTCAAATCTACTCGCTTTTCTTTTTAAACCCACAAAATAAACCCACTGAATAAGAACAAAACGGAAATTGGATCGGCGCGACTTTCAGCATTGGTGTGTCCATGTCAATACAAAAGGATTTATTTTTGGAAATGAAACGCAGAAACTACAAGCAAGTCATTGAAGTCTTTCTGACGAAAGAAAGAAGAATGGATTTTGAATGGAAAGAAGTGGGAGACACGCGTTTTGGTGTGTCGAGCATTGATTTATTTTTTTCACTTTTAACATGTTTTTGTAATTTTATTATGTTCACATTCAATTAGTGGTAAAAGAAAAATGAAATTATGTTCTTATATAAAAAAGCAATTTTATTCAGCGTACAATCTTGTTTAAGCTTGCCTGCTTTTGGTGTCACGTTCTGTCTGGGGTTTTCCTTTTGTGGCTTTATTTTGTGAAGTTTGACTTATTTTGCTTTTGGGTTGTTGTTTTTTCTTGGCGTAAGTCGTTAGTGTAATTTGTGTCACCTGTCATGAGCGTGTTCCACAATGTGTGGGTGTGTGTGTGCATACGTGTGTATACGTAAGCGTGTGTGTGAATATACATATTCATATATATACCGGTGTATATATATATATATATAGAGAGAGAGAGATACTGTTATGCCTATTAAACAATAATGCTATTGTGGTTCCACTCTAAAAATCTTACAACATTTATCTTTGTGTTTGTAGTTAATATAGATAAGTGTTAGACAAGTACAGCCAGAGGAGAACATCGAGTAGATAGCACATTGCGGAAGCTCTAACTCCCGATTTTTCACTTCTCTAATTCTCATGCTTGCACAAGCGCTGCACTTTCTTGCATCTTATTTTTTCCAAGCCATAAAGCGGTGATAAGAAGGTGGAGTGCCCACTGTCGTATTTACCATGCCACCCTGTTTGCAGAAAGATCCTGGTGAATCACACCGAGGGGGTTTCAAGAGAGGAAACGGAATGACCGTGAAGGATAATGATCTTTAGTAGACGTGGACAGCCAGTAAGAGCTTTCTCATGACAGCTGATAAGTACGGCCATCAAGTAAGTGAGGAGATGGTGACGATGACGTTAACAGTTGAAAATACAACCTAAGTTTCATTTTATGAATGCATCTCACAATCCTCTTGACCACCAACCTCAAAAGTAGTTATCCCTCATGAAAAGGATTCTGTACCGATTGTGTGCTGCAACATCCAGAAGCAAAACTTTGAACTTTCAGTGCATTATAAATTCACACAATCAGCAAAAAACTAAATTTGAGCAAAGAGTAAAGCCGCTAATTAATTCAGTACGGGTTAGCACACATGTATTTATCTTCCTTCCTAATGGATTACACGTCAGCTAGAAAATAAAGACACATGAGGTAATTTTTAGAAAGTAAGCAATTTTCAGCGGGACTTGCCTCAAAATGTATTTATTCCATTTTGCTGATGCACTTGTGCTTTGACCTCCAAAAAGGTCCCACTTAATAGAAATTAGCGGAAAATTAGACTAAAAAGTGAAACTCACTCGGCAAATTTTGTGCATACAAAATTACAACCAAAATGTCATATTTTGGATTAAGCTTTAGTTATCAAGCTTCATTTCTGAAGTAACCCTGAACCCGAATGGATTTATTGTTGATCTTTTGACCATTATTTGCTGACTCATACTTGATATCGCAACAGGGTCCAAATACAATAGCACGTTAATATGAATTGAATTATGCCACAATTTTGGCAGAAGGTCAAACTGCTTACTCATCATATTACAATAAAATTGCGGCCATTTCCATGAGTTTCATTATGTTTTCACATCTGTTTATCTAGGTATCTACCTACCCAGCGAGCTTGTGAGTTGTTTGTTCAGTGGCACCAGTTCTATCCATACATATGTATTGTACTTTAAATTTATTCACACCCATAATACATTTAAAAAATGGTATGGTCAGTCTTTGTAGTCTGTTACGTGATGATGACACTCAAAGACATAGCCATTAACTGGTCTCTACCGCCACCTACTATTCTGAGTTGAAACACAAGTCAAAGAATTCTCTGTTTGCTGACATAGTTTGACCCTCGCTCAAGGGAATGTTAGATAAATCGCAGGAAACTTAATGTCATAAATCCTATTAAAATACTTCTCAAAAATTGTAATTATAATGGTTTTATATGGTCCAACATTTGGACGGTGATTATTTTTTGTATACAAAATCTCGCTCGCCCAGTGGCAGTCACATAGAAATGTCAGAATTGTTGCATTTTGAAATTTTAAATGTTTTAATCCTCTGCTGTAAATTTCAGTTCCCTAGTGTTTTTCCCCAATGATTCTTTTATGATGTCATAAATCAAAGTAATTTCCATAATTTGTAACATAATGCCACAAATGTTAAAAAGCCCTGGTTGTGTGTACAAGAGACAAGGCCTTAGATTATTTTTCAAAACTCTTCAGCCTCATTTTGAGGTCAACCAGTGTCATAAGAACGGCCCGTACTGGACTTAAGTGGTTTTGAAGCAATCCGCCGCAGTGCTAAGAGAATTCATCCTCCAAGCTCAGTATTTCCAACCAAGGCTATGTTGAAAAACAATTCCCATATCCTGCAGCCTGCTACTAGGCTCCCACAGAAGGTCATTACCTGACTATATTCCATTTCTTCTACTGATCACAACCAGCCGACCTGTTGATGGCGGCTCAGGAAGGTCCACTTTAATGACCTCTCTGTAGTATTTGTGAAGCGGCTTTCTCTTGTTAAGGCAAACAGCGCGAGGTAAAGATGAAGGGATACATTCTTCAGAGGCCGTATAATGTCACGGACGACAGGCTTTATTATGAACATCTTAAAAAAAGATAGTGAAAAATAGAGAACCCGTGGCCATGGTTGCGTCTCCCTTGGATCATGGTGTCAGCAAGTTTCTCGCCAGAAGGAACAACATCCAGCTTGTAAATGACATAAAGAAGATGGAGCGGGAAGATGAGGAGGTCATCAGCTCCATCGCTGATGCCCTCACCCCCACTCCCCACCACACGCGCGCACACACACACACACATAAACAGTGTTCTCGGCCAATTTGACACACAGGCTGGCAGAAAGCACTTTGAAGGCACTGGAAAAGTTCCAAGCACCTCTCTCCTTCAGTAAAGCCGTTTCCATTTGTTCTCCCAAGAGGCTATTAGCGGAGTAGGAAGAGCCACTTTAACTGTGACAGATAACCATGCAGCATCATTAGCTTTATTAGAGTCTCTCGCTTTATTTGTTTTCTTTTACTTGGAGAGGGCGCTACTAGCAAGGCTTTGCGTGTGCAATCATTTACAGATTAAACTATCTAAAAATACAGAAGCGTGGCTGCCAAATTGGAGAGAACTTTTTTCCTAACTTGCAAACTCTTTAAAAGTACTTGCCAATAGGTTTGAATGTGTATATATAAGTATGTTTGAACGTACAGTACATACTTGCAAATACAGTACGTTCAAACGTACTTGTAGACTAAACCTAAAAATATGTTTTTTTCCCACAAGGTATTGAATTGTTCATGCACAAGTAAAACAACTTGAACATTTTACCATCTAGCCTACAGTATACCAATTAGTTAAATAAAAATGTCAGCAAACCTTCATTTCATTTGTAGTTTTTATGGTTTTATTGCTATATTATTATTTCTCACTATGCCATGAGGAATTGTTCATGCACAAGTAACATAACAAAAAAAAATATCACGCAAGCCTACATTATGGGGAAAACATACTGGTTGTAAAGCATTTAGCCTACAAGTATGCTTGAATTAAAAAAAAAATAAATAAATATATATATTAGTACTAAGATAATTGCAAAATTTTCCAAAATGAATTATAATTAAATGCATTTTTTTTTAGATATTGTCTTGCCAATATTGATTTGCAGCAGCTTGAGTAAATTTAAGGATTAACATAAAAACATAGTATTATAAGTATTTTTCCTTTGAAAGACAGTTTCTTCGTTTTCAAAGATAATAATAATAAGACATTTAACCTTGGCCTTGGAGTGCACAATCCTTTTAATTTTCCAATGAGTTGTTGAGCACCTTTTAAAAGTAAATGTTCATCTTTATATTCTTCAGTATTTGGTTAAAAGGTTTGCAGTTTTGCTGGAGGTAAATAGAACTGATGTATTTGAAGATTTAAATTAAGCTCTAAAGTTAAAGATTTAACCTTAATCCTAATACAACACACACACAAAATCTATGCAACGTCCCCATTCTACTTTTTATCACCTTAAAACAATTTGTCCCCAGTAAATCAATACACTTGTGGAAATTGTTATTCAGGAATTGTTCCTCTATAGTCTCTTTATTGTAGTAAACGACTTTATAAATCCTCTATACACGTAATAACAAAATAACTCTTCACCAAAGGTAGAAAAGAATCACAGTAATGATGCTTTAGGCTCATGTAAAGTATAAAGTGCAAAAAAAAAAAAAACAGCCTTAGAGTTCATTTTGCCCATAAGAAAACATCTTCAATCATTTTCTAAATCTTCTATGAATCTGTCAGTTAAAACTTTTTCTAGTTGCTCGACCAATCAGCACATAAAAACAGACATCTTTACCAAAGCAGCTTAAACCACATGTTTTTAAAGGAATAATTTAACAATTTATAATGGGTCTTAAAAGTTAATTTATTGTCAAACTCAAATAAAGGTATCCTGTTGACCCCTATAACGAAGCAAACGTCTATTTCAGCAACATTTGCATGTAATCAAAAAACAAGAACCCCAAAAATCCTGTGAGCTGTATTTTTTTTCCATTTGTGACAACCATTTGATAGGCTCCTATTTTATATTCCATAGAAGGAAGTTTACGACGCAAACTTTAGTCTGTGATGCTTCCGGTGAGCAGATTTAACGTCCTCCACTTTGACAGTCCTCCGCGTCACTGAGATGAGACGATTCCCCATCACTGCAGTGGCACGAGCCGCTTTTATGGAGCTCGCTTTTAGGCCCGATTCTGACGAGATGCGAGGCGGAAGAATCCCTCCGCTCCGTTCTCGGGTTCTGCTCCGGCACGTGTGCGTGGTTCATGCTCCTCCTACCGGAGTTGGAATGATGCTGCTGCACCACGCCGGCCAGGAGCTCCGACAGCTCCGTGATGTAAATCTGCGCCATTTGGAGCGTGTCGTACTTGGAGAGTTTCTTCTCGTTCTCCAGCGACGGGATGACGCTCCTCAGCTCGTCGAAGGCTTGGTTAAGGCCATGCATCCTTCTCCTCTCGCGAGCGTTGGCCGCGACCCGTCGGTGTCTGTGAGGGCCGCAGTGGGGCGGGGCGGCGCCAGCCTCCGCCTCGGGGGTCTCCGCGGAGGTCTCCGGGGCGGCCGTCCTGGGGGAAAAGACGCGTAGAGAGTTGGGGCAAATCCAGTTTTTGGACTCCTCCGCGTGCGGAGCCCAGATTGTAAGATCTGTTTTGGCGCTCATAGCGAAGAGCTCACAAGTTGGCTGCACTGCAAAGTGCTTGCAACAATTTATACAACTCCCGAGTTGACCCCCGCCCCCTCCCCTCCAGTGTCACTTACTGACTCTTGACGGGTCGGCTGCAGCCAACCCCCTCCAAGCCTGTCAAAGCAATTTAACAAAGCGTTTTCTATTGTGCATTGTAACTCAATCACTACCTTATTATTTACTCCGCACAGAAGGTAGGCTAGTGTATGAATCATTCAAAAGAGACTAAAATGTCTTCTGTCAATCAACGAACTCACCAATTATTTTTCAGCTTTATTTTGCAATTCTCGTTGGAATTGTTATATTCGCTTCGGGGAAAAAGTTGTGATTGGTTTTTGGACTTAAAATGTACTGATTTTTTTTTTTTTTTTTTTTTGGATATACGTTTTTTTTTTTTCCTATTTCGGGGGCCTTTTCTCGTTTTCATAGATATTTCTTGATATTTTCACCAAGATTTTTCCCCTTGTTTCTAATACTCATGTATGTTTTTTTTTTTTTTTTTTTTTTTGGAAGAATTGTTTTTCAGAATCTTTGTTTGTTTGATGCAATCCGGCTCCCTTTTTTTCCTCAAAATAATCTTTGCATTCCTTTTTCCAAAGATTTTTTTTTCTACCCCTTGTTTTCTGATTTGGGGAGGAGGAAAAAAGTATTGTTTTGAACCCCCCCCCCAAAAAAAAAAATAAAAAAATTTTAAAAATCATGAAAAGCAGAAAAAATATTCTAAAAACAGAAAAAAAATTCTGAAGGAAAACATAAAAAACCCCAAATCACAAATAAAATCAAAAGAATAATAAACAAAAAAAACTGCCCAAATGAAATGGAAAAAAAAAATCTTCCCCCTATGTGAATGCAATATGCTTCTTGAACAAGCTCACTTTTTTTTCCTATTTAAGGAAGGCAAAAGGGAATAAAATACGAAGAATATACAAAACTGATAACATATTTCCTAATTTTTCTGGAAAACAAACAAATCCCAGAAACCCAGAGAAAAAAATCTGAAAAAAAATCATGAAGGAAACTATAAATATATACATTTTTTAAGTCAAAACTAAATGACTTCCAAATGTTTTTTTTGAACCTCCAAGTGAATGCAATACACTTCTGTAATTGTCAAGCCATCTCCCTGCAGTTATAAAAGGCTTCACTGGCACATTCCTATGAGCTTAGTTTCTACCTACTGATGAAAGTCATCAGCAGGTTAAAACAAAGATACAAAAACACTGGAATAGTTACACAGTTAGGAATAAAACTGACACTGGTGCACATCTTTATGGATCCAACTTGTTGGGAATTTAAAGTGAAACTTTGACCCTTTGGACATGTGCACTTGAAAGTTTAGAAAGCTTCACCCGGAGTTTTTCACCCTGAAATGTCATCTGAAATAGCTCTGTCCTTTAAAAAGATTCAGAAGTAGAAGCTTGTTAGTTAAATTGCAAAGTATTTCTTATGGCAGTTTGTGGAAAATAGATTGGGATGTAATTCCCATGCTTGTTAATTGGCCTTGAAGGCGGGTTCGTCCTCAAACAAATTGTAAAGACTATTTGCAGAAGGCTAATAAAAGGAACAGGTGGAAAGCCAAGCGCCTAGACACACCTGTCTGTGGCGAAGCCAAGATAACTGATAAGTAAAGACATTTATGGATCATTAAATGCATCATATGTACACCCATGGCATACTGTACAGAAAAAAAAGACCTATTACATTTGAATATCTGGACATATTTCTAGTTTTTTTTTCTTCTTATGAGCAGTGCCTGATGTATCTTTTTAATTGCAGTTAAAAAAAAGAGAGAGAGAGAGAGAGAGAGAGAGAGAGAGAGAGAGATACTGAATATATACTGCATATGTGCTTTTTTTGAGACGATTTAAATTTTTATGCCACTTTTGGCCCCTAGAGCTGTATCAAACCTGAATTGTAAACTAGTATTTTTAGCTTGATGATTTGAATTTTATCTATTTTCAACATTTTGGCAAAGTTTCGGGTGGAAAACACACTTGTAGAATTTTTGAAGTGTGTTTCTTTTTAGATTAAAAAAAAAATGCCATCCCAAACACATTCATAATGTTGTCCAACAACTCTGTAACAAATCTTATGCGGCTTATTGTAAAACTAAATTATTCATTAGTAATGTTAATAAATGAATAGGAATACCCTCTCAAAAAAACAATATTTGGGTTAATTTGAACTAACTTTCTTGGTTGTTTTGCACAAAACAACCCACAAAATGTATGGAAAAAGGCTACCACAATTGTTTTGACCCAAATTGGGTCAAATGTACCCAAATATTTGGATGTCCTTTTTTGACCCATAATTGTGTTATTTTTGACCCAAATGTTTTTAGTGTGGAGAAAATCAATTGCGTGTTAAATAACAATCACAATAGTTGAAAAACAACAAAAAAAGAAATGCCATTCACATTATTTGTCAAAATCATTCTGCCCAGCAACATGAACTGAACTTTATGCGATGTAATTTCTCAGTGGGCCGTATTATCAAACAGAGAGGACCATATTTGGCCCATGGGCCTTATTTTTCCAACCCCCTGTTTCATGCGATCCTTTCCAGATTACAAAGTGAACTTTAAGTAACTAGATGTGAAATCAAACAAACAAACAAAAAAAACAACTTTCTTTTAGCTCGAGCTAAGCTTTGAGCCTTGGCCTTCAGTTTCGATCTGATTAAATACAAATCAGAGATAAACACCAATAGGCCGATTTGGTCGCGGGGCCGGCGTGCTTGTCATCTGCTGTCCCCTGGCACCTCAACACAAGACGAGTCGCCCACGTCTCCCATATGCCGCTCGCCGCGGCAACTCGGCTTTCACGCCGACGCGCCGTCGTCCGACACAGGAGCTAATGCCTCATTAGGTCATCAATTACAAGGCGGGAACCTCCTCGGCACCGGCGCACCGCATCGGACGCGTTCGCCACCACGCGCGCCCCAACAAACCAACAATCCCTCCTTCTCGTCTGCTGTTTGTGTGACAAGCATGACTGAGCACCAGTAGTGAAAATCACCGTGACCTGCCTGGCCGCCAGCAGTCTAATGAGGCCTGCTTTTACTTGAATAAATTGGCACACTCCATCCCGGGGTGTCCATTCAATTCGGGGCCCGCATGAATATTTCATCCCTTCGGCCCCACCGGCGGAGCAACAGCCTGCAGCCCTGCTCGCTGCCTTTAAAAAAACGCAGCCACACTTCCCATCTGGTGCGGGGCCGGCCGGGGAGGTGTGAGGAACATTTTGAAGGTCAACGCCTTGCGACCTCCCGCGGGGAAGACACTGATGCCTCGCAGCAGGGACCGGCCGAGGGAGGGGACTCACGCTGATATCGTTGCAGGTCTCCGGTCTCAAGAGGAGCAGGACGGAGGGGAGAAGGCACGCAGACGTTAAAAGTTGAATCTTCAAAAGAATTAACTTGCTGGTAAGGTGTTAATGCCCAACTTGAAGAGTTTCTTTGAAAAATTCTGAAAAGAAAGACCATAACACTCTCGGGAAATGTTGAACAAATGAATCAGTACACTCTGAAAACTTTTTGAATAACCCAATAACAGAGCTTCTTTTGTTTTTTCTTGTAATACAGACTAAACCACCCCCTGTAATTTAAAAAAAAAAAAAAAAAAAAAAAGCATGGGAATGGGGTAAAAGTAAGC
This sequence comes from Hippichthys cyanospilos, assembly GCF_059441005.1. NCBI lineage: Eukaryota > Metazoa > Chordata > Actinopteri > Syngnathiformes > Syngnathidae > Hippichthys > Hippichthys cyanospilos. The sequence continues at coordinate 15,128,836 of NC_142381.1, read as the reverse complement.
CAAATATGTGTCAAAAAAGGACTGACCCAATACTTCAGTCATTTTGACCCAACTTTCTGGGTTAATTTGCACCAACCAAACCCCTAATAAACAAACAAAGGTTGGCTGAAAAATAGCCCAATTACAGTTTTCTCGTTTGTTTAATTAAAAACTAACCAAATTTTGCACTCCCAAAAAGTTTTGGCAGTAAAATTAACGGTTAGAAAATGCCTGACCCAATATTTGCATCAATTTGACAAAACATCCCAGAAAGTTGGGTCAGATTGATCCAAGTATTGTGTCAGTTGTTTTTTGACCAATAATTGGGTTACATTCAACCTAATTTTGTTTTCAAAGTGCAACCTCACAAATGAGGTTAAATCGACTTGTGTTGACCTAACTTTCTGCGTCAATTAGAACCAAAAAAATCCTCAAAATTGACAGTTTCTTACTATACACAAAAAAGTTGGCTGAAAAATAGCCCAATTATAGTTTTCTGGTTTGTTTGATACATAACAACCCAATATTTTGACACCCACTCAATAAAGAGTTTTGGTAATAAAATCATCAAATTAACGATAAGAAAATGACTGACACAATATTGGGATTAATCTGACAAAACAACCCAGAAAGTTAGGTCAAATTGATCCAAATATTGTGTCAGTCCTTTTTTTTTTTTTTTTGACCCATAATTGGGTTACCTTCCAACCCAATTTTGTTTTGAGAGTACAACATCAAAAATCAGGTCAAATTGACCCAAATAGTAGGTCAGACACTTTTCAGCCCATAATTGGCTTATTTTTAGAGTGCATCTGGATTATATCAGCCTTATTTTTAAATATCAAATAAGGCCCGACTGATTATTTGACCGGCCGATTCAGCCAGCCAATTAAGTCCTTTCAAACTTTGGCCAAATGGCCAACATTTGGATCATCTTACCCAATTTACAAAATAACCCAGTTTTTGAGAAAACAACCCAAAAGCACCAAACCTTAAAATATATATTCTGTTAATAAACCTAGAAAATTGGGTCAAATTAAACCAAGTATTGGGTCGGTCCATTTTTGACCCATAATTGGGTTGTTCTGGACATCATAGTGTGTCAGGCTTATCGGTATTATGTAAGGACCGACTAAATCGGCCCAAAATAAGCTGACAAATGGATGTTATTTGCCTATTATTTTAACGTTTAACCTTCATGTAGACTCTATAAACAGTTGTGTCAAAAAAATGTTAGTACCCTTAGTGTTTTCTCGGGTGTTGTTGTAGGGTAGAGGTTATAAAGATGACTTCAATTTAGCTTTTCCTGTTACTTTTTTTCAGTTACTAAAGTTAATTCTCTGCATAAAAATCAGTTCAACTTTCCCCTCTAAAATGAGTTGTTGGAAATTAAAACAGCAGTATTTTTGTGCACACTTCTTTTGCTTTTGAGTTAACAGTAATTGTATGGAGGAATTGTTCTTACCTGCTGTGTTTTATAGTTGGCTAAAACGAGAGACTCACACATGAAAACAAACAAACTGCGCAAATATGTCATTGTTATTACACAGCAGCATTACATTTTTAATCTCGAGGACCCCCACTGTTGAAAGCACAGTACCAGCACAGTTTTTGCTTTATTTAAATTGACTCCAAGCTTTTGATATCAACCGGCTGATTTGTTCCACAATTGTTATTACATTTCCACTACATACGTTATAAGAAGAACAAAAACAATCTTGTGATGTTTGTAAAGTCTAGCAACAAATGCAGGCACCAAAACACAGAACAAATGAGAAGAGTTTAAAGCTGAGGGTTTTATGATAAGCGTGAAAAGGTGCTGGTAATGATCCAGACGGTTTTATTCCTACCTGTGTTGCATTTACTTGACGCTAACACACATTCAGGGTGCGCGGTTTTACATACGTTTGTAAATGGATGGCAGCCAGATGAGCTGTTGTGTTGCTACAAGTTTGTGCTTCATCTCTCCGCTTACAGGCTTCTAATGAAGAGAAATCGCACAATTACGAGTGATAATAAGAATGGATAATGGTTGAAAGGTAGCGTTGCCTAATGCAAGTGAGCCAGTCCTGTACGTTCTGCTAGCAGCTAGCCACTTCAGTGAAAATGCTATTGGTGGGGCTTCACTAGCGCTTCTGAATTTTACAACTGTGAAGCCCCCACAAAGATTGCAAGGCATTGCTCCTCCAAGAGGCAGGACCAGACACACAAATTAATTTAACCAGTGCTACCAAAGAAGCTAACACTTTTAGCAAACGCTAATCAGTCCAACTAAACAAAACAAAACTACATTACTGGCTAAGTTTACTACCTTGCTAATTAAAATGCCAGTGTTCCATAATTGTTTTTTCTTAAGCAGTATTCTTGTTATTGTTGGTCATGATTTGCAATATTTACACATGCATTAATGCCCCACTATTTGCGGTATTTAAATAAAATTCTTTGTGAAGATTAAGAGACAAAACAGTGTTTTGTCCTGTTTGCACCATGAATGCTAATAATGATCAAAATACTACAAGCTAGTAATAACGACTAATATCACAGATAATTAATATATATGATAACTGTTTTTTTGTAGTTTTCATGTACCTTGTTAGCTACTGCTAATCAGTCTGTCCAACAGAACTAAACAACTCTGCTTATCTTTTTGACTTTGATTGTGTGACGCTATCACTGGCTAATTTTACTCGCTGGCAAATAAACATTAAAATATCAATGGTCCATAAATTGTCTCCTTTAACATTGACATTAATATTAAACAACATGTTTAATATTGTTAGTTGTTGCTTAAAGTAATTCCACATTCAGCATTTTACTGCTATTGTAGTATGTAGTATTAAAACATGATTATTTGTGGAACATTTATAGACAAAACAGTTTTTAGTTAATATAAATTACTATAATTTTGTAATAAAGACATAAAATAAGAGTGATTATTAGATAAACAATATTCATTGTGGTTATGTACTGATATGCCTTATCTTACATCATGTGGAAGGGCTCATGTAACAACCAATCAGGACTCAACTTGCAACTGACATATGATCAATCCGAGGTGTGTCAAGATCGGTTGTTACCTGAGCACATGTGATGTCATTTTCAGCCGACATCAAGTGGCAAAATACGTTTTTAAAATTATTAAATGAATGTGAAAAATAATGGTTATCAAATTACTTAAAGGCAATATATTTACTTATTTTACTACTGAAAATTCAAGATTTAAGAGATTCATGTTTTGTATAGCATGGAGCTATGTAATTGTGTAACAGTTTGCTATGTAACCGTATAGCATGTAGCTATATATCCATGTAGCATGTAGCTATGTAACCGTGTAGCATGTAGCTATGTAACCGTATAGCATGTAGCTATATATCCATGTAGCATGTAGCTATGTAACCGTGTAGCATGTAGCTATGTAATCGTATACCATCTAGCCATGTAACTGTGTAGCATGTAGCTATGAAACTTTACATATAGCATATAACAATATACTTGTATGTATATGAATGTAGTGGCACAATTGTGCGTATAGCATGTAGTGTTAGTATTGTATGTATAGCATGCCGCTATACTACAATTGTACCTCTAGCATGTCGCTAAATGAACAGCTGCATGAACAGCATGTCGCTAGACTTACAATTGTACGTCTAGCATGTTGCTATACAATTGTACATATGGCAGGTAGCTATACAATTGTGCGTAGCTATACAACTGTACTTTTGTAGATATACAACAGTAGTGCATATTGCTATACATATGCATATGCTATACATAGCATGTTGCTATACAATTGTACATATGGCATGTAGATATACAATTGTGCGTACGGCATGTAGCTATACAATTATGTAGTATATAACTAAAACGCCCCAACACTATTACTACAACTACTACTACTACTACTACTACTAATTCTCTGTGCACTTCTGTTCTATGCCTTCAAACTTTGTTGCATTAAGATAAACATTAACAAAGGTGATATGTTAAGCATGACTTTATTAGCCCGTCTCATTTTCTTACAATCAAGAAAGAGCGGTGAGGTCAGCAACGTAGTCTGTAATTAGCCTCGCTCACACACACACACACGCACTCTCGCACACACACACACACACACACACACACACAAGCACCCATTCACACACAAATCTGCTCAAGCCATGGAGGTGCTTCTTTTTTTGTTGGCACATACATTACACATTTTAATGCAGGGGATTTATTTCGCGCGCAAATTGGTACAATTAGCAGCCCCATTAATTTGGTTCTAGGAAAGTCCTATTTTAAATGCAGTAATGGCTCATTAAGTCAGTCGAGCTAATTGATGTAGTGTGTTAAAGTACTCTATGGTCCAGACAAACCCATTTTTAGTATTATTGTGAAACATTTTGCCGATGCTAGAAAGGCTGCACCAGCTTGTTGATGGTGGGAGCCCTAAGTGGTAGGTTTACATCGTCAAAGTCATGCATAGGGGTGCTTAATAATTGTGGCATGCATGATTCGATATAGTTATTTCTTAAATTGTATTTTTTTTCTTAAATTGTATTTATTTTTTCCACCGGCTTAAAGGTTTAGCTCTTTTTTCTTACTTAAATTATTTAGGACCAACCAAAAGAATTTATTAGAAATTAATGAAAACAACATAACCATGCATCCCAATAATTATGGAGTACAAAACAACAGTCAACTTAAGGAGAAAGGAAAAGACTATCTGATACTCGCTGGGCTATTGCTTGGCTTCATTTTCTGGGGTCTTACAAATTTTATTTTTAAACGAGCAACAACAGACGAGCTATTTTAGCATTTCCTGGAAAAAGTTCTGACCTAATAATTAGAACAGAATGGCATTTTGGCCTGCTCCTCATTAATCAAGCCCACAGAGCATTTAAATCACAGGTGTCAAACTCAAGGCCCAGGAGCCTTGAGGCAATTTCCTTGATCCTTTGCTAAACTCATTTCCAGAATTTTAACTTAAATAATATAGTTAAGATTTTGCAATATATTTTATTGCCTACTCTATTATTTGCTCAATTTTGTGGAAGGTAAGTGCTCTGGGAAGTGAACAGAAATAGAATTTCATTGTGTAGTGTTGCTATGCATATGACAATAAAACTCTTGAATCTTGTTTTAGTTAGTTTTGTTACAGTGACGTCAACAATACATCAACAACCTCTTATCCTTTTCTTCTGATTTCGAAACCTACTTAGTCATCAATTTGTTTAAACCAAGATCATTTTTAAAAATTGCACTTGGTTTCCTCATCACATTGGCCCAATGAAGGAAGTTGTACTGTAGTTACAAACTGGCACTGATTGAACATGAGTCCAATGAAATGTAGTCATGAAATATTTAATTTAGTCTGCATCTATAAACGATTTATAAATATAAAATATGAATCATTTTGTGTGCTAAGTTTCTTTAATGTAAATATAAAGTACTAGTAAACATTTACTCAGAATATTTAGACGTGCATGGATTAGTCAATTGACAACTAATATACTGTCAAATCTATTGATAAATATTTGCAAATTAATGTTTTAGCGACCAAAAGTTGTCCAAATCCTCAGAATTTCATTTTATAAGCCTTCGTTGTCCCAGCCTCTTCATTTGTGTCCACAGTAGTGGACTTTGGTTTTTGGTCTATATCTTTTGACTAAGATGGGTTATCCAACTAAGTCCTAGTGTGCGCTGTAGAGAACATCCTGGCATTTGTAATCATGTCTCATAGGTTTGCATGGGAGGCAATTAACTTTGCTGCGTTGTTGAGACAAAATGGACACCATGGTGGACGTGAAATAGGGTGATAACGATTGTGGTGAATCAAAATGAAAAAGGCCTTTTTTTTAACCTATTATCGCACATGTCATTGACCAAACAAATCACTGAATCTTAGAAAAAAAAGCATTTTCTGCACTCTATTTGGAAAAAAAAATCCTTTGAATAAACTGATGGAAAATAAAACTTTTTTTTCAATGAATGAATAGAACTAATCAAATCTTAAAAATCATGAGCTGCAGCCCCAAGCAGACTACATTTAATAATCGAGCAAATAATAGGGTAGGCAAAAAAAACCTTATCGCCATAGTCGTAGGTTCATGGCTCTATTTGTATGTAAATCTAGACCAATGTTGTTGATATTTTTAGTTCCCACATGTGTGCATCAAAACAATACATCCACATGTCAGGACAAACAATAGGCCGAGCATCCATTAAGCTTTGTTAAATAGTAATCCACCGGTGGCAGCTCTCAGCAGCGTGTCTCGAGCCTTTCTTCTTCTTTTGATGGACTGCGTCCTTCGAGCCTACTCGACGCTCCCCTATCTGCCATATGGTGCGCCACTGCAAAGAAAAGACTCAAGTCCAACATGTAGAGGCTGTCATATGCGACATTAATTAAGAATTTTGAAGGATGAAGCCACTAATGAGCAGTGAGTAGGTTTAATGCAAAATAGAGGAAATACCGTAAGTGGGGGGGTTTTGGGATTTGAAGCACATGCAGATGGATTTAGGTATTATTCAATAGACATTTGAATAATGCTGTCAACAGTGAGCACAATACAATCCAATACAAGGTTTGCATGAAAAATCATGTCATTACAAAGTAAAGTTATGGCGGTGTTTATTCTTCAACTATTGAGAGCCAGCATATTCATTTGTGGTCACTGTAGTGGACTTTTGTTTTTGGTCTATATTTTTTGACTCATTCCAGTTACCCTATTAAGTCCTAAAGTGCTCAGCAGGGGACATCTTGACCTTTCCAATGTCTCGTGTGTTTGGGTGGGATGGAATTAACGTTGTCGTCTTGCCAGGGGCGGAGCTACATGGTGGCCATGGAAACTGCTTGTTGGTCTGTGGCCACCCCCACACTTCGGGAAATTTTTGATAAAAGATTTATATGACGTTTTTACATTCATTAGTATTCTTACACCCCTCGGCATCGGCCAGTTATTTATACTAACTACATATTTGCTTCAAGTTGAAACAATAAGGAACAGTAATTCCATGGAGCTCTGACTTCATATGCCTTTGTTGATTCCTCACTGTGGGTGTGTATATATATATATATATATATATATATATATATATATATATATATATATATATATATATTACTGTATACATATACCTTATTCCAGTCTTTAGTAATAGTTGCCGTATTTTTTATTTTTTTCTCATGATGTGAGCCCTGCAGCTCTGCTAGATGGGATGTTATTCATTGATAAATAAATCGTTATCATTAACATAAAAAAAAAAAACGAGAATTGTCATCATTGGCACGCGACTTAAGACGAGTTCTTGTCCGTGGCACTGAAAGGATTATTGTTGCATTTGTGAAATGTGATTTGATCAACAAAACACATTTTTAATCCAACTCATGGGTCAGGCTTTCTGTCTCTCGCCAAAAGCTAAAAAGACCTCAAGTAATGTCCAATCAGGATTCAGCTTGCAAATGTCACATGACTAAACTCAGAAAAACAAGTGAGCAGTGATAGGTCATTACTGAGCAACTGGAATGTCATTTGTTGCCGAAGACCAGTCACAAAATGGCCACCCCCTGACATGGATAAATACAGGTGGATTTTGCTGCTTAATGAATATTCCACAAACGAATCAGAATGCCACATTTAGACTAGTGAGGGTGCATTGAACATATTGTAAAGAAAATATTTGGGTTGACTTCTGCTTTAAAGGTGAGAAAACACGAAATCAATGATAAACTGTAATACGGTTGCACAAGTTTGCACACCCCTTGCCACAAGAACGTGGCAGTGTTGATAGCGATTCACCTTCAAACAAAATAAAATGGGAGTCAGATGTAGCTGTTTTAGTAGGCTTTTCCTGACATATTTCCCACTTTCCGTGTGAAGCCTGAAGCTTTTGTGCTGACGGTGACTGTTATTTTGAACTCTTGCTGATTTCTTCCAGACCCCAGTTCCCACTGAGGAAAACAGCCCTGAAGCATGCTGCTGCTACCACCGCAATGCTTCACTCTGGGTACGTACTCCTTCTAGTGATGAGTAGAGTTGTTTGTGCCAAATGTATCTTTTGTTCAAAAGGTTCAACCTTGGTGACTTTGGATCATTTTTGATTACTTTAGTGCCAGCACAGTGGGAGAGGGGTTAGGATGTTTGCCTCTCAGGAACTTGAAAGTTAATTTAGCTTCTCACCTATTAACTGCATGCCGATTTAACTGTCCATAAGTGTGAAAATGACTGTGATGTGCCATTTTTCTACATCTATACCCGTGCTTCTCAAATGGTAGAGCGCACCCCCCAGTGACAAAAAATAGTCACAAAAGTAAAACATATTTGAGTGACATTCAAAGCGCCCATACTACTGCCTGCCACTAGATGGCAACAGCACAACACCCTTGCTGCAGAATTCCCTGCAGTCTGTCAACAAACATTATGAGATGCATTCACAAAAAAACTAATAGAACATCTTGATGCTTCTTAAAAAAAAAGAAGCACAGCTGCACGCTTGATACTGTGAAATCATATAAATACTGTAAGTTTACTTACTTCCCAATTTCCAGACATGAATCCAATATTAACATTGGAGAGCAGAAACCTCCAGGGAGATCAAGGGTGGTCAGTTATCAGACACCCATTAACCGAAAGGCTAAAGATCTTCTCATAACGGGCTCACTGGACTTCCCCAGGGGGATTACAAGATCCGTGCCAACCTGTTCGGATTCTATCCCTAAGACTCCAACCCGTTGGAATGTTTTCCCAACACGCATTTCACTCATTTTTCACACAAGTCATTGAGCGGTCAGTAGGGAGCAGCAGCACTCTGCTCTGGATCCTCTTTACTGTGATGAACACTTTGCCCATTGACTTCATTGACCTTGTGAATTAAAGGTGCAATATAAAGTGAGGACTCTTGTCAAACCATCACGCTTTTTTTTCTTTTAAAAAGCGCATGACCTTCTTGACTTGAATACAAACGGAGGCAGTAAAATGCCTTAATAAGGACTCCTCTGACTTTCTTGTCTATTAGGTCTTTGTAACGTTTGACTGACACCCGGCACTGAGTTTATTCAGGAGAAGAAAAAATCAAATAGTCTGATAATTCGGTCTGTCACAATTGGCGGTCAGAAGGTTATTTCGACAAGATTATTTCATTTGACACATAGTGACAAGCACAACCAACTTTAATTAGAATCAGCCAATCCATGAAATTTGCTGCGAAGGATTGTTCATCAAGTTTCCGTATGGATTTTCTATGGTTGATTAATGTAATTGGATTGGAAATCAGCAATGTCTCAGTCTGAGCCGTCGCATTACTGGTGGGATATTTTTATTTCGGAGTCTCCAAGTCCAAGTTGTAATTTTGTATTTCACAAGGGAAACAAACCAGACGGAACATATAAATAAAGGTTTTTTTTTTTTGGCACCTGACTGCTAACTACTGCTACGCTAACACTTCACATTGGTGCGATCGCTCCTTTGAAAGTAGCTTTGAAATGAAAAAGATGTGACAAAGGGAGAGAAATAATGTGATTTGGCGGATGAAACCTCTGCTTTGGAATGGAATCAAGACAATTGTTTTTCTTTATTTTATTTTTTTTTACTCTTACCTGTATATTGCTTTTGTATATATGTATGTATATACACACACACACGCACACACACCCACACATACACACACCCACACACACATATATATATATATATATATATATATATATATATATATACATATGTATATATGCGTATACATATGTATATATGCGTGAATATACTGTGTGAAAATGAAGCGAGAAAGAGAGAAGTTTAAACAGCTGTGTTCCATATCAATTTCATAACACAACATATTAAAAATAATACCCACAAAGCTGAATATTGTAATAACGCAGCAAACATCATGTTCATTTCTGTATTCATGTCTGTCAGGGATGGGATTAGTATGACTTTGTTTTATTATGAAGTGACTTGCTTCTCTTTAATCTTTGTCATGTCCTTCAGAATTCACCTGTCGTGTTATTAAATGTTTGTGCCTGGAATGAATTAGGGTGACATTATTTCCTTTGGGATTTACTTAATTTTAATTTTAATTTGGTAGTCAACCAAATTGTGCTGGATTTAATATAATCCCTATGTGATGTAAAAGTGAGCTGGAAGAATAACTACAGGATTAGTGAAGACTGGCATGATCCCACTTCCTGTCCGCCCCAGCAGCCCTCACCTTATTCACCCCGCACTTAAATAGAGGTTAACTTGTTGATTTATTCGGGACACATATTCCCCAGCCAATGGTTAAACTGTAGTATGACAATCATTAGTACCTTGTCCTTCATTGTGATCCTCATTTTGCAAAGTGCAAGTGGGAAAGCGAGCAGCGATGCGGGAGCCTCTTGGCCGTAAGAGGGTTGAGCAAAGATGGATGAGATGGGTGAGGCATAGTTCAAGGTTGAGAAAGAAGTAGAGACTGGAGGAAGTGGATAAGAGGTTTGAAAAGACTGCTATCAACGATATTTAGACCGAAATGGGATCGACTAGCAGTATTGCTTTTCAAGCCCATACTTTTGCCCAGTTGTTTATAACCTTCATGGGGCTTATGACTGACCCCTGAGGAACCCCTGTATTTTTCCAGATAGTTGCCAAGAGTATTTATTTTCTCAACTGCAAACAGTACCAGACTTTTAGTTGAACTTGAGTCTCTCTAATATATTCAGGGAAGGCAACACTTCTACAGGTTAAACCCTGTGCTAACGAACTGCTAAGATCTATTGGTAAAGACCATAACTTCCCAACACATTCAGTACACACTGATTTATTTCAATCTCGTCTTGCGGAAACGCTGTGAAAGTCATTTCTCTTCAGAGTTAAATTCGGAGGTTAGTGAGGTAACGCAACACACTCAGACACGTTGTGAGATCTTGACACTTGGCATCAACACCCACAATTAAAAAAAAAAAAAAACTCCTGTGCTTATGATTGAACCAGTTTACTCTCTAATTTCAAAATATATGAAAGCCACTCATGTGTGTTGAGCTTACTCTGAGAAGTTTTAATTAACTTTTACCTCATTTGAGTACCAAATTATAATTATTTTTTACATAACTCATGGAAATACCAACTTTATAAAATTTAATGTTTATACATTAAACTTATATACACATTCAAATACAGTATGATTCAAATACTGCAATTCAAGACTTTTTTTAAACACTAAGAGGGTGTTTCCAAAGTTTTTACTGGCACTGTAGATGCTTTTTGTACAGTGTTAAATATTTACTGTTATTCGGACTTTGCTGGTATATTAGCATTGGTTAGATATGAAGACTACATCCAACTTGAAGACATTTAAATGATAAATATGAATTCAAATAGCAATACCTTGACTTGCATATTTAACCCTGCTGGGTCAAACTGACCCATTTGAATGTTAAAGTAAATGTTGAATGTAGCTTATTTCATTTGCCTTATTTATTGTCAACATACTCATTAAAATAGAATTTTTATGCATTTTTTTTAGAATGATTTTTTTTTTTTTATTAATAAGCAAAACCCCGGTCAAAATAACTTTTAACTAAGATTATTATTTTTGTTTCTGTAGGGACAAAAAAAGGAATCAAAATTTGTCAGATAGCAGGATTAAAAATTCACCAAAAAACTGTTTTTAAAACCTTTGGATAATTACACGACACCTGGGTCAAATTGACCCAGCATGTTATTACTATTCCAGAGACACAAACACATTACAAGTATACATTATTGACTTTGTTAGTTTGAAAGTGGGTCATAAAAAAATATATAAAATAAAAATCTGACACTTTTGCATAAATGCACACACATCCAGGTCATATTGACCCAGAGTGGTTATCATTGTTGAGATTGTTGAGATTAACATATTTTGTTGGTTAAAAAAAATATATTGCATTTGGTGTGTACTAATTTTGGACACTTTTGGATGACCAAATATGCCCCGGGTCAAAGTGACCCAGGGACATTAATGCTGCTCCTTGAAAACAAATGTAATCGGAGGGTTTCTCATTTCAATTTTACAAAGTAGGCACATTTTGCCCAGATAACAGCTTTGTACATCTCAGCTTTATCACCTGTAATGACGTTCACTTTCATCTGTACATTTTCAAAAGTTAACAACTTGAATTTGTTGACCTCATCATGTGTTTGAGAGCATTTTAATTGAAGCTGTTTCTAGACTTTTGAATGATTTTGTGACCAATTACATGAATTTGTCTATCCCCCGCCCCCATACACCAAATCACTCCAGCTGGTACCCTAAAGTATTGCGGCAGTGCCTCTGCCTTCCTATTTTCATATAAATCCTGAAATAGTCATATGTAGTGTGCTCACATAACCTCTGAGTGTACATTACACAAGCATGCCCGTGAGTTAGTCAGTGTGGCCCACTTCACACACTGCCTCTTATGGAGGGATTTCATTAGCGTTGTTTATGTCATGCTCTATGCGCCTCACGATTTTACATCCGCAAGCTGAGCACCTAACAAGCTCCGGAGCAAGGTTATCCATTTCCACTTGAGCCAATTTTAAGGTAGTTAGCTTACATGTAGGCGCTTCGGCTACCTCCAGAGAGCGCGCGTGACTCGGAGCTGTATTAAAATTAATGGCTTTTGTTCATTTACATATGTTTATGTAAATAAACGTAGAATAATAATGTGGAAGTTACTATTTTATGCATTTACTTGATACATAAATGGATTAACACATCAAACTCTGGTGCTGAATAACAATTTACTCAGTTCAACAGTTACCCCGTATTTGCTTTAAATCCGGATGTAAGCATTGATTTTGATTGATTTTGCTGGTGCTGTTTGTCACCATATGTTGCTGGCATAGACAAATGGAATTATTTGGGAAAATAAAGTATAAATGTACGGGCAAAACAATAGAAGAGTGATAAGGACGTCCACCTCACGGTTCAGGGGCGCTGGGTTTGAGCGGGGCTCCGACCTCCTCATATGAAGTTTGCATGTTCTTCCCATGCCCTCGTGGGCTCCCTCTGGGAACTCCGTCTTCTTCCCATATTTCAAAAACATGCGTGGTAAGCGTATTGGCACTTGACATTGGCAAGGTGACCCAGAACTTAGAACTCATCACGGTTTCTAGTTAATTTGCTTTTATAATTTTTTTTTTAAGATATTAAGGAGCTAACTATCAACTCTTTTGGTGTCATGGATGAGAATTCTCGTCTTTTAAAATAGTAATAACAATAATTATAAAATTCTGGTCAAATACCCTTATTTATACAGGGAGGCTGACTCCCTTGACTAATGCTTACCTAATGTAACCCAACTGAGCTCTGCAGTGATAAGTTTGACCATCGGATAGCAGTGTCTCCATACTTATAACACAGATATTACCTACATGTAATTCAAACTAAGGAATAGAAATCAATCTTTATATGATACTGCTCATATTTACATAGACATAACACACAATATTGTCGGCCTTGAAAGATGAGTGAAACTGATAAATATTCTGGCCCTCTAGAGGTTTCCTTTTCCGATAACGCTTGACACTAAAAGAGTTAAGTGGTTTATAAACCATGAGCTGAATCTTAAAATGTATTCTACATCTGAGTGGGGACCAGTGCAAAACCTCAAAGACTAGAGTAACATGTTCAGATTGTTTAGTTCCAATCCGAATCCGAGCCGCAGTGTTCTAAATGAGCCGCAGGTGTTTGATGTCCATTTCCAAGTCATACAAAGATAAAAGTGTGGATTATTTTCTTCCTAGTTTAGCAGAAGGAAATGTTGGTAGATCAAGGTGTTGTTTTGCTCTGGACCAACCAAAGTCCGGTCCGGGGGCCGAATGCGGTCCGTGTTCACGCACGTTAAAAAATTCCTTTCACCTGAAGATGGCAGCAGATCTGTGTTTGGGCTTTAGGGCGTGTTCAGAAATGCGCTCTTTCTCTGCAAGCTGTGTTAGGTGCAGAGTTGCAAAGCCTTGTGGTCAGGGACAGACGGGGAAAAAAACTTCTCACCATCTCAGCTGTGTCAGGCTGAGATTATGCCAGTAGAGTGAAAAAAGGGCAGAAATGGTAAGTGCAACACTATTTGTTTTTATATACAGACAAACACATCGCTGCTTCTGTGTAAATATAGTTAATGTATCCTCCGTTCCAAGGCGCAATTGTTTCTAAGCTGCTGAGGAGTTCTCGTCGGGTCGGTTACAAGGCCATTTAAGAGTTGAACGGACCCAGTGGGAGTCTGAAGGAAAGGACCGCCATCACATTTAATATAGCCCTTTTCATATATGAAAAGAGGCATTTGAAAAACCACAGGGAGCTATGATAATGACAGATAGGACCATTTTTAACCCTCACCTTCCTGTCCCCCGCTTGTCGTCTGTTACTTCTGCTCTATTCCGCGCTGTCTGCGCTCTCGCTAATGGCTGTCCCCGACACCTCTGTTCAGTCAACCAAATGTCACATAGCTGAAACTGAAATATCAACTTGGCACTCAATATGGCGGAGGAAAGATAGGAGAGGTGCTGCTGTCTTGTCCTCAGGGAAACTAGGCGCATCTAATTATCACCATGCCAACCCGCTGAGTGAAGGACTCTTTAATTCATTATCGCTTTGTTTTGACTCTTTTTTTTTTTTTTTTCCTCATAGTGTTGCTATTTTTAGTGGTTCAGTACCTATTTCAGTATTTTGAGCATTTAGACAAATTATGTGTGCATGGAATTGGAAATTGCATTGCATTAGGCCAGTGCTTCTCAATTATAATTTGCCAAGCCCCTCCTAGCAAATAGAAAACTTATTGTGCCCCCCCCCCCCCAACGCACTGACTATAGATACAATTATTATCTATAAAAATTGTAGAGGTATACCTAAACCTGTATCCTTTTTGACATTAACAAAAGAAGAAAAAAAACAATAAATCAACTTTCAACAATTGTTAATTATATTTTTATAGTGTGTATACGGGTTACAGCTTAGTCTAAAATAACCAAGTGCATCAAATTGCCTGGAACAACAACAAAAAATAAATAAATAAAAAATGAAAATTCTAACAGTTTCACTTCATAGGACAAAAACAAAGTCTTTTCCCTGGGGTCGTTCTTTGCTGGTTTGTCATCCAGTCAGCCAGATATGTATTAAGAGCTCTGCCGTCTTTTCCACAGTCACTTCTGTCGCTCCGTCATAGGATACCAAAAAAAAAAAAACTTTTGAAAAAAGAATAACTTCCAAACAAACGTTCTTCATCCAACTAAAACTAAAAAAAAAACAGTGCAAATTTGTCCCAAAATAAAAGAAATACTCCGACAGGAAAACATTTTTTTTTTCAGTTTAAGAGCAAATCAAATGGAAAATGAAGCAACTTATTGCAATTGTGTTGTCTCCTTTGCAAAACCTCATATGATGTTGTTTTAGATGGATGCGCATTACCATGAGTGGGCACAATGAGTGAGAAATAAAACATCTTCTGATGTTGCTGCTTTAAATACTGTTTAAGCTACCGCTCAAAATGACACAGATGGCCCAGCAGCCTGTTTTAAGTCTATTTTGTTTTTTATCCCGAAATGCTTCATGCTGGTTAAGTAGTCTTTGGCTGAAAACAAAAAATTCAAAGGGATCTAGACCGTTAGATCTTCTAACAAGTGCATTCCCAATGTTTTGGGTGATTGTAAGACTCCTTACACAAGGTGATTGAAAAATGCAGTTTCATATCGCATGTGGTACAATTTCTTTAACTTTATGACTTCCGCTGCTCCGTGCCTGAGGCAGATTCTCTCAAATTCATAGACTCTGCAATTTGTTCGCTTCTTCTAGCAGGTAAGACAGTGCCAATAAATAAAACACGGAGGCAGAGCATTCACCCTGCTTTGAGTTGTCTTCACCGAGAAAAGTTGGGTTATTACTGTATGTGTTTTTTAAGAACTCAAAGCCGCTTTTACTGTGACTCAACATTAAGTAAGCGGTATGTGTCCCGTGTGTGTGTGTTGCAACACTGAAGCAAACGATCAGTATGGTGCCGTGTCGGTCCACCGATATGTCATAGATCCCGACCCAACTGGTCCAGTTCAAATTTCATATAGAGATATGATGAACACAATTTTGTTCGGGAGAAAAAAAACAAAAAAAATAAACACCCCTAAAATACCAAAACACAGTCTAGCCTGCCCCTGCGCAGAATTAAGTATAGCTTTACTTGTGAATGTGTTATGGCATAATAATACTGTACAATATAATATTCTTGTCGGTTGAATGCAGTCTGAAGATGAGATGCACACCTTCAACGCTTTTGTTTAAACGCCACAGCTCCTCAGCTAATCTTGTTACAGACGCCTACTAGAAAAAAATGAAAAAGTGATAAACATGTAGCACATGACAAATAGAGAGAGGCTATCAGCATTGGCCTTCTCAGTGTGCGTGAGTGTGTATGTGTACACATTATTTTAAAGTTCTATTTTGTTTGTCTCACAAGCCCGAATCAATTCAGTTAAATCCACTTTCACAGACAGAAATGAAAGACGACTGCTCTGGGTTTTATTGCCTGGAAATAGAACGAGCCGAAAATAGTTGCCTGCATAGCAACGAAGGATATATAGAATAAGCGCAGCGGGGCAAAAGACGATCATGAGTGGCAATCATGAGATGCCACAGCCAAATGCATTTTTCAGTTGTGAGCAGTGAAAATAAAGATACCCAATGAAACTACCTGTAGTTTATAGCAGCAGGAATTTGCATAGGGATATGCTGCAAAAGATGGCCTGATCAATACAGAAAATACACGTTAATAATAATCAGAGCAGTTATTGACAAAATTACGGAAGCGTGTACTGCCAATATGGTGGGAAGAGATCATTGGCAAGTTTGTTTGAACATACTTGCAAGTACGTTAAAAAATATTTGAACATGCATACAAACAATTCAAAGTATATTCCACTATATTTTCACAAAGGTTTCAATATACTTGTAGGCTAAATGCTAAAAACTGAATGTTTGTTCCTCACAATACCACTGTGTTAAAGAGCATACTTCATAGTATTATGGGGAAAAAAAATGTTTTTAGTTTTTTGGTTACTATCATGTTTCAGCATATTTGAAAACATATTTGACCATATTATCAAGTGTTGGAAAGTACTTACAAGTAGGCTAAATGATGGAGGTGGGCAACTTACATTCTTTTGCTGGTTTGACGTTTGTCAGAGCCCCGCCCCCTTTCCGTCATAATCGGTCCGTCGTTTTTTCACGCCAGATGACATTGTAATCACTGGTCTGCCAGTCCGTCGGTGCATTTTTACCCAACTGTCCGCCACCACTAGAGGGAGACTTTTGACTTTTTTTTTCTGGTCCGTCATTCGTCAGCAGCTGGTCTATTTCCGTCTGCACTCATACTAATTATTTTTTCCTGTTACACTTAGTACTTACACTTAAAGTCAACATGTCTGCGGTTCTACAGTTGTACTGCAAATGAACACAACAGAGTAATATAAGTGTAACACGAAAACAAAGAGAGCTAAGGAGTTAGGCTATAATACACCATCATGTTTATGATCCCGTATCTGTAGGAATGCAGGGGATGAGAGCGCAATTAGCAATCATGTCCACTGGATGGCATACTTTACATGACACTCAGCTGGTGGATGTCGGTTCTCATTTATAACTGCCTGCCCTACAACTACAGAAGATGGTTTCATTAACATTTGTCTAAATTTCATCTGTCACATACACTGCAAGTTAAAAAAAAAAAGGATTGCTGAGATTTACTGAAAAAAAAATGTCTTTAATCAGGGAATTGATAACGTCTATCTTGCATTTCTTGGTCAGGAGCCAATCAGAGAAAAAAATGCACATTTGTACTGCACCCATTGGTTACTTGGAAGAGTGACCACCTTGCACTAGAAATTCATCCCAGAATGCTTTTATTAGCAAGAAACCTGAAACCAGGACTAAGAACGGGAGCAACTACAAATAAATCTCCGCTTAAGTCAGCTGTGTTATAACTATGAATGACAAGTCATGAATTGAACCAACCCAGTTTATTACTCAAGTAAACATATTTTTCCTACTGCTTGTGATGCTGTAAAATGACTACTGTCACATTGATTGCAATCTGATTGCAGTCGGTACTATAAAGATGCAGCAATATAGCAGATAAACATCCAAGTGAGTTGAATTCCATTTCAATAAGCAAAAAGGGGTGTGATGGGCTGAGGAACATCTGACATAATGTCTAGGCCGATGATTTTCACTTGCCGTTTTTTTTGCATTTCTGCCATTCGTCAGGAAAAACGGGCGCCCGTCAGTGATGGACCGTCTGTCAGTGCTGAAGAAATACCCACCTCTACTTAATGGTACTAACATCGTATTTGTTCCGATTAAGGTCATGGCTTGTTGAGAAGCATACTGAACAGCTTTATAGAGGAAAACAAACGTTATCATTTAACTTGCAACCATGTCTGAACATATTTGCAAGTACATTTGAATGTATTTGTGAGTATATAAACTTGTTCGAACACATTTGCGGATCTATTGCGTTTTGAGTTTCCTTGTCAAAAACAATAACATTGGCAGTCCCATGCTTTCGTATAAACTCACCTAATCTATTAAACAGTTAATATCTGGATCCAATTTTCTCTGACCTTTTCATGAAACATCTGTAGCTGCATGGGGCTTGCATGCTCAGGTTCTGATCAGGTCTCAGCCATGTCCTGCGGGTCTCTATCTTTCTGCTCATGTGGGCATTGAAGTCCTCAAATAGACACCCCAGCAGCCTCTCTAAGGGTCTAATAAGGCAAATATCAAATATCCACAAGGATGGTGCACAGCCTTTTCGAGTTAGGCGTTCAACAAAGCTGTGTGATCATAAGAGTAAGTAAAAGGCGTCTCCTGGTCACATAGACGTTTGTTTATCCTGACCCCTATCACAGGCTTTGTCCACAGGAAGACCCTCTCCATACTAATTATGGTCAAGTTGTTTGTTGTAGAACAGCTCTTTCTCTTGTTTACTAATGAAGAGCATGTGTGTTGCTAGCCGTCTTGATTAGAATGGATTAGTTGACCTCTACGTGCCCCCGCGAGCATCCATAAAGCGAGACCTTAAATGCTCATCTGCTCTACCTTTTCATACGGCGTCAACTTTGCCTCGGCCTCATCCGGCACGGTTTGTTTGCATGCCGTCGCTCGTGACGCCTGCTGAGATCCATCTGCGTTGACGAGAAGCCGGGCGGCGAGCTTGTGAAGAGTAAGCCGAAGAGGACTGAGCCTCTTTTCAAGTGCACCTTGGTGGGGACACCTGAGGGGAGAGTGTGACCTCCAGGGTCCTTCAACCCATGCACTATTGTTTTGTTCAGCTAATTAAGAAGCGCAGCTCAGTCTGATTGGTTTCCAGTGTGTAATTACTAAACCTTCCGTTGAGTAGGCTTTCCATCTGAGTGCCAGCCTGTCTGCCTCTCAACTAAGAGGAAATGAAGCAAGAGCTTGACCATGTAGAAAGCCAAGGTCACAAGCTTTATTTATCCCAAACAAATAAGATGGCTCTAAACAAGGATTGTGCACAGGAGGAAGGAGGGTGAGTTCTCTATTTTCAGGTGTCTTCACAGCTGCAAGTCTAAACTTGAGGTTGGCAGCCTTGTCCAGTTCTTCTACCACTTGCTCCGTTGATTAAATTTGTAAAAATACCGTCATGAAAAATTCAGTCAGGGCCGGTGCTTTTTAAATGTCCCTCTGGGACCCACATCTTTCTACTGATGCAAAGTCACATCCCATTTTATAGAAGCTTAGAATAAGTGTTTTCTTCAAAATTAGCATCTGAAAATATATGATGATAGATTACATTTTTAAAAGCAGTTTCAAATCTTTGACCTAGACCAACAAAAACATGTTACTAGCTATGACATTTGCTAGCGAGCCGCGAGTAGTTCTTCACTGGGGCACAAGTGCGTAAAATTTTCACGTAAACCACCAAAACCGTATTGCTAGTTTTGACATCTGCCAGTTGCTGCACTGTATTTGTTTACAGAACCGCTAGTGGTTAAAGCGCAAGTGGGTTACAGTTTGACATAGACCACCAAAAGTGCATTGCTAACTATGACATCTGCAAGCTAGCTGCATAGTATTTGTTGACTAGAGCACATTAGTATTATTTTACTTCAATACTGACTTGGGCACAAGTGCTTAAAATTTTCACGTGAATCACCAAAAGCGTATTGCTAGTAATGACATCTGCTAGCTAGCTGCATATTATTTGTTTACAGAGCTGCTATTGATTAGAGCGCAAGTGAGGTACTTTCTATTGTAGATCACCAAAAATGTTTCACTATGATATCCATGAGCTACTGTAGATTCACAGTATTTGTTTACAGAGCAGCTAGTGACGAGAGTGCAAGTGGGTAACATTTTGACATAGACCACCAAAAGTGCATTGCTAGCAATGACATCCCCTAGTTAGCTGCATGGATTTTTTTTACGGTACATTTTGACGTAGATCACCAAAAAATGTATTACTATGATATCCATGAGCTACTGTAGATTCACAGTATTTGTTTACAGAGCAGCTAGTGACTAGAGTGCAAGTGGATAACATTTTGGCATAGACCACTAAAAGTGCATCGCTAGCTATGACATCACCTAGTTAGCTGCATGGAATTTGTTTACAGAGTAGCTAGTGACTAGAGACTAGTATTATTTTGACATAGACCACCAGAAATGTATTGCTAGCGTCTCTGCTAACCACCTACACTATCCTCCATTCTGTCCTCCAAAAGCATATGGCCAGCGTTGACATTTGCTAGCCAAAAAAATGTGCTGCACTGCATACTATGTATTGCTAGCTATGGCATCCTCTAGCCAAAAATCAAGATGTATTGTTTGTTTACACTGTATTTAGTGACTAGAGCACAAGTGGGTAACATTTCCTGACGCTTATGCAATATTTTAGGTTATATGGGGATGAGATACGTAGCAGTGCTAACCTCCAAAGCGGTATTGTTAGATATGTCATCCGGGATTCAAAAACTAAGCTTCACAGTACGCAGTCGCTGCTGATGCATATGTAGGATAAGGTGACGGTCAAATTTAGGTGTTTAAGTAATATGGGCTGGAGTAGCTTTTTGAATAGCGTATATTGCTTTTACAACAAGAAAAATACTTTAATTGGTCCAACTGCAGTATATAGCTGTCACTTATTTTCCTCTATAATCATTCGCTATGACAACGCACGCTTGCTAACAGCCACCAATTGAAGTTGTCAAAGTCTCAATGACTGCAAGCCAGAATACTTTGTTGGTGCGGTTTGATGGTTTTGTTACCGTTCAGTATTCATAAAGCTTCTAAGAGGAAGACTATCTTCTAGGTGAATGGCTGCCATGAGAGGCGTCAACAATATCACTGCTTAGAGGGAGAAGCAGAGCCCGTCTTCACTGCAAAGGAACAGTGAATAAAGGCGCGCTTGACTTACAGCTCGGGAGAAGAGGGGGGGAAAGAAATGCGTTTATCAAGCCTCTGGAAGAATGAACATGACACATTATAAAGGATTAGAAAAGAGCAACATAAGAAAAAGCTTTGTATTCCAAGGGAAATGATCAATTCATTGCAGATGAATTGGCTTTAATCTTCAAAGGCATAGCACATGCATTTTCCTTTTAAGTCCCAGCGACTTACATCATTAGCAAGAAAATCAGTTCCCCAAAATATGTTGGAAGAGGTCAGAGTAGTAAATAAGGCTAATGAAGTATTGTTTTGACAAAAATATCTTTGCAAGAATGTTGCACGATGATGCAATGATCCTCTCACAGCTGCGCTTCAAATGGTGCGAAAAAAACTCAAGCATACTCAACATCACTCATTCAGCGCGCTTATGTTATTGCCCCTGAAGAAGAAAAAAAAAAAAACGTGATGAAATCCCCAAAATGAATTTCAGGCAGCAAATTACTGTCCATAAGCGTTTGGACCGAGCGCTCAGCAGATGCTTCCCTCCCGCACATTGCTCGCTGATGATGTCATCACAGGTCATCAACAGCAATGGTGTGAATGAGCTTGAAAAGTAGGTGAAAATGTGGACAACTTGAAGCACTGCCTCCACATGCTGAGAGACGTGCGGTGTCTAGCGATGAGTGCTGCCAGATGCTAAATGAGTCCACATGAGGTTGTTAGCTAGCATAGCGCCAATGCAGCGCTGCTTTATGAAGAAGTGCTCATGTCCAAAGCAATTATGCCTTCAATTTGATCGGCTCCATTTTACGTAAATGCCTCTCGTTGTGCTTAGGACTACTCAGGGAATTTACAGGAATATATGCAAAAATCTCAACATTATTGGTTACACTCTCAAATCTGAAGCAAATTAAACGAAATGTAGCTATTACTACTTTAGGGGTGTCCATACTTTACCTCGGATCAAATGTCTTGATATATTAATACACCTTTCCGATTAAAGATTTAATTAGTTCACAAATAAGACAAATAAGACAGCAGAAAGAGGAAAGCATTATTGCTTGTGAAACCTACGATTTTTTATTTCAGTGGTTCAACAAAATAATTGACAATTGATTACCAAATAATTGACAATTTTGATAATAGTTTCATCGTTTGGATATGCTATATTATATTATGAATATGATAAGTAAACATGCTATTGGTTTGCATTGATATGCAGATGATCTGCGGAAGTGCTCTAACCTAGAGGTCTGCCTTGTCAATATTAAACAATGGATGTCTTCCAATTTGCTGCTTCTCAACCCCAGTAAAACAGAGATGTTAATTATTGGCCCTGCTCATCATCAGCACTTGTTTAAGAAAACCACATTGACCCTGGATAATTGTACTATTGCCCAAAGTGGCTCAGCAAAAAACCTCAGCGTGATATTTGACTCGACTCTTTTCGTTTCACGTATCAATAAGACGATCAGAACAGCGTTTTTTCACCTTATTCTGTCTCCTAGCGATGCTGAAACATTCATTCGTGCAATTTATCGTCACGCCTCGACTTTTGTAACGTATGGTTTTCTGGACTTCCCATGTCCTACATCAATGAGTCAATGAGTCTTTCATGCACACCACAGCACTTAGACTAACAGTCTGTTATAATTTTTCCAGTATGAAACATAATCAACCCTGACATTAAAGTGTACCAACACTTACTGTAACTATTGCAAAATCTGACTTGCGATAGTCACAAAAATATTCTACCACTTGTGAATATTTGGCTCTGTAGGATATAGCGGAGGTGGTTCGGAATCGAGCCAAGAACCTGGAACATGAATCAAGTCACGAATCAGAGGGCACGCGCTTACTTTGACTCCCTAAAAACATGAAGTTTCCCAAATCGGGATATCGTTGAGAAATATGAACGCAGTGACGCAGCCTGCAATTGAATATGACCGCATCTCTTTTCCATCATAACAAGCCTCAAGAGGAACGTTGATCTGAGCGAGGCTGAGGTCTTATCGGCCAGACAGAACCTTGACAAAGTTCGGTCCAAAATTACAGCATGATGTCAAAGTTACTGCTTATCTAAGTGAATTAAAAGCAGCTTGTGAGCGATCCAAATCAATGAAATGGTAATTTGTGAAAAGTCAACCTACAGGAAAAAAAAATCCGATCTATCATCTGAAGAGGAAACTTTCAAGGCTAGCCGTGGCTGCTTTGATCGATTTTCAGAAGGGGATAGGAATGCATAACGTCGTTTCTCACGTAGAGACAGCAAGCTCTGATAAGGCTGCTGCAGAAGAATATTTTATGGAATTTGAGAAATTCATGAAAAGCGTGACGCCTCACCATGTAAACTGATGAAAGTAACTCATGGAAGAAACTAGATCACCACCAAAGGGAGAAACCTGGAAGAATCTGAGCCACCCGAAACCCCGTAAATGTCAATCTAGTGTAAAGTGTAAAGGTCAATCTATCAAAAGTCAAATCCCGAGGCCCGGATCACTCGGGCAAAGTCTAGAAATTGGATGAATGCACATCCTGTAGCTCAGTGATGCTCATCCTTTTTCAATGATGTTCCTTGGTGAGCTATTTTTTTCAGCCAAGTAACCCCTAACCTGCGCAAAGTATTTTTGGTTGGATGAAGAACAACAAAAAAAAAAAAAAGACAGCAGAAGGCTGAGCCATCTATTTCTGATTTCTTCAACTTTGGATGTATATTTGTAGTGGTATCTTTAGGCATAATTCAGCAACTGGCAGCAGTTGTAATTCCGGCTCAACTGCCAAAAAAATTACATCACTAATGACGATGCGCATTTGAATAAAACATCAAAATAAAGGCCGGCAATTTTTCACAAAGGAGTTGCAATAACGCAATTTAGCAATTAGTTACTTCATGTTCCAATGAATTGGCTCATAATTTGAAAAGTCAAAAAGGTTCCTGTCCTGGCATTAAGAAGCAGTACATTAACTCTTAACAAGCATTATTTGAACATTCAACCCTTCGATTGCCAGCGCATTTCGAGCATGTTGACGCATCTTTTAAGGTCGAGAAAATATTGTGCTATGTCTATGTACACATATGGTACCATATGGATTAGATCGCATTCTTAACCTAAAAAGGAGAGTAAGATTCTACCTTATTCCGTTCTTTAGTAAACACTGTTTGAAAATCGGTTATTTGAGTAACACCAAGATATTTTGGACAAAAGGAGAAAACTCCTCGCATATACGCTGTGACGCAAATATTTTTTAGTAGCATCCGAAACATCGCAACAGTCCCTTCTTTTGATAAAACTTGAACAAAAACATTGAAAATGTGTTTTTTATGGCAAAATAACAGTACATAAGTACATTACGACAGTGCTCAATAGGCATATAATTAAGAGGAGCGCTGGCGACGAGTGTCATTTATCCATTCGTTAAAAACAAAAGTATTTTACACGATGAAAATTCACATCCATGGCACTGAATTGGTAAAGTTTGCTTTACCTGCAGAAACCTTGTTTAAATTCTCCCTGACAACAATATGCTGTGACGCATTTGTGTCAAATTGGAATATTCATATTCAGTGTTCATTTCCAAAGGCTAATTATCTGCAATTCAAGTCAACACAGTTACAGTATAAAGAATCTGTCGGCACATGGTGAGGGTTAGGAATTAGGGTCAAAGGTGCATGAAGCACGTCTTTAACCCCTCATGCGGTGTTTTGACCATTTTTGGGTAATTTTCTTCCAGATTCTCACAGTATTGTAACCAAGGGATGGCACCATCCTGGTAGTGTGATAAGTGCTCGTGACATGTTGTCACCATCTGGGTGAAATTTCAGCTCCCTAGTGTCTTCTGTCAATACTTTCCCTTTGACGTGAAACGCCTTAGTGTAAAGATCAAAGGACATGACCAAATACTACTCGAGGGTAAATGTTCTGCCCATTTGTGACCCTAGCCAAGTGCTGGCAGCGCTAATTAAATTGTTACTTGTGTTCAATTTCCAAAGTTTGCCCCGAGCTTTGACTCAAGACTTTATGACCAGTGGGAGTGTGACATCCATTGCAGCAGATTGCCACTTTTTTTTTTTTAGTCTTATGTTGGGAAATGGATGACGGCGAGAAGTGAGCGACGCAAAGTCAGTTTGACAGGTTCATGTCATGATGAATAGGAGGGAAGACAGCAGGTGGACAGCTTAGTTTGATGTCTGCTTTTCCCTCCTTTTATCACAGCGGGAGTCCCATGCACATGGTGCTTGCTGTGCTCAAAAGAATGGCAAAAAAATCTTTTCTTGTCTTTCGGCACGATCTCCCTTTGCTGTCCTTTTTTTTTTTTTTTTTATCCTTGTGCTCCATGTGGGTGCAAACTCAATACAACTGTTCCATTTCATCAGGTTTTTATCCCATTAAACGAAATCAAAACAGGATTTCAGCTACCATTGTCCAGGAGACACACTGCGCTGACAGCAGACATTTTTTTTTTTTTCCTGCAGGCCGCTCAAAAGCTGTGGATGCAATCTACAGTGCCGCAGTTACAGAATAGACAAATCAAACTGGTATGAAAACAACATTGTGGGCTTTAAAAAAAGAACACCCAAAAGCACCATTCTCCAATGTGTTGCAACTCTTAGTCATTCATGTTTCACCAGTTATTCTGTCACACTGAAGAGGTTTCTATCACTGAAAAGAAACATTTTCCCACTACTATAATAGCTTCGGTTTAAAAAAAAAATGTTTTCGTATTCTAGGCAATAGGCTTTCATTGCAAATTTCCAAAGTGGGACTAATAAAAGTTATGCAGTTGGGCATTAAAAATGCACAAAATTACAATGAAACCTGCACATGCAAAAATACCCGCCATTGTGAAAAAAAACATGCATTGAAACTTATCCTCTTTCTTACACCCCCATACAATGAAAAGTCCCCCTGTTGCATTATACGATTTTTTTTTTTTCTGCATTTACCTTGCACTGAAATTCACTACGGCGAAAACAAGCCTGCAAGCCTTGCTTATTTTTGACTCGCCGGCACGCATTTTGCAGCACTTTATACTCGGTGCGGCTTGTCAGACGATATTCTCCCATACAGCATATTAACAACATTACTGTATAACAGAGGAAGAGAATCCTAGTAAATTCAAACGATCTAAATTCTTCCAAGCGTCTTTTAACAGACTCCTCATCCCTTCGTTTTTTACGGTATTTAGGTCACGCCAGTCCTTTTCAGCCCAATCATGAAGGTGTTTGTACCAGCAAACTTCCATAAGATATAGATCATCCACCATGTTTTCCGCTTGTAAAGAAATTCCAGAAGGTACGCCCACTTGGATTTGTGAAGAGGGGCGTGGTTGCCAAAATAAAATCGTTTTGACGGGTGGAGCCACGCGAAGCTCACGGAAGTATCAAGCTTGAACCAAGCTTCGTTTTTTTTTTTTTTTTTTTTCAGTTTTACAGGCCACCCACTGTACTTTCCCTCACTACACAGACGTTTCTTGAAATAAAAATCTATTATTTTAGCTTGCGACACCACAAGAGGTGTCCTATCATAGATTTCTACTGAAGCGATTAGCCACGGACATTTGGAATAATTTCAAGGGACCCAAAGCAATCCACTGGTCGTTACCTAAAATATTGCCGGCAACATGTAACATATGGTGCTGTAACTGTCTTCCATTGGTCGAAAGTGCCTGTCTGAGGAAAAAAATAGGAGCAGACTTTGATTCCCAGCATCCCTCTGCTGAGATAGATATTGAATGGCATCCATATTGGGCTGCCTCAAGCCAATGAACAGTGACAGGTGAAATAATCCCTCACTGAGACAAGAGGGATTTCAATTGCATTTGGATGGGAAGATAAGAGTGTGGAAAAAGGCCTGTTCATTCTTCATTACCCAGCATGCCGTGCAGGAGTCAGACACAAAACACAGTTTACAGTAACTAGCAGCGTTGGCCAAATTATTTCAAAACTGCAATGCATTGTTTATTACTAATTAATGTCATTTCAAACTAATTAGCTACATTACAATATTATTGTATTTGAAATGTAAGGCAATGCAGTAGTATTGCATTACTTTTATATTACATTCACCACCATAACTGGAAATATGGATTTGCCATTCTAAATGTAGCTCATTATGCTCATATTCATCCAGTGGAAGGTTGGCATAAGTCTAAAAACAGTACAAATCATTTCACCCGGGTTGCAAAACCTTTAAAAACAAGAAACAACATATTTTTGTATTTGATTCCCTTCATTACTTAGCTTTACAACATAATAGTGCATTGTTTATGCTTCAGGCCGAAGCAGTGCATTCCACAATTTCAATGTTAATATTCAAATCCAAGTTCAGTTCAAAATAGGTTTAGGTGGAGCTAACATTAAAAGTTAACCTGCATCATCATTATTGTGTTTAACATAGTATAACATGAGTTTTTGTATGCTTCATTTTAATACACATTGACCACAACTATTTATAAACTATTATTATTAGCAATTGTACTTTGAAAATTAGTGTTAGATTAACTTGTCTCGCTTACAAGTTTTTGAATTGCAGGCGAATCCAGTGTGAAAAGCGCCAGTATATCTTCTACGTACGACATAATCCGTCACTAGTCTCTTAATTTCTTGAGGTCAAAATGGCCTCCCTGAGTGAGAGAATGATCATTTCTGCCTGCTTTGTTTCATCTCCACTCTCAATCATGTTGTCTTTTTGCTAACTTCACATTACTATGGCACCGCTCGAAATGGTTTGTCACATTACTGGTGCTGTTTGGCGAGTGGCCAGCTCTTTTAGGTGTCGTCGAAAAAGTGCACCTAACTTTTTTTTTCTTCTTGTCTTTATCTCTAACAAACTGAAAGTAGTGTGGTGTTCTCGTTGTGTGTTTGGTGAATTCGTTTTTGGTGAATTTGGGGGAAAAAAACACCACTTTCAGGTTAAAAGCGTTACTCTCATTTGTACAGAGTAAAATATTAAAGTGGGCCCCCGTATTACGAGATTAATCCGTTCCGCGGTTGGCCTAGTAAGGCGAATTCACTGCATGATGGGCAAACCAAACCTATATTAAATAACTAATGCGATTAGAATTGTACATACATATTAAAAATTGGTTCGAAAATAGTATAGTAATTGCTATGTATAAGTAATATACATGTATACAATCAGAAAACATCATAAATAAAAAATATAGAAAGCACTTCTTTACGTTTTGAGGAGCGCTTGTTATGCCTATATTCCCTAGTAAGGGTAGCCTAGGCTAGGCTAGCTTCATATTTCTTGATTATCTCCAACTTTGTTTCCATATGAATCATTTTTTTCTCTCTTTAACATCACTAGCAATCTTGGGACCCATGGTTAACCCATTCAACTGAATTAAGCAGTAAAATGCACTATAAATATGGCTTGGTAACCACTCACGATAGAACAAAGCTTTACCATTCCGCCATTTTGAAACGAGTGAGGCCGACCAATAGCAGACCAGCATCTTCGTGAGGAGACACCGACCAAAAGCAGACCAGCATTATAGTGACGTGTTGCATGGAGGCACTGATGGCAACAGAAATTAGTGCAATTACCTAAAAACGCCTGCAGATGGAGACAAAACAACACAAATACAGCCAACCCCCTAGGGTCATGACAGTTGTTTTTGTCAGAAAGCAGGGAAAATACCTTAAAGAGGGGATGAAAAAAAAAACGTAAGCCAGGGACACTAACCTGGGGATCTATGTTTTTGTGTGTAATGCATTACACTACCATGTTATAGCAAAAAATAATTCATCACAGTAATTGCATTACTTTTGTAATACATTACTCCCAACACTGGTAACTACAACCTGTATTTGAAATTAAAGAAAAAAAAAGTTACTTATTTAATGAAAATTACATGGCAGAGCACTTCATATTGTAAAGGGGGCGCAGTGGTAAAATCCAAACAGAAGAGGCCAGAAATAACAAATGAGGGAAAAGGACACGGAAAGGTTAGCCGGTTGTGTCTTTGACTCTCTGATGTTTGCCTTCCTGAGTAGACAGTTTTTCAACAGGAGGGAATTAAAGTCACCTTGGCCCGTGTGGGGACAGGTGACAGGAGGAGCGGGGAAGCTCGCAGCTCGCGGCTCCGACTCCCGCTGATGTGGGCCGGTCTTAGTCGAGGTGACAGGCGCGGGGAGCTGCTCACCGGGGGCCCTCGAGACCGCCCAGCAGTTGGCCCGGGAGACGCGGCGTAAGCACATTCTGCATAGGAAGTTCAAGCGGGGGGAAGAAGTTCCTTCCTGTCCGACTGTCCTGTAACCTGATTTGGTTCTTTCCAGCACCTCAAACTGTCACAGTCAAGGCATCAAATATTGATGTCACCTGGTGGTTTTCTTTCATATTGCTGTAGGGGTACAAGGGCGCAAGGCAAGAATATGTGCTTTTTTTGACATTTGTTGCCTTATACTGCATTTCATGACAGCGGGAAGTAGGAATTAAGTTTCAGGACATTGGAAGGTCACTCCGGGTCAAGACAACTTGTCGGATCTTGATATTGATTACAGCGGGTAACAATGAAAAAAAAGTCTCTTAAGATTTTTATACTGATGAAAACTCACAATGGCACACTGATTCCAAAATTGTAGTTAGTTGTTTTCAAGCACATTAAGTTTTTATCACAGCTCTCCCCCCAAATGATCAAAATTATAGTGGTGAGCTATGATTGGTTTGAACTAAAAAGGGATGATTATGATTGGATTTATCTACAGCTGCGTGACATCTTGTTTGGGTAGTTGAGATGGTGTGGTGAGAGGTGTGTGCAGCTCCCAACAGGCCAGTCAGTACTTTGCATATTTGCAAACAAAAGCTAGCATAGTAGCAATTATGAGGAAAACAGGTATCTTTCTCTTCAGGTTTTTTATAAGGCTTTTTATTTTTTCTCATTTTCAAAGTTTGTAACTATTCCATGCTCGTGTTTTATTTACCTACATACTGTACATACATACACACACTTTTAATATTTATTCAGGTGACAATTACTTGGATTAAACTTTTTTTTTTTAATTAGCTGATGAATCATAGACAAACATAGTATAATTTCCATGCCCTTATTAAAAGACGAAGAAAATGCCCAATAATTATGACCCATTGACTAGTTTGGCCTGCGATGTTGGGAAATCAGTGATCATAATTAAAAGCGATTGTTCGATATTATTAAACATGATGATTCTGCTTTCATAGATGTTAACAAAAATTCGAGAATATTTAATGTTGAGAGGCTGAAATTGGGAGGATTTGCCTTTTTTTAAAATAAGAATTAAGTGATTAATGATCAAAAATTGAATAACCATTAATTTGATTATTTGTTGTTACACCTCTCATTTTTTTAAATAAAAATTAGAATGTCATAGCTCAAAATTAAATAACTTAAACTCCATGTAATTTCTTCATTACTTTATTTTTACAATTCAAATTTTTGTAACACCCTATTTTACATTTTGATATGCTATAAATGCTCTAATTTTGAAGCAATGTATGCGGCGAAAAGGTGCAAAAAAACGCAGGTTTTTGTAAACATAAAAAAAACAAGTGTGAGTTTATAAAATAAATATGGAAACTGTCTTAAAAATCAACAAAACAATATATTTTAAGGTTTTAGTGACAATTTGATGAAATTTTAGTTGAATATTCGACTGAATCATAAACATATTCTTTTAAACATTTGATTTGTCTTGGCATTGATCTAACCAATCTTTTAATGTAATCAAGAGCCATTTTTTCCCCACAAATCATGTTTATTCTTCATTTCTAATTGTCTATTAATAGTTTGACGGATTTATCTGATTGTTTTGTTGACATTCTCCTTAGCGCTGCTCCACCTAGTGGATGCATAACGCAACCCCAGCCACTACTGTAGCTTCTATTTTATGCACCTTATAATGTGGTGCGCCCTATATGTGAAAGCAATTTTCAAATAGGCCATTCATTGAAGGTGCACCCTATAATCCAGTGGATTTTATGGTGCAGAAAATACGGTAGTGTGCTGCATGTCATGGATTTTAGGACCATGGCAAGTAAGTGATGCTTACCAAAAAATATGCACTGAGATGGGGCTAGATTTGAAGGCCCTCTTCGTTTCCTTCAGAATTTACTAACATCATCAATCCTCACAGAAACTGACATACTGAATCTCATGCTACAATCTTTGAGGTAATGATGTGTTCCTTATGGGGATCACAGAATACAACCCAGTCACTCCAAGCAGAAATCTTGCTATTTTCCTGACTCCTAATAAACCTTTTTTTTGTTACAGAAAAAGTCAGTCGAAGCAGAAATGTTGCTGTTTTCCTTACTCCTAATAATTCTTTGTTGTTACAGAAAAACTATGGGAACATACCGAGGTGTGAGATTGTAGCGTTTGTGGTCTGATAATTCAAGTGTGGGCAGTGTGACGCACTGTATGCATCCCTGGTGTTTGCATGTCGCTAATGTTCCATTGTCCCTTGTTGTGCCGAGGGCATACTTGTGAAATGTAGGTAGTTGGAAGTCTAAACTGCAATGATTAAATTCTCCAGTTATGATGACAAGAGCCTCTGGGTGCAGGCCCCGTAACCTGGCAACAGGTACATGAATTCTTTCACAAGCTGCTGCTCCTGTTGAAGAAGGAGGAATGTACATTGTTGTGATTATTGGTGGATGATAATTACCTTGTTGGGTAATATGGACAATCAATAGATGAATTGGTGTGTATTGAATAGAGAAGCAAATAATTGTTAAATGGATGCAGCATCGTCATTTTTTGATTCGGGTCAGATTGGTAGCATGGCAAACAGTGTTTGCTTCTTCGAAATGCTAGAGCGATGCTTTTCAATTTTTCACAATTTCAGCATCTTCAGGACTTACGCGTAACTGTAGCCTCATACCTTGATAGCTATCACATATACAGCTGCTGGATTTTTGTCACAAATATTTGTGCTTGGCTGACCTTTTGAGTAAGTCAAGCCAGCACTGGGTCGGTTCTGAGCCATTCCACTCCAGAGGGTACTCGAGATTTGAAGTAAAACAGACAAACATGCACAAATCCTTTAAAATAATGATTGCGTTAAATACATGTTTCAGGAAATTATAAGTTCATAAAAGAAATTTTATGTTCAGTAGCTTATTCAATTTCATTTTTGTGAAAAGCCAGATTCTCCCAAATACTAGAATGGTTGGACCCAGCTTGTCATGTGCCACCTCTCGTTACCTATCAATCTAATGATTTATTTTTGTGAACACATCTCCACTATGATTCCAAAAGTGGAATATTTTTCTGTGAACAAATACTGTATTATTTGTAATTTTTTTTTTGAGAGCAGGTCTGACACTTTATGTTTATTATTGTTTGGGTGACAAATATTTATTAATAATTAAGATAATGATTTATTTTTGTGAAGAGAGCTCTACTGTAATCCCAAAACAGGACAATTTATGTTTGGTATTTTTCTGTGAACAAATATTTATTTAAAATTATTTATTTTGAAGAACAGGTCTGACACTTTATGTTGATTATTTTTTGTGAAATATTTATTAATAATAATTTTATTTATTTTTAACAACATATCTCTTCTATGATCCAAAAGAGGACATTTTATGTTGATTTATTTTTTTTGTGGACCAATATGAATGACGTTTGAAGGTTTCTAAAGTTGAATAAATCAAATGCCATGTTTCAAGGCTTTTTTTTTTTTCACCCGAAAATGCTCTGCACTGGTTAAGGATTCCGTACAGTATATGGCTGAAAACATATTTCACAGAGTGTACATCACTGAAAAAAGGTTGAAAACCATTGGATTGCTTTCCTCAGTGAAAAAAAATGCATATAAATTACATTTTGGACTTTGCCAATTTAACTTTTTTTTATTAAATATAAGATTTTATGTTCAGCATCTCGACTGCTTGTCGTATAGTGGGGCGCTAGAACCTACCCCAGTGGAGTGATCGTAGTAGCCAAAAACATACTGATATCAAAATGCAAAAAAGACTGCACACAGCAACACTCAATCCTCCTATCAAATCGGTCCCAGTGGGAAACCAGTATCCATGACAACAGTACCGCCTGCTGGTTAATTATTTACTACAGATATTGATTGTTCGGCTGTGTGCTCCTAAACACACACGTGAAAATTTGTAACTCTCAAATGAAACTGTTTACTTGCAAAACCTCAACTCCGGAACAAAAACGGAACTTAAAGACGTGGAGACGAGTGCGCAGAATAAGCAAGAAATACTTAAAAATGCAACAATGGGGGAACATAATACTATAGAGTGGTTTAGGCTGAGGAATCAAAATTGTAAGATGAAAACAAATCTCCAAAAAGTTGAACTCCACTGACAAAGGCCCTTTAAATGTTTATTCTTGTCATATGCTATGTTTGAGGAAGGTGGGAAATTGGAGTTTTCTGTCTTCCAACTTGGAAAAGCTCACTTAAACAAACTTTTGAACAGGGAGGTCCGAGTTTCAAAGGGGGCAAAATGGCCTATGCTTAACAGAAAACAATTTATTGCTATCAGCCATCTTTTGTTTACATTCACCTCAAACGCCATGAAGTTGGAACTGGGACCGCCAGAATGTGATGAGTCCAACTTCCGACCTTCGTTGAATGCAGAGTTTGAGTCTGCGACCTGAATTTGGACTATTGTGAGTGCCTGCATTGCTTGAGCACTTACGAACGGAATATATATATATATATATATATTCATTTGATTCATATATTCATTCATATAATTCATATAATTATTCTGGCTAATCTGCTGGAAAATTGCGACAATGAAAATTCACATTTGTATAAAACATAACAGAATAAAGAGATCAAAAGTTTTGCAACTCAGTATCACAATTTTACTATGGGGTTTTTCAACTAATTAGCTTTTAATTTGAAAAGAAAAATGTAATGTTCTTGTCACAGCCTTACAAAGCAATAAATTAGATTCGTTCATCTCACATACCTCCTGAAGTGTCATCGCGTACCCCCATTTTGAGAACCGCTGCTCTATTAGAATCTCCATGGGACTTTGCACTGGGGCACAGATGTGACAAGAGCCAACACCTGGCCAACTGTGTCGAAAAGCATCTGCTCAGCAATACCTAAAAAAAAAAAAAAAAAAAAAAGTTTGGGACCACTGGGGATAAGTTGGAAACCTTTATACATGAGTTTGTGTTATTCTTGTAATTTTTGACATTTGACCTTGGCAGGGATCTACACTCTTGATGCAGTTTGGCATGAGAAATATTTTGAGGCTGATTAACCAAGCTTAGCATGATAAGTATGATATAAGTTTTACATATCAAATACGGACGTCTGCTCGTTTGCCGAGCCCTTGCAACTTTTTCCTCATTCCTCCCCTTCCTCCCAGGTCGGCATCCATCACCACGCAGGAGGCAACCTCTCGTCTGACAGCTTTGTCAATGCAAATTAACACAGTCTGTCCGAAGTGGTCTCAGCCAGGGAGAGCAGCTGCTGCAGGGCTGCCCATTGCGTGCTCAGAAAAGCCCAGAATAACTGACCTGCTGGTCCGCAGGCGTCAGGCAAGCTGAAAATTCTGGGGCAAAACTGGAGTCAACTGTAGTGTGGGGGATACTTCCCAAATACATTTTAGCGGAACATGGCGCAGCGTGTGTGCTTAGCGAGTCTATAATATTTTTAATTTGAAAGAGGCAGCTTGAGGGAGATTTGCTTTCTTGCTTAAGGGCACCTTGATAGCCCTCAGGAACGGAACTGAAAAGGGGTAGGCAGTTTGTCGGTACTGACCGACCGTTGTTGTTATCCTCCCCGCCTATGTAACCTATCAGTGTTGGTAACTGTTTGTCATCTCACCCAGTTAAATCTTCTTAATTTCAGAGAAATGCTTAAACTGCATATTTGGGAGCAATGAAGTCAGAACGTTCTGAAACGGCAGCAAGCATGCATACATCCGTACGTGCAGCCAGGAATAACTGGCTGAGTACTTCTGTAGAGTATTTGTATGCAGCAGCTTCTGTCAACACTTTCACCTAATTGTAAGGCGACAGCGGGGCTGAGAAGTCATTTTTTGTGCTGCGATTCAGAGTTTCATGAACTGATATGTATACTGCACTGAGTCTTGCTCTGTGCATTAATTGTACAGAGATAAAGTAAAAAAAAAAAAGCAATGTTTACAACTGAGTATTAGCGAGAGTTTTGTTTTATTTTGGTTTTTAAATATGATTTGAATGACTCAATCGCTTGCACATAGTAGAGCTGGCCAAAAATGGGACAGCATTCAAGAAACCAACGGGCACATCACAAAGCGTCTCATTCTTATTGGTCCTTAGACAGTAATTCCAATAGAAGTTCTTAAAAAAGGCATCAAGTGAATTAAGCACAACTAAAAAACATTGCTTTTTACGTGTAGAATATGTGACAGATGACATGTGGTGACATGTAAATTTTCTCTTATATAACCGTCACTTAAAATGTGCTTTCAAGTGGTTAAGAATCGATGCATTGATAAATGGTGTGTATGGTTAAAACAGTTTGAAGCACAATGTTGCTCCTTGTGGGTGTGATTGGTAATTGCATTCTAGTGCGGTTTATGGCGTTTGTTGTGCCAGTCTACCCAGAAGACATGATTACTTGTTGCAGACTAGTGCTTAGGGAACATACACCCAGCATCGTTGTGTGTGATTATCAGACGTTTATTGTGTTTTAAGCTCTTCTACTGAATTTGGATGATTGAAGTGAAGAATGTAAAGTTTTCATTAGAAGAATGTAAGGGTTTCATTATTTTTAGTCATTAGTAGGATGACAGATATATAAGGTTGGCTGGGCCGTTGATGACAGAAGTGAGTGACGGGCTGACAATTGGCTGACGGAGCGACAGACTTGAAAATTTGATTGATTTTTTTTTTGCTTAAAAAATGGTGTACCATCTAATGGACAATCACTGGACCAGCAAAAAAGGTAAAATGCCCACCAATGGAACTAACAACCTGTTCCAATTTCCAAGTTTTTCTGTCCTTGCCAAGTCAGGTCTGAAAAGTGTGACCCTTTGGCTCCAAACCAAGTCCTTAAGGACTGAAAAGCCAATAGCAGTTTTTTCCTCCTTAGTCTCATTGTGTCCATTCATTGATTGGCAGCTGACCAATTCAAGGTGTAAGCTAGTTCTCACCTTAAATCAGAGGGGATGGACTATATGTCTTATCGGAGACTCGGGATGACAGCATGATAAAAAATGACTGGATGGATGGCTCTAATTATCAACTATGTCATTCACATTTGAAGTAGACTTTATAAAGTCAGCTTTGAATCACTTCCAAGTTATTTAAATGACAAAATACATGTTCCCATAGGAAATAATGTCAAGTGAATTTATTAATTTGAGATTCAATTTGGCACCGAAGCCTATAATAAGAATAAAGGTGAGCTTTTCGGTGATAAAGAATTTTCAACACACACAGCATTTGTAAGATGAGTGCACCACTTTATAATAAAAATAGAGCAATGTAAAAGTACTGGTCGCATTTTGAGATGCTACAAGGTTAGTATTGATGCTATTTCGAGTGAATGTGCAATGATTAATCAACTTATTAATGATCCAAGTATATTGATGATTTTTTTCTGATAATGGATGAATGTTTTGAGCACTCTTTTTCTTTATGGTATTTCAAAATTTTCCATTTGCTCAGAATTTCTCCCTCTCAGTAGTATATATCTGTATTCCATAAAATCAGATTGATTTTCCTTGTGGTGAATTTAAAAAAAATAACCTTTTACTTTGTACAATATTTTTTTCTCACACATTTCTGACATGTTGTGGACCAAACCAGTAACTGAATCATAGAAAATCAAGCATTCTTTTTTAATACTTATTTTTTTTATATATATATATATATCAATTAATCGATTATCAAAATCATTATTACTTGCAGCCCCAATAGCATGTTAGCCATGAAATTGCTTAAATTAGAATAAAATCCATTTTAAATTGATCAACAACCAGGAAATGTTTTGGTAAATACTACGATTGATTAATTAATAATTAATTACTTAATATTAATTTACAATACTTTAGTATCGTATTCATGTTTACTATTTATTCATTGTTTTATTATTTATTATGTTAAATTTTAATTTAATTTATTGTTTATTTTATTTTTATTTCAAATTTAGTACATTACTACATTAGTTTCAAATCAATTGAAGCAAAAAAAAACAAAGAACGGTATTGTTTTTACATATGACACACGTTGTACTTTATAAGACGTGGCGTGTGTCTATATTTAAATCACACAGCAGTTATCATGATTATTAATGTGCCATTTCAAATGAATACAAATACGTTGACATATGGGTGGGAGTCGTTACCAAGCCAGATTTCTGTCTGAGCGCGAGTACAAGAGATACCTCAGCGTAAACAAGGTTGCGCTTGTGCGCCGCTTTGATTTTGGCTTCTTTACAGGAGTGATTTGGTTGCACTAATCCCCTATGGAACCTAACTCACACGGAGGTTTCTCCACTAAGAAATATGGCCTATTTCTTGCATCAAATGAGCTCTCTTGGGGTTTATTTGTTAAATTGCAAAGGACGCAAGATAATTCACATCGTCGTAATTAGTCATGCAAGAAATACATCACAGAATCCAATATGCCTTGTTACTAATAAAGAAAGGCGCTACAGTTTGAGATTATGTAGATTTAAAAGCCCTCCCTGGGGTTTTAATTCATTATTTATTCTCTTATTTTGTCTGTGAATAGAACAGCAGTGTGAGCAGGTTTGCTCTCACAATGCCGGCCAAATTCACAGCAAAAACGACAGAAGACTGAGGTGATTTCATTGTTTTGTCCCGTTTGTCTTTTTGGAGGAATAAGTCGCTCTTTTGTACATTGGTGTGCCCTCGCTTAAACGCGGTTCACGTTTCATAGGTTTGTTTTTTTTAAGCAGGAAAAAATGCATTTTGAGTGCAGCTTGCAAGAACGTTTAAATGTATTTTCATGTACATTCGAACGTGTTTAGGTGTTTAAATTTGCAAATGCTGTAGGTATTTGCGAGTATAATTAAACTATAGTTGAATGTATTTTTAAGTACATTTAAACATACTTGCAAGTATATTTAAACTTATTTGCCAGTACTGTACATCCAAACGAATATACGTACAATTCAATTTACAGTATTTGCAAGTATAATCTAAACGCATTTGCAAGTACTATATGTTCAAACCTGTAATGCCACAGGGTTTTGACATCTTAACATTTTTGCATTTAGCTTTGTAGAACATTTGAACAAATTTCCAAGTATGTTTGAATGTATTTTCTAGTGGTCAGGCGTGTATTGGCAAGAATGTTATTGTGTATTTGCAAGTATGTTAATGGGTTTTTGCATATATGCTCGTGTGTATTTGCAAGTACTGTAAATTCGCTTGTTTTTTTTTTTAAATATGTTCACAAGGATTTGCATGCACGTTCGCATATATTTGCAAGTACCTTTGCATACATTTGCAGTAATTTTTGCATGGTTTAAGTACTGTATCTCTTTGAATTTGCATGTATGTTTGCGTATTGTATTTCCAAGTTCAGACACATTTACAAGTAAGTTCAAAAGTACTTGCAATTACTTTAGAGTATTTGCAAGTTTGTTCAAATGTATTTGCAAGTTTTTTAGAGCATATTTGCAGGTATGAAGGTAATTGCAAATTCAAACACGTTTGGGACTATATTTGACTGTATATGTGAGTGTTTTCAAACATATTTACAAATTAAAAATGTTAATACCACACTTTTGTTTACAATAACTGGAAAAAGTTGCCCCGAATATTAACCAGCTGTTTGGGAAAGTCCCAAAATTCCCAATTGCCAACGCACCCCAAGTGAGGAACCATATTGCTCGCGTGCATGGTAGATGTACTGCGACCCAGAAAAAAGGTCTTCTTTTTAGCATGGCAACCTCCAGCAATATCAATCCAAACATTGTATGAGTAGTCAAAGTCATTCTCCCATTCCTGGTCAATGAAGCAGCTCCGAGTGGTGTATCAACATGTCAACACAGATTACGCTCTCACTTCTTTGCTTGTATGGACCTTCAAGGGAGAATCCCTCATGTCTTCAGAGTAGAAGATGCTGACAGAACTAAACCGTGTGCAGGGGGGACAAAAAAAGATGGATTTTTAGAACCTTGAAAGGTCAAATAATATATAGTACGCACATTAACAAACACAGAAACAGCAGTCTTGTTTGCCTGCATATCTGTGTCCAAGACGCATAATTTTTGACAGGGACACACATTCAATTTAATGTGCGTCCATTGTTCGCTATGTTTGTTTTGATTTTGCAGGTAATGTTTCGTTTTTACCCAAGATCTCATTGTTGCGAGAATCCTTGTTATTAAAAAAAAAAAAAAGCCTCCTAAAAGTGCTATCTTTAGTCCCGAAACCACATCAACTTGGCAATTTTTAAAGTCAAATAATACACAATCAGGTGACGATGAGCAACAAAGTAAAAAGTGAAAACAAAACGCTTCGGAAGATCGAGAAGAGGAACAAAACAGACATGTTGAATTTAAATAAAACAAACTCTCAGAGTAAAAAACGAACTTTTCTACCAAGTTAAATCAGTGGTTGTGATATTAAGAAGATAATGACGGATGCTACATTTAAGTTTGTTTTTTATTTGAATAATTTGTAATGTGACATTTGTTAATATCTGTTGTCGGTTTTTGCTCACGTCTTGTAAATTCACTTTGAACCTTGGACTCACTTTGTCCTTTTCATTCCCAGATTTTCGGGACTCCAAACATTTCTGCCAAAAGTTTCCAGAGGTAACATGAGCACTGGAAGTATAACATCAGTGTCCTGATAGTACTGATAGCATTTTTATTCAATCCCATTTGCAGTCGCACTCGCAGACGGATTCATCTAAACTGTCCGGTCGGATTGGAAAGATAGCTCGTCATGCGGGTATTAATAAGTGATAGTGTTGTGTGACGGCGCTGATCACAGCGGCCCAAAAGAGGAGAAGATGGCGACAGTCGGGAAGTGGATTGAGTAGATTGGCTCTCCTTCAGGCCACCTGTCACTCCTCTTCAGCCGCGGCTTGAAATCATCCAATTCCACCTGCATGCTGGTAGAAGGTCACTGGCGTAGAGCTGGCTACTTTGAGGAGAATCGCTCTTACTTAGAGCGCCGTCTCCTGGGAGACTCGCTCCTCTCAATCACTTGCCAGACTGCCCACCAGCTCGGCCACTTGGCTCTCATTCTGACCGCTGCGGCGTCCGGGGGAACTCTTTCAACTCCCGTTTTGAGACTTTCTCGCAGAGTTGCAGGAGCGTTTTGAGTAAAGACATTTTGTCCGCTGCCGTTTTTATGAAAAGAAAGTACACGAGGATAAAGCTTTTTAGATGTTTTGGTGACATATTGATTTGAAATGATTAAACTGGGACTGATGGTTTTAAACTGCTCCTCTCAAAATTGAATGCAAATTCCGCAAGGATTAAATAACATCTTAACTTGATCAAGTATTTTAAAAACGTATGTGCGAGTGACTGAAGACAATTCACTTTCTATAGGCATGAAAACATTAGTCCCTGAGAGCAATATAAAGTTTGATAAATTCATATACAGTAGTTTTATGTAGACAATTATTATGAGAATATTCTTGAGACATGTCAAGAAAAAAAGGATTGATACTAAGGTAAAGTTGCGTGCATACATCATTTTGCGAGAAAGTCATTTTAACAGAATTAATTGCAAGTTGCTTCATGTTCCAAACAATTTGCTCTTGATTTGATCAAAATTTTACTGTTTCTGTCACAGCACTTTAAAGCATTACATTTAATATATATATATATATATATATATATATATATATATATATATATATATATATATATATATATATATATATATATAGTACAAGTCGTGTTTTCTTTCTCATTTTCAAATTCCATATTAGGGGGGTCAACTTATAAGCGCATAATTCAAAACAGACCAATTTTTTCCACACATCTGTGTTTGAATAACATTATTTTAAATGCGAAATAATATATATATATATATATATATATATATATATATATATATATATATATATATATATATATATATATATATATATATATATATATATATATATATATATATATATACATACATACACATAAATATACACATCTTTCGTCAGCTGGTGTCTGCCCCGGCCAGACTCTCTGATTTACACACTCAGCATTTTGCTGAATTCTTTCTGCAGGTGAGACAGCGCCAATAAATACAACACCAAGACGGCGCGTTCACCCTGCCATGAAGTAATGATCGCGGCCTTCATTGCGTCATTTTGGACTAAGAGCATTTTTCACTTTATCTCGCTGCATGTACTGAAGTACAAAAAAAGAAACATTTTGCCTATCTGTCTGTGGCACCAGAGCACCTAAAGCACACGCGGGATCCCGATGACATCTACTCGGCCAGTATCAATCAAACCAGTCAGATGGATGATGGCATGTTGTAGTAATCCAGCGCTGCGCCATGAAATATTGAAAGCAGAAGGTTTTGCTGTTGACTTTGATCACCGCGGGCCATGCCGGTCGTTCCCGAGCCCTCCTCACCTGTCAGACTGGATCATAGCAGCATGTGTTTCAGACCACGGCTCCTCTACAACTCACATACTGTATTCTTCTCGCTGCGCATGTACAACAGTGATGGCTCCTTAAAACCCGAGCCGTTAATTTATTTATCACTCTGCCTTATTCTGTGTGTCACTCCGAGTGTGAAACACTTGCTACCGGATGGAACACCGCTCGGCTCGTCGGCACCAGAGACTTTTATCACACATACGCATTGATTCATGCGCTGTAAGGATGAAAAATGCTTATGGCAGACTGACAGGAACTTTTAGTTCACTTTGAAATAACCAGTCTGAAAATTATTTTTGGAACGTCGCAGGCGGGGTAACATGGTGGACTAATATTTAACATGTCTGCACTCATGGGTTAAATCCCTAACTGCTACTCCAGCTTCCCACATTCAAGAAAACATGCATGGTAAATGAATTGATTTTCATATGTGAGCATTGATTGGATGACCCTAATTGGAAAAAGCTCTAGAAAATAAATGGATGGGTTGTACATATTAATAAAACATCATAGTCTGCATTTTTTTTCAAATGAAGAGCAAATTAATTGGAAGATTAGAAAAGGAACTACTTTTTGCTAAATTGTGCTTTAGTGTTTCCTTTCCAAAACATTGTTTAACTTTATTTTGTTAAGTTCTACACAGGTGGACATTGTAATGAGTGGCTCATTCTTCCAGCAGAAGATCCAGAAATGAAACAGCATGTTATGTGACCTTTCAGGGTGTCAATCTCATTTTAAACGTGGGCCACATTGTTGTCACAGTTTCTTTCAGAGGTTCGGTATTACTGTGAAGTCAAACAAAGTTTAAGTGTGTTCATCGCACACTTACCTTGTTTTGAAATCAGAGGCTGGCAAAAACTGCTCAAAAGTGTGATTGGGAACACAACAACCGTTTTTCTCCTTATAAGTTTTTAAAAGTTAAAGACAAGTTTAGTATTTTAGCCAGACTCTTGAAGTCAAAACAGCGCAAAATGATGTGGCGGGCTGCATTTGAGTTTGACTCCTGTAATCTAAATTCTAGAGATTCTAAATGAAATAATACTTTAAGATAACACCAAAAATGTAATTTGATTGTTTAATAAATCAAACAGATATGGCACAGCTCTCTATATTAATTAGTCTTTTTTTTTCCATACTTAAACTTAAAAAAATATACCTGACAACCGTTTGCTTAACACATTCAATATCAGCCTAGTAGGGCTGTCACAAATAGTCGTCGACAATATAGATTATGTATATTAGTTTTCCCATCATGGACCTGTCGCGTCAATACAATTTTATTTTATTTCCCACATAATTTGCTCATGTCAGTCCTGGCGTGTCTTCTTCTACATCGGGAAGTTCCACAGGAAGTATTTTTCCTCCCTCACTATTTACTTCTCTCCAGAAGAAGAATCATACATGCTTGGCGGGGGAAATCGAACCATTGATCTGACAACATAACGGCGGTACGTTCACAACGCGAGGCTCAGTGTCCCTTTAGAGATTGCGAGCTAGCGTTGTTATTCCTACTCATTTCGGGTCCGTTTGTGCAGAACAGCTTGACGTTTACATCATACGCTTGTCAGGAGCTTTTGGACAGTGGACTGCAA
This sequence comes from Hippichthys cyanospilos, assembly GCF_059441005.1. Lineage (NCBI taxonomy): Eukaryota > Metazoa > Chordata > Actinopteri > Syngnathiformes > Syngnathidae > Hippichthys > Hippichthys cyanospilos. The sequence goes on along the minus strand of NC_142381.1, from coordinate 15,085,333 downwards.
AATTACAACCATTTCATCAGCGATCTTCACCTCATACCTGACCTACAGAGAATACCAGAAGCTTTGCGGTCAACTTGGCCGACCGCACGTGGCCGCAGGCAGCGTTGAGGACGTAAACAGTCAGGAAATGCGGAGGGCAGTGAGCTAGGCTAAAGTTAACATTTAAAAAGCCGTCTACCTTACATGTCAAATCAAGCACTTTGCCATCGATTTCACCAGGTTGGAAATGTTTCACACGTTTGCATGACAAAAGCTAATGCTTTTCTCACCCGAATATATTATTTACCAGAGTAAAATGGCGTTGAGTTTCTCACTAGATTCCTAATATATAGCGTGCCATCTGCCAACTGAGACCTATTTGGAAAAATTGGCCAAAAATTGGAATAAATTCGGTTTGAAATGACTGAAAATGACATTTTGACTGCTAATTGATTAAAATTTGCTAAAAATAAATAATGTGCTTGGTTACAAGTTGGTTTAGGCTTCATTTTTTTTCATTGGTTTGCACTCAGCGAGTACCGTATTTTCCGCACTATAAGGCGCACCTAAAAGCCTTGATTATTTTTAAAAAGCTGATGGTGCGCCTTATTATCAGGTGCGCCTTATATGTGGATCAATATTGAGATTGGACTGATAAAGTAAGCTTTACTTGTTTCTTTTGTGTGTTTACAGTTGAACAAGGTTGCTCATATTGACATTGAGTTATTATGCTATTGAGAGTTTAGAGTTATTATTTGAGTTATTATTGTTATTATTTTGAGTACTACTATATTGTGATTGAAAAAGTTTTAAAATATGTAATTAATTAGGGTGCGCCTTATAATCCGGTGCGCCTTATTGTGTGGAAAATACAGGAACTTAATTATTTACTTTATTCATCTTAGCTTATTGTTATTATTTGTAAGTATCAAGCCTTGATGTCTTGTTTATACTGCATACTGCTTGTTTAAAAAAAACGGTCAATAAATAGACATCTTTGTTGGAACATGATGAATAATCAAGATTTCAATATTGACCAAAATTATCACGACTATTATTTTGGCCAAAATTGTGCAGCCCTACTACATAGTGGAATACAGTCGGCTTGAATGATTTTAATGTATGTATTTTTTATTTTATGTTTGAGCGTTGCATACAAATCTAAAAGTTCTTGTTGTGTTTTTAAATATGTTGTTTTTGAGATGAAGTAAAGGTCTCATGAGGTTTTTCGGAATCTGCATCAGCATTTAGTCATCATTTAGCTAATTACAAGCAAAAAATAGTGCTAATTTGTCGACTAATCAAAAAATATTTGCCAATCAATTGATTAATTGAAATAATCGTTAGTGACAGCCTTACAGCCCGGTTAATAACTGTAAGTTTTTGACCTATACCCTCCTGAGACATACTGTAGCTTCTTGTTTTGTTTTTTTTTTGTCCACTGTAGTGGACATTCATTCGTGTTTGATAGCACGGGTGGGCAACCCGCGCCTCAAGAACCGCATGCAGCTTTTTATTGCCGCCTTAGTGGCTCCCTGAAGCTTTTTCAAAAATGTGTGAAAATGCAAATGATGGATGTGTTGTTTTCACAATTTGTTGGATACAGGGTATGTCAACATCATTTTTATGCATTTTAAAGAATGAATTACCTTCATGTACTGTAAATAATAAGATCATCTTTACAGCTTCCTATTTGTGTCTTGATATTTGTATATTTTAAAGATAGCTATAAAGATATAAAACTTATGTCTGTTTTTTTATTTTTTCATTTTTGATGGCCCCATTCCATCTCCCCCATGAGCAAATCAGATTTTCCTCTGCGCTGCTGGTGAAAATACAGATGGGAGAAGTCACTGTTTGCTGACTATTTTAAAAGGCAAATGTGCACAGTTCTTGTTTCAGCAACAAAACACATATATGAGATCAGGCCAAAAGATTAGACGCGATCATGGTATATAGTGTCTTAAATCTGCTTTGGAAAACATTTATTCAGTCTTAAACAAATAAAAAGGATAAGATTCAACTTCAGCCACAATTTGTAGTTATTACATACGCCTACACAGACAATTGTGGCTTTCTATTGCTTTGGTTTTATTGATTTGTAAATGTTTAGCTACTTTTCAAGGAGTTCTATTCCAACTCGTTGTGCTTCATTTCAGAATTTATGTAAGATGCTCTTGAACGCATCACACCCTTTATTGACCAGCCGCCAGCAATGTTATATGTTTGCAAAATATCGACCCTAGCGCCACATGATTAGGATTTGTCGGATTTAAGAGAAATTGGGACTTGCCGTCAATTAACACAGCTGAGCTGAGATTCGAACACCGACTCAGAGGTGAAAAATGTTTTGTCAATAGTCATTTAAAAAGGACAGAGCAATATCTTTGTCAATTGGAAACTAAAGATAAGCAAAACAATTTCACCGTCTGTGCGAAACAGAAATTGGTCGTTAGTTGTGTACTTGTCCTCCAATTAACACCTCCGCAAAAGGTCGCACCTTGTTTTTTAATAACATGCCCATCTTGTTTGTTAATGGTGAAAATTCAAATTACATTATTCTTAAATTAAATCCCCCAGCCTTTAACCGCCTGCAATTTGGCGTCGCTTCTCTAAAAGCAATCAACCGCTGCTGACTTCAATTTTAAAAGCATCCCCAATCAGTAATGTGCAAATGTACTCTGCAATTTGATGGCTATAGATGAAAGCGTAAGCTTTGTGTCAGTGTCTTGAGCACCAAGCTTATTTAAAACAAAGGTGCTGTGTGTATGTGTCTTTACCGCTTTGTGTATCAGACTACCTGAATTCTTCTCTTTTTTGAACCAAAATGGTCATTTCGGTACAAAAACTTTTTTTTTGTTTACATTGACTAAAAAAATCACTGCAATGCTCATGCTGTGTTATGTGCTATTTCTGCATACTTGTAGGTGTCTTCGATTACAATTTGAACGTTTTGACTGCTGGGAAAAGAAAGACCTTAACAATTTTGTTTTTGTAGAAAGTCCCAAAACTGCAGCTCTGTCGAAAAGTCACATTTTTGTCAGTAACTCGAAATGAATGTCTGGGACACATGCCTGGTTTTGTGAAAACGCATCACATATATTTACTCAAAATAATAAATTATATATATATATATATATATATATATATATATATATATATATATATATATATATATATATATATATATATATATATACATATATATATATGAATGAAAATTGATATATTCTAATTCTACATTTCCTTTAAAATTATATAGAGTACATGGTGGTAAATCGAACATTGATAAAGTTACATTAACATACATGTTATATATATATATATATATATATATATATATATATATATATATATATATATATATATATATATATATATATATAAATCAGATGCTTTCAAAATCCATATGCAATAGGTTGCATATTAAATATGCAATAGATATTTGGTTGAACAGATAACACATTTTTCAAGTGTTGCTTGGTGGCTATGTCATACAACAAAGAAAGGCTTATAGAAGTGAACAATTAAAAACCTTTAAATAATTCACACCCCAATGATAAAACTCAATGTTCAAATTTTGATGAAGCAGTGTGTAAAGATAATTCTGAAAACAAAAAATCAATGGTATCTGAGGACCTAAAAACAGTTCAAACCAATGAATTATTAAAAATAATGGCATTACTCTGGGCTGTTTGGATTTGTTTCCTGCTGTATTTCACTATTACAAAAATGGTAAAACTTCTCTCTGCTTCGCGATGGAAAAAAAAAAAAAACTAGTTCTGAAGGGTACAATAAGTTGGTGACATTCTCTTTTTCTTCTTGATATGACCGTAATTCCTAGAGTACAAGATGGCCCCTGATTTTTCACACATGTACTAAAGAGATTAAAAATTAAGTCTGTAATCAAGTGATCTAGTTAATCTTTCAATCTCACCTAAAAAAAAACCTTAGAAAAAACATTTTATTAGATACATTGTGTACATAGATTGAACAATAAAAAAAACTCCAACTGACGTTAACATTTAGTAGAATATTAAAAAAAAATAAAAATTATATATATATATATATATATATATATATATATATATATATATATATATATATATATATATATATATAAATATATAAATAAATATTATATTTTTTTTTGTGGCTTGGTGGAACACTGCTTAGCACGTCTGCGCGTAAGCCTGCCTGTATGAAGTTTGCACTCGTCCCTGAGCCTGCGTGGGTTTTCTCTGAAAAACAAGCGTGGCAGGTATATTGGACATACTAAATTGCCCCTAGGTGAGATTGGATGTGTGGATGATTGTTCGTCTCTGTGTGCCCTGCAATTGGCTGGCAGCCAGTTCAGGGTGTTCCCCGCATCGTTCTCAAAGTCAGCTGGGATAGGCACCAGCAAGCCTGTGACCCTTATGAGGAGAAGCAGCTATGGGTAATGGATGGAAAAAAAAAATCTCAAAACACAAAGGGGGAGGATTTGATGGAATAATTGTGTAATAATTGATTTTAAAATCTTTAGAATATTTTTTTTTTTTTAAACTACAGACATATCACTATTCCCAAAAGTTCTAGCAAAGTTGACTTCATACCGCTTATTGGGTTAAAAGACACGTTTTACCCAGTGCACCTCACTTTTGTGGTTTCATTGTTATTGCGCTTGCAAAATTATAAGATTAATGGCGATGTTGGGAATTTACGAGGCGACTGTTCCGTTCCGTATAAAGTGCTTCGTAAAGGTCGGCGAAGGATCGTGGCAGAGGTTGCCACACGCGAGCGCCCTATCGCGTGCCACGGTGGTGATGGCGCTGTCAGCAGCCTTCTAATGACCTCGCGCAGACTCCTGCTGCTCTGTATTAATTCAAGCAGGCCCCCGCACTGTGAAGGTTATTGTTATTGTGTCTGTCAGAGTCTGATAAAGCCCTGGACGTCATCCTTCAGAGACTAAAGGGACGGCGTAGGCTGCAAAGACTGTCAAATCCCTCTTCCCTCACTCATCCGTATTTATTTACCTTGTCTTTATTCCTCACTGCAAACACCCATTGCTTTTTTTTTTTATTTTTCCGCATTGGAGCTCCTAATATTTTCCCAGGGGTGTCCACGTTTCTCGTACAGTGATGAATAGCTCGAGCTCCCGTATCGATTTCCAAACAGAAACAATTTCAGCGCCAAAACAAGTCGCAGTTTATAATATTGATTTTTCTCCTGAATTGGCTTTCTGGCGTAAGGTGACACCGTTCATGTGAATGAATGGTCTTAGATGAGTGCTTAACACGAGCCGAGCGAGTCGCGGCGACGACGCGAGTAACTTCACGCGAAGTACTTCTCAGCGAGAAGTCGATGCGGGAACGTAAGGACGACGGCTTGACGAAAGAGGAGTCAAGCGTCCCTTTTAGAAGAAGTAAAGCTATTGTTGATTGTTGTTATAGCATTCAATCAGTAATGGAGGTTTTTCTACGTGTCCTTGTTGCAATTACCACCTCGTACTGCGGCGTCTCACGGAGTGGAACTGTAATAGCTGCACTTTCTCAATCACTCAAAATATGCGATAACATTTATTCTTTCAACTGATTATTATTTATTTATGATTATTTATTTTCAACCCATGTGTACAGTAAATGGATGTGAACATTTTGTTTATGTTGATTGTAGGGACAAAACAGTTTTCCTGAGCAATATTTCAAATCGGGATGAATTTTTAGATTTCACCCCTAGCATTTCATAGTACAGTGGGCCCCTATGTTACGACCTTAATCCGTTCAGCGGCTAGGCTCGTAACTCGAATTGGCCGTATGACGGGCAATCCAAACCTATGTTAATTAGTGAATGCGTGCAACGTGTGCAAAAACCTTAGGTAAAAACATCACGACTTTATACACATATTAAAAATGAGTAACATAATCTACTGTACAGTTAAATTAAATAACATAAATATACAAAGGAAAAATGACATTTACCTTTGGGGCGACGTGACTTGAGCTGGGTGTAGGCGGAGGGGAGCAGACAGTCTTGCAAAGTCTTGCAAAGTCTTCACAACACACCGACCAGTTTGTGCTATCAAGCTAGATGAGGGCGTTTGGCCAATAGCATATCGGCATTTCTGTGATTGACGTGACGCCGTGACTGCCTTAATTGACCAATAGCATATCGGCATTTCCGTGACATGCGAGAAAAGTTGTTTTTGTTGATGTAGCAAAAGTGAAAATAATAGTGCAGACACACTGACCGGCATGTTGGATGGTTCGTGAGAAGAAAGGTTTGTGCGTAAGTGGAGGACAAAAAAACGCCGCGGTACACGTCGTAAGATGAAAAATACGTAAGACAGAGGGTTCGTTAAACGGGGGCCCACTGTATTTTTTCCAATCCTTTGATATTTGCATCAAAGACATTTCACAATAAAAGGGAAAATCATTGAAAGAACAGGGCAACAGGGAGCTGAAGTTTCACCCAAACATCATTTCAACAACATTTCAAAGTTCAAAATGGCAGGAGTGTACCATTCCTTGGCTAAAATATCGCGGGAAGGATATGGCAGAAAATGACCCCAAAATGGTCAAAATAGAGCACAAGGTTTAAATAATCAGCAATAGCTTAATGTGTTCTAATTTGTCTCTTTGAAAGCACAAGTATTGCCAATTTAGAGAATATTCACACTTTCTACAAACTCCTCCAACAAAAACCAAGTAATGATAAACCTTGCAATTTTTAACTTTTTTTTGTAATTAGTGACTCTTGAAATCTCCTGTCAGTAATCACCGCCTCCGAATAAATTACCCTTCTGACATGTATCATTCCCATGAAGTGATCACAAGACATGATTAACCAAAGATGGAGAAGCCATGCTAATTGCTAAACTAACTTAACTCTTTCACTGCCAAGCGTTATCGGAAAAGACCAGTAAATTTTGCATTTTCACTCATCTTTCAAGGCAGACGGAATGTTGAGTGCTATTGTGTCCATGTAAATGTGGTTGGTATCATATGAAAGATTGTTTTCCATTCCTAAATTTGAATTACAAGTAGGTAACGTTTGTGTAATATGTATGAAAACACTGCCAGCCAATGGTCACCGTTGTCACTACAGTCCTCAATTGGCTTATTAGATAAGCACTAGTCAAGGGGTTAGCTACCCTTCATCAAAAAAAAAAAAGAAAGAATTTTAGTATTTACTATTTTAAAATTCGAGAATTCTCGTCCACGGCACTGAAAGAGTTAAGATTGACATATGATCTTTTAGAATCAGAATTTGCTACTTGTTTGAACAAGTGCATTTTTTTGTGGACCTACGTTTTTTTCCAAGCCAAACCAAACTGTAATTGTCACTTCGTTGGTCCATCGTCTTATTTTACCCATACCTCCGTAAGGTGGGAATTTCACAAATATTTTCTGGTCGGTCATTCATCATTCGCCCGGGGCCTCTTCCCCTTTCGTCATCAGTCCGCCATTTATTTATTTATTTTTTTTCAAATCAATCCAAACTTGAATTGTCAATTCATTGCTCTCTTGTGTTATTTTGACCCACGCTTCTGTTTTCACTACATCGCCGCTAGGTGAGCATTTTACACATTTATGCTGCTCTGTTGTTCATCTGCAAAGTGATTTTCCATTAGTGACAGACCAACAAAATGCCCACTTTTGCCCTCATTTTCAACCCCCATGTTAGGGTGGTTGACTTATCACCACATAACTCCTCATATCCTCATATCTGTGTTTGAATAGCATCAATTCAAAGTGAAAAAAGTAATATGTCATTTTTAAGGTCTAAAACTGCTAATTCAACATTGTATGCATCCGTTTTAGAGTGTTTGTATCGCAAAATACATTTTTATCAAGCGCCGCCTAATTGCCCTTTTGTTGTGCGTGGCTCTTTTTTTTGACAGATGTTGACTTATTATGAAAAGGGCAAAATGGCTTGTCTCCTTCAGCCCGTGAACATGTGCTTGAACAAGCCGGCATGGATGTCGGCAGGTGGGGGGAAGAATAGCAACCGTCAATGCTCTGATCTCGTAACAGTCGTCACTTGGGTAAAGAAAGCTTGGAATAATATCCCAAGTAAGATGATCAGCAAATGATTTACAAAGACTTCCATTTCAAACAAATTGGACGGGTCTGAAAATCACAACCCATGGAAGAATAGGGAATCTGGGAGTTAAACGGGAGGACATATTTGGAGTGTTAGAAAATGATGACTTATAGAGCGTTTTGAGAAAATAATATTCAGCTGTGTCAAAAAATAAAGCATTTAAACTTCAAATCATTCTATTGTTGCAACATTAGTTTCAGCATTTGCACTTGTCTCGCACCCCCAATAACCCCAATAGTATGTTATTCGATAAATGCTGTAAATATGCTTTAAAAAGTATCGTAATTTGGTCATTTTAATAACAGACACCTTGTGTTTTAATTGGAGAGGCATGATCTATGCACCCACTAAAATCAATGGCAGACTTATAATTGCGTTTGTAAAAATCACCCAAATCGAGGTAAAACAGGGGCTTCGACTTACATAGGTTTCTGGTCAATTGTCGTGTGATGGCAATCGACTGCCCACCTTGTTTTAGTACAGGCGGAATTGGTCATGGATCAATTCCCATTGCGGACTACAAATAAAAAGGCTGAAACAAGCTGTTTTTGTAACCAGACGATCATGTACAGAAAAAAAAAACAACAACAAAACTTTTCTGTTCTTCAGCTATAAAACTGCAACATTTTCTTTACCTTGCAGATGTTTAGAAAAACATGTCCTTGAGTCAGAATAGCTAAGAGCTCAAGTGGGTAGTCTTATGAGCTTTCTGAGTAATAGGAGTCGGCTTGTATGGCGCGTCAGTAGGCTGTTTTGTTAAGTGAGACACTGAGAATAATGGTTTTTAAGGAACTCTCAGGAAACTGGACAACATATAGATAGATATTGATATAGATGATAGGCATTTGCCTTCACCACATTACCTCATGTTGCGTAAAGTGTTCTCCAATTCAATCTCCCCATCCAATATATAATCCTCCCTCCATTGTGGTGAGCATGCAATTCGGAATCCAAGCAAAATCTTTGAGGTATTACTTGCCTCTGTCTTCCCCGACTTAAATCCTCACGCAAAAATTCTGTTCACTGAGCATGAAAGGCCTTTTGATTCTGTCTGATCTTTGCGCTAGAGTATGTTGTTTTGCAACACTTAATCCAAAAGAAGCCTCAACAAGGGCTGTTAAGAGAAGAAGAATGTGAGAAGGCAGTACACCAGGGGTTATGCGGATTCAGAGCCGTAAAGCGCCACATCAACAATTGGGCCAAATTTGAACGTTTGCCTTCTTTTGTGATCCAAGTTGGAAAAAGAGCCGGCTGCGAGTTTTCTCAGAAAATTATCCTGAGTGATTCTCTCTCGTGGTCTGTGATGAAGTTGTTTCTTTTTCACCCCTTTCCCTGATCTGCTTGGAAAGCGGGCCGTGCCGACAGTCGGAATTGCTAAGCCACTTCAGTATTTACAATCCTCACAGACGGGCCAAACGCTCGGACTCTGCAATTAACAGAGCCGGTGTTGCCATTCTTACCTTGAAAATGAATTGAGTTGCTTTACTAATGTACTTGATTTTGAAAGTAATTTAGTGGCTTTACTGATTTTGTATTTTATTGATTCCTGGATTTGAAAAGTCTTACCTACTTAACTGATTACCATATTTTCCGCACTATAAGGCGCACCTAAAAGCCTTATTATTATTATTTTTTTAAAGCTGATGGTGCGCCTTATAATCAGGTGCGCCTTATATATGGATCAATATTGAGATTGGACTGATAAAGTAAGCTTTACCTGTTTCTTTTGTGTGTTTACAGTTGAATAAGGTTGGTCATATTGACATTGAGTTATATGCTATTAAGAATTTATTATTTGAGTTATTATTGTTATTACTTTGAGTATTACTATATTGTGATTGAAAAAAGTTTTAAAATACTATATGTCATTAATTGGGGGTGCGCCTTATAATCTGGTGCACCTTAAAGTGCGGAAAATACAGTACTTGCTTTTTAAAGTAATTTTGTCACTTTCATGATTACTTTTGTAAAGGTAATTTTGTTATATAAAACTGGAATTTAATGACGAGTCATTTTACTGAAAACATAATTTTAAAAGGTAATTTAGTAACTTTACAGATCCATTGATTAAAAGACTTGGTTATTCTACTTCATTTTAAAAGTAGTTTTGTTACGTATTACCTACGTTACGATACGTTATATACTTTTATTGTCCCTCTTGGGGAAATTTGTCTTGGACATGAGAAAAGAAACACAATAAGACAGCAAGCAATATACACAAACAAAAATTTGCACCTCAGTCTTGCACATAACCCATGGACAAAAATATTGCACAAGAAGGCTACCCTGACACATAATAAAGACAAATGCTAAAAACATGCTAAAAGCAAGTAAAAAGTACTGTATGCTAAAAACATGTAAAAGAAAACCCACTTGAATTTAACAGTGCTAGTTATTCTGCAGATCACTTGATTTGATTAAAAAAAAGATTTTTAAAATCATTTGGTTACTCTAATAATTACATCATTTTACAAGTAATTTAGTTACGTTATTGTTTTTTTATTTTAAAATTAACTATACCAATTTTTTTAGGAACCCAATGACTTACCAATATTTAATTCCTTTATTTTAAAAGTATTTCATTACACAATATTTGTCCAGTATATACTGACATATTGAAAACCTGATGCTCTATCATGCATTCCCCCTGATTTTGCATTAATCTTTTTAACGGCAACTCGCAAACGGGATGCAATAGAATTTTTTTCCGTTGTCTCCCCTGGAACCACCGGGTGGCCCTAGCGGCCAACTTATGACATTTGCAAGTCTTTCAATGACTTTGATGATTGGCTTAGCCTGGACTCCCATAATGCAAACGTCACAATACTCTACCCACGGGTACATAACGCTTCGACTTGGCAGAGAAATAGTTAACTTCAAGGTCCCCTCACTTCATGCATCTTGAACATCTATAGACATTAATGACACTGAACGAGTTAACTGAATTATTCCTACTTGTTATAATTAATCACACTTGTCATTTGTGACAACTTTAGTTTCCGAACAATGTCTTTGCTATCATGTCTTTCCAATGATTAAATGTCCAACTTTTGACATCCATTTTTATTTACCCCTGTGGTCCAAATACTTGGGATCCCTGAAGCAAGAAATCCAATTGTTTCTCTCTACTGCTTTAAATGTAATAACGGGACTACAGAGGAGAGATCTTTGACGAGCGAGTCTATAATCACTTTATACCTCGGTAACTTTTCCTGTTTTCTTTAGATGGAGTCAAGTGTCAAGTCGGTCTCTTAATACCAGATTGGATTTGATTACAATCTGCTGACAGCGCAGCCCGTGACACACCTGAAAAAGCTTGTAGCTCTACGCTGAATGCATTAATGCTGACAGTGGAGTCACAGGCGGTCGGACGCGCCCTTGGCCGCAGTGATCTCAGCCTCACCCTGAACGGTGACCGGCACCGGAGGCGCCAACCGCTGCCATGGCTGGAAATTGACTGCGAGTGAAAAGGCCTATTAGGAAAGCTAAAACAAACAAACAAATGTGGCAAAGCGGTAGATGACAGCTTGGCACAGCCAGCAGATTATCTACTTAACCTTTTGTCCTTTGCTCACTCTGCCGCTCTCTTTTGCAGCCGCTCAAATGAATCCGATTCTTTGCTTGCCCAAAACACGTAATCGTGTAGCGCATTCCAAATCACGATACAAGTGATATTTTTTTCCCCGATTGACACTCAGCACGAATAGCAGATCGATTTGTTCGTCGGCCTTTTTTTTTTTTCTTTAAAAGTGATTTGGGACAACATTTGGACTTTGTTCCATTCAGGATTGGTACGCAGTCATTGAGATGTTTTCTGTTGACGTGTGCTCGCACTTTTTCAATTTATAGCGTTATGATGTTTTTTGTTTTTGTCGTGTCATATTTTCTATACGTTGTTGTGTGTGTTTTATAGATTGACATTGACGAATTAATAAATGTCAGCTGTTTTTGAAAATCTGGTGTGTTGTTGATCAACTGGAGGGAGTGACACCTTTTTATTTTGACAGTAACACGTATAGTAATAAGTTTTAATTTTTGATACGTGTTTATTGATGTTTAAATGCTGCGGCAAAATAGCCTGTGTTGTACACGATTGAGGTGATGCAACGCCCAGTCATGCATACGTGTGCTTATGAGGGGTATTTATTCAAGTCGGACATCCCTGAAGGAATAAGTGTGAAAAACGCATGAACCACCACTGCATTATATAAGTTTAGCCTTGTCAAATGTATCATTATCAAAAGCAGTTTAATTAACCCAGTTTTTCTAAATAGCGGGGCGGACCCCCCTGATGGGGTGCGAGGTGATGCCAGGGAATTCGCGGATAACCCCAGGGAAAAGCATTTGTTTTTGCCATGTGAAGTGTAATGTTGATAAAATAAGGATTGGTATGTTTTTTTTCAGGCACTCAAGCCAAACGATTCGTTTTGTGGTGTTTTGGGGAGGTGAGTTTCTGACCTTGACTTTCACTGAGCCTAACATACGTGATTCAGTATATACCCCGTAAAAATAAATAAAAAAAACAAATAAACACCATTAGCTTGTCATCATTCCTGGACACATTGAGACAGGCATTCATAAGAACTACTACTTTCCTTACTCAGGATTTGCAAACACTGTATTGCTTGTATGTGCTATTTTACATTTAGCCACCAGATGTCGCTGTCAAGCGTGTTTCGATGTTCCAAAAGATCGATTCACAATCGTTCCAAATAATTCGATCTTTCTATTGTTTCATTTCTGCCATCCCTTTTGAAATCTGATTGGACTTAAATAATATCAAAATATCAATAATGATAACCCAAAAATGACAAGTCACACACGACAAGACAATAGAATATTGAAAATAAACATATACGGTAATTGACAAATTGACAAAATTTAAATGCAGGCCCTCATGGCACAGAACTGCAGCCTCCTATAAATGCTTTACAGTATCAGCACACAATGTCCAGTAGTTATTTAAAACAGTTACTTATTCTCCAGTCGATTGAATTTACTTCCTCCTCCCACAATGCAATGCTGCACAGTTGTGAAGTTGTATATATGAGTGTGGCGAAAGGGACAAGAGCCATGTAGCACAGCCATCAGGACTACTTTACGACAACAGCAACAGGGGGAAAAAAAAGCAATGAATGGAAGTAATGGCTTTGGCTTGCTGTAAAATGGGAGAGGCTAAAAAAGCAACGGCAACATCGTCTCGCTTTATTCGACTGGGGATTTTTCTGCATTGTGAAAAGTGAGCTTCAAATTGCAGGACATTTCAGTGGTCCCGCTCTCCAGATTTATTATTCTCGTCAACAATGTAGATGGCCTCCGTTTGCTTATAGTTGTATGATTGTATTCCCAGGCAAACTTTTCTCTCCGGATCATTCTGATACAAGATGACCTTGTCATGACCTATCCAACCAATCTCAATTCAGAACCTTGAGGGCTTTGTGTGGTTTGCGTGTAAATCTTCCGTATCGGCGTTCATGAACATGTCTACATTGGCTATTTTTCAAACTGTTATCACTAATTACCAAAGATTTGTAAGACTTCATACAGAGTGCACTTTTGTTGTCTTTTGTGAGCTTGTGCTTCCTTTTGTTTTTAAGAATATATATATATTTCCTCTTATAAATCTGCAAATTGTCTTTTGCATTTTGACTACTTAGATATTTGAAATGATTCTAGCCTTGCTTTCATTGGTCTTAATTTGGGGTGACACAGAATTAAATTTGATGATTTTTCATCAACCTGAATCAACCTAATTATGACTAAGCAACAATCACATTGATGTTTATTTGACAACTGATTGATCATTTAGAAACCTAAAATTGTCAATCAACTCTAAAGTGAAAATATTCTTAGATTTCCTTATCCCTCTCTGAAAGCAGACTTATTATCATTGTGTTGAATCAAAATCGAAACAAAACTCTCATTTTGCTTTGGAAATGTTAGCCCAGTGCCTGAACACTACCAATAATGTACCCCCTGTGAAATATATTTTTTTTCAGCCAAACCAGAGCAGATACCTCAGGGGTACTCGTATTGCCTTTTGTGAACCGTTGTTTTAGCCAATTTTTTAATGTTATTAACTAAAGAAGTAAATTGTTAAAAAAAAGAACAGTATTTTGCAAAAAGGAAAAGTTAGTTAGTTGCAGCCCTTATACAGACTATTGCAACATTTGAATCCTTGTGTGGTATTTTGTCCAACACTTTAATCTTAGATCTATATATCATTGAAAAAAAAAACGCTAGGGAGCTGAAATTTCACCATGACCACTTAGTTATCACACTGCCAGCAATATGCCATCCTTTGGCTAAAATACAATGAGAAAGATGTGCAAAAAAATTACCCAAAAATGAACAAAATACAACACGAGGGTTAACGATCTGTTATTGAAATTTTAGTACATACAATTACTTTGAGGATTTTCTTGATCCATGTCAAAAAAGATTGATGCTATACTACTACTATATGCGTATCATTTTTGTGAAACCTCCGAGATGAAACCTGAACTGATACATCTTCTTCTAGGGCTGCACAATTATGTCCAAAATAATAATCACGGTTATTTTTGGTCAATATTGAAATCAGGATTATTCATCATGTTAGGTCAAACATGCCCTCAAACAAGTCCTCAAGGCTTGATACTTTCAAATAATAATATTAAATCAAATGAAATAAGTAATTAAAACAAGTTCACTCAATAAATGAGTGCACTCACTTGCTGAGTGCAAACAAGTGAAAAAAATGAAGCTACCTTAAAACCAAGCAAATGATTTACTTTGAAGCAAATTTTAATCAATTAGCAATCAAAATGTGAATTCAAACTGATGTCATTCAAATTTTTCGGATTTTTCTAAATGGGCCTCAATAACAGCTAGCAAAGTATTTATTAGGAATCAGGTGAGAAACGTAATGCCATTTCACACTGGTAAATAATATATTAGGGTGAGAAAAGCAGAGGCTTTTTTCATGCAAAAATGGCTTTTAACATGGAATTGAAAGCTGAAATCTCGGGAGCGCACCGTGAAGCCAACTTCATCCTCACGCCCCACGCTCTCAGTAATGCTGCCGCCCTTCTTGCCGCCGGATTTGCTCGCTTGCTATAATGAAGTCTTAACCTTGCATTTGCCCCCTGGTGGTAGGATGGCTTGAAAGTGCATGATTTGTCATGCACGGTAGCCGACTTTTTAAATGTTAATATCGCCGAGAATCATCTTAATTAATCGTGGCAGCCAATATCGCGATTAAAATTCGATTAATTGTGCAGCCCTACCTCAGTCTCATCTCGACTGTTTTATTTCCTAACGATTTTGGTGGTGTTCAAAGGCAAAATCACAGATACAGTGAATCCTTCCTACTTCGTGGTCTCAGTACTTCACGGGTTTTTCCAGGAAAAATTAAATTTATTTCAAAATAAAATATAATTTAAAAAATGCGCAAAAATGGAAAAAAAAAGAATACAATACAATACTGTATTCATCAAATAACTAAGTAATATTAGTTAATAACTATGTTAAGAATTCTTCAAGCGTTAGTTTGTGACGTTTGTTATCTTATTTTGAAATGTATGCTTTTAATTTGTCGGGTCGCGTTGCATTTCCGTTTTCTTGTTTTACATTCTCTGTGCGTCATTCGGCTCGTTACGGTGACGTAGTGAATGACAACGTAAGCTCCTATTTATAGTTTATTATCATTTATGTTGATAACGCACGAGTGTTTATTCTGTTTGTGTTCAATTGTGTAAAGGTTGCACTTTATAGCTAGTAGTTGTTGTCAGTGTTTGCTAACCCGCTAATGTCGGCTATAAATACAGTAAATTCATAGATTAAAGTTCGGCATGTGTTTATATGTTAGTTTACTGACTTTAAGATTGTTGTTGATTTATTATTCAACAGATACTACATGATACAGCATACATGAACCAAAATAAATGTGAAGTTCAACGTGACGTACTCTTTCACCGGAGTCTTGGTGCAGATAACCAGCCCTGAGAACAAATTCTCAACAAACTAAGTAATATTAGTTATTTCATGAATATGCAATAATGTTAATAAGGATAATGTAATATTAAGTAATAGGAGAAAGGAAATAAAATACGCGAAAAATACAAAAAAAAGGATAGTTTATGGCTACTGCAGCTATATTGGGGCGTACATAGAAATCTAGGAACTGATACCCGACTTTGCGGGTTTCAGACTTCGCGGGGGGTTGACACCCCCCCATTAACAGCGAACTAGGGGGGATCAGTGTATTGCCACTGTCCAAATACTTCTGGCCGTCGGTGTAACCTCCTCAGTTGGCAGGGTTAATAAAACAAGCATTGAGAGGCCACTGGGCTGCAATGAGCCATAAAGCACAACTCCCGAGTATCAAATTGGCTCTTTGGGTGACAAATGAGACCGGCGTGGTATTCATCGTGCCGATTACATCCAAAGTGGGCGCGAGACTTTGTTTTAAAGCTGCCCGTTCGTAAGACAAAGGACAATTACTGTCCTTCCGCCTGTAAAAATGTTTTCCACCCCCGCAAAAAAGGGCAATGTCACGCAGGATTTTATGGGCATGGCGTTCAGAGTTTGATGGGGTGTGCAATCAGGTCGGTGTGACCTTTTGAGGTGTGCCTACAGCTGTGCCCCCAGGCTGCTGTCAGGCTACGCTTGGCCCTGGCTGACCTCTCGGTGCTCAGCGCCACCTTCTCACGTTGGTGTCTGGGGGCTGTCACACCTTTGCAAATCCCTGCTTGATAGAACTGTCTGAGAAACCGACTGCCACATTCTCAACCGGGGATGCGACTTTTTATTTTTGAGTGCAACTTTACTGACTGCGCCTTTTAAATTTCCCGTGCTAAAACTTTCGCCACAAAGACGACACAAAGTGTTGGGATAAAATCATCTCGGGCAAAGCTCTCGCGCGAATCTAGCTGCATCACTGGTCTACTTAATGTCAGCGCAATGACCAGACACAATCGATGTGGAGTCTAAGTGCAAACCAGCCGTAAACAACTGCGCTGGTAAGAAAAGGTTTGTTTTTCTTTTCTTGGTTTTTCGATGCTTTTCGACTGACTGCTGCGCTAAAATATTCATCAACCAACAGCATTTTAACTGGAATTCACATCAATATTCATTTTATTATTAAGGCCCTGGCACCAGGACAGTGCAGAGGTCAAAGCGAAGACTTTTCAGATTATTAGATTGAGTTCAATCAAATAATTACACTTTTTGTTAAAGCATTAGTTTTTTTTTTTATTGTGTTAATATTTTTTCTCTACATTTATTTTCTTTATGCTGATTAAACCTGTTTTTATGCTTCGGATTCTTGAGTTGTTGGGAGCTGCAAAACAAAAGTCAATCACACCCTGGAGTGGACACTGATTGGCTGTCATTGTGTTAGACATAACACAATGGCTCTTGCTGTGGGTGGGACGCCAGAAGGAGGACTTGAAAAATGGAAGACCATGTGAGAGTTGTTGGTCCAATGAATCTTAACTTTAACTTTGATAAAGTTAGAGTGATGTACATTCATTCATTTGCCTACCACAGAAACAGTTCAAGTTTGACTCACCTCATAAATGCAAAGCACCCACCTGTTGTATACCAATCATTTAGTGTGCCTCAATAATACAATGTAAATTTACAAAATCAGGCTCAGGGTTTTTCTCAGAAGTTATTCGGTGAGATTAAAAAGATCAATTACAAATTTTTAAAAAAATCTTTCATTTTTCTTAAATCTCTTGACCACTAACTGTGATCTCCATGAAAATACAAGTTACGAATAATAAATTTAACTTTAAAAACCATGCCCAAATTGCACCTTTAATAAAGTGGTAGAAAGTCATTGTAAGAATGGGTTTGCACAGAAAAACCTCGTTTAGCCTACCACATCAATGCAAAGCACCCAGCTGGGACTACTGCCACAGCTAACGCTAACAACAGCTGTAGCAAAGCTTTTGGCTGAAATGATCTTGGGAACAACCCGAGTTTGAAAAAATCAGGATGGACAGTAAATAAATCAATGGGAGGAGATAGTTTTTTCTTGTTATATACCAACATTTTGGTACGTGGTAATAACACATTGTATCTACATTAAAAAGAAAACTGGTCGAGGTGTTTTTTTAGGTTTATTTAATTTAGGTTAGGTTATTTAGGTTATTTAGAGAGATTTAAATCAACTAATTACTGATCCTAATGTCAAGGTTTGACTTGACTTTGACACAAAGGTAAAAAACGTGAGGAAGAACTTATTTTCTGAAGTTTTGGAGCTTTTCTCACTCTCCAGCTTGTTCCAAGCGCGCGTGTGTATTTCCAAGACACAGATGGATCCCCTATGTTGCCGAGCTCGACCCTTGCGTGTCAGCCAATGTTCACTTAGCCGCTACGCATCCGCCGCGCAGGGGCTTTTGGCCGAGCGCCTGCGGTGGCGCGCTGCCTTTCAAACGGCAACAATAGATTCTTGTCACTTCCACCATGTTGGAGCCAAAAGTGAAGACAAGCTTCTGTAAAGGACAAAAGGCTATAAATTGATTTATGAGTCTTGGTGAGGCTGTAATGTGCGGCAGTAACGAGGAATCAATGGGCTAGAAAAATGCCGACAGCAGCGCTTTATGTCGGCTTTTGTCTCATCTGGAATTTAATTAATTTGAAATTTGTTTTGGGGAGAGAAGGTGAAGAGGTTCCTCGTGATCTTCGGAATATAACGTATGATCAAATTCCTTCGAAGCATCTGAATGAATAGTTTTTCTTTTCTGAAGTGAAGAAAGACTACAAAGGTGAGATTTTTTTCCCCGTCTGCTCTCGAATATGAGCTGAGAGAAAAATGAACTCTACCTTGAGATGCTTCACACGGCGCACAGACTCCTCTTTTCAAGAGGTGTTACCTGACCTCATTTATATTTAAATGTCGGTCAATATAATCTTCATTTAATTTTAACCGCACTTGGAGGAAAGTGGCTTCTAATTGGGAATTTTCCACAGGAAAAAAAAAAATCCCCCTGACTAGCATTCCAGGCTCATAAACTACTTTTGCATTTTTAATGCGGTGCTTCTATCTAACTTTGGGGGCAAAAAGGCAAATTGTGTGTGTGTTTTTTTTTTTTTTGTAATGGTATGATAGAATTTTTCATGCATGTTGATGCTTTCCCTAAAAACGGTTATAAATATAAATAAAGCCTTCTTATAAACTGGATAAGGGATGGGGATAGCACCTCAATCTTTCATCAGTTTTACTGGGGGCCACATAGAACTGGAACTTTGGTGATTACATGCATGGCTGTCCATTTAAAATGCATGCTGTGTGTTATTAAAATGACGTTATTACGATGCTTGCTGTGTTTCTCACCCCACCTGCTAACATCCACGGGTGCGACTGCGCTCGCACAAGTCAAGCCATCTTTTCCTTTTCATAATGCATCAAAGTCAAAAAATTGTCCACGCAGCCTCGTCGTTGATAACAAAGAGGCAATTAGGCGGCACTTGACAAAAGTGCATTTTTGTTCAGTTCGAATACTCTAAAACAGATGCGTACAATATCAAATTAGAGGTATATATATAATATTTTTAAGCCTTGTAAATGACATAATGCCTATTTTGCATTTGAACTAAAAACATTGAAAAAAAATGGTCTGTTTTGAGTGTGGTTATAAGTCAACCCCCCTAATATGGGAGTTGAAAATGAGGGGAAAAAAAAACCCAACTCAACTTGTACTTGGTGAGATATGGTAAATCAAATATGGGGAATGGAATATGAAACCTAAAGATGAACTGATGATGTGTTTAATTGTGAATCCTGTCTCCCTGAGCATCAATGCAAGCAGCATATTTGCAGGGACTTATAATTCCTCTAATTGTCCTTGTCAATGTCATTGAAAACATATTTTCTTTGTGGCCGAATGCATTTTAGATATAGCATCCATTATAAAACTGTCAGGTCACCACTAGGCCACACCAAATGGAAAATCATATTTTAATTGACACAAAAATTATTAATGAGATTTCCCATTCCCACACAGCATCATTAAAACATGCAAGCTTCCGCCCATGATACCCCGGGACTTAATTGTAAGCTTAATGGTAAGTTAGGAGGGGGATTGAGGCCGAAGAACAATTTTTGCCCCAATTTCAACTGTTTGAGATACTAAACTTCCTCAGACATTCAAGTGTTCAAATCTCCGATGATGTCCTCACCTGCTGCTGGAATTTACACTCCAATGGTCATTTACCACTTCCTGAAAGTTTCAGCTCAGTATCGTTTTCCTAAGGCACTGCTTGCTATGGACATTTGAAAGATGAATGTGCCAAAACTTGACATTTAGAACTAGGGACTTCAGCTTGGCAACATTCAAATTGCTGTAACATTATCAATGTTCGAGTTACCACCATGTACTCTATATAATTTTATAGGAAATGTAGAATTAGAATATATCAATTTTCATTCATATACATATATATATATATATATATATATATATATATATATATATATATATATATATATATATATATATATATATATATATATATATATATATATATATATATATATATATATATATATATATATATATATACACACACACACACACACACACACACTCCCACGTGTCACCTGGTTTTCCCTCGTGAAACAGGTGGCGGATGGCCATGGTATCACTTTCTGCAGCATATTGAATTAGTTACAAAGCCTTTAGTGAATATTCAATTGAACTGCATTAGCTCCTGGGAAGTAGTTTGATTTCATGGACTATTTGATCAGGGTTTCATACTGTAACTAGGTGAAATGGGTAATAGGATTTCCAGGCTTTTGTTGGTGCATTTAAGGGGGCTTCCAGGCATGGCTGATTGTGCTTGTCCTGTTCAAGTTTGCCTCTGAATATCTCATTCATTTAGGTCACTTCATTTTCCAGGTTTTGGAACAGTAGCTTCTCTTTGGTAGGAATTTTCAAATACTCACAGACTTCTTTGGATGGTGGAATAATTCATGAGCATGAGCTTGAGTCATGAAGTTGTTCAAAGTACTTTTGTTTTGCACTTAGTTAAAATTTAATCGAATCACCATTTTTTTGTAAATCACTTGATGTCCAAATCTCTGTTCCGACATGTTTCCATGTTCACCTTTTCACAACAGAACTGACTTCCAAGCTGCTGCTCAATTTTGCTGAACATAATCCTGCGATATGAACACATTTGGCAGTGTCTTTGAGTGGAAATCACAGATTGGAACATGTCAGAGCAGAGTGCACTTGTAATACTTGCTACATGTGAGAAATTCATAGGCAAAGATCACATACACATATTTTTGGAGGAACTCAGAATTTACAAGGTTAATTTGTACAAATGAATTTATGTATATTTATCTTTTGGGCTTTACAAAATGTAGCTTCCGCTAATTCTGATTAAATTCGATATCACTGCGAGCAACTTGTCTGAAGTTGGGCTAAACTTGCAACTATTACCACTTTATGTTGTTATTTATACTCTCTCCGCCTGACAGCGTTTTGTCAGAGTGCAGCCAAGGTGACTAATTGTGCACAAGCTATACTTTCAAGAGGCGGATTTGCTGTTAAAAAGGTTTGTTTTTCTAACAAGGCACTGAAAATAAACAACAATGGAGCACTCGCAAGATTCTCATCAGTAGTCAGGCAAGTGACCGTGCTCAGTCGTGACTCCTCATTAGGCTTATGTGGGCAGTGGATGAAAATAGTCTAGTCTATCAATGAAATGTTTTGAAATGTTATTTATGTTCTTGTGCTTGTAAGGGTTTTCAATTCGGACTCTGACTTACTCCCACATTCCTTCAGCATGCCTGTCATGCTAACTGGAGACTTAAGTGTTTCGCTCTCTCTATATATATAAAACCCTAACTTGCTAATGTCTGATTCATTCTACTTTGGAGCTATATTTGTCGTGTATAACTCATTGTATTTTCTTCAGCTACTCCCAGAGTATAGATTGCATAACATTAGATTTCATTGCCCTCTGATGAGAAATTACATCACTAATAACAGTATGTATTGGTCGAAATCTTTACATGTTCTAAAGTAGTCACTACAACACAATTTAGCAATCATTTGCCTTATGTTCCAAATAATTTGCTCTTAATTTGAAAAGGAAAAGTTATTGTTAGCACCTGCAGAAACCTTGTTCGAATTTTGTGTACTTCCTAAAATGCATTCACGTACACTCAGGTAGGGGTGTCCTAATCTGATAATGATTGCATATGCAGCGTTCCCTCATATATCATGGGGGTTACGTTGTCAAAAATAGCTTTAGTAACCGAAATCCGTGGTCAAGACTGGATTGCAAGCCCCCTGGATTGTTATTTGGGTTATTTCTCAGTGCGCTTGAATTTATTTTGTATCTATTTGAGTCAAGTGCAGCCGCACAGTATATGCTCATGTTTGAGGTTGAACTTTTGTTGCTCAAATGTTTTTCATAGCAGAATCATATTTGCTCATTCGTACTGTTGTTAACAATTGTTTTCTTGAATTGTATCACTTGACCAGGTCTCTTCTCACATTACATACTAAGAAAAATAGATAAAAGCATGTATTTTTCCCACTGCTGATATCGGATCAGTATCATATCAGAAGAAAAAGTTGTATTGGGACAGGTCTATTTTCAGGAGCAGATGTTCCCATATTTTAGAACCATCGGTGTATGTCCATATGATTTAACAGCTGTTTTTTACAGTGTTGACAATTTAAATTAAGGAACATTTCAAACATTACAATCTGAGCATCCTTGTAAAATTTTGTAGGCTTCAAAACTTTATTTCGCTGTCAACAGAACATGAAAACAGTTGCAGAGCTCAGGTAAGGACCAACCACAGCTCGCTGCAAATGTCACATGACTAAACTCAAAAACAATTGTGAGACATGATAGGCCAGGGGTCTTCAACCTGCGTCCTCTTTCATCCTTGTGTTGCGGCTCACCGTGGTTTGGGGAAATAAATAAGGCTTGGTTCAGATCGACGATGTGGACGGCGTAACAAGCAACGCATTTGAAATGCAGTCAATGAAGTTTGTGTGATTGGGTGATAAAGCGACATCTGTTGGACATGTTTGGTACCACGGGACACAAAACGTGACATGAGGCAGCCTATCAGAATTTTTAACACAAAATAAATGTCATCTTAATTGCCCTGCGTATGAAAAAGGATGGACTCAAAAGTTGGATCAGTCTGCTAGTTCTTTTCTTGAAACCAACCTCGGTAACCACGGACACCGCTAAAAACTATATGACGAACATAAAACCTAAACAGGAAATACAGAGCAGCCTTCCAGATAAAAAGAAGCTATTTAAAAATACGATAACACAGGTGAGTAAACAATACAATCTGGAGCTCTTGAAAAATTCTTAACACATAATAAATCTCATCTTAATGCCCCTGTATGTGAGCACGCCTGGATTCAGACGTTGTTTAGGTCTGCTTGCTTCTTTTAATGAAAATAATGTGGTACAACCTTGGCTAACAAAAGCTGCTGTAAACAACTTCTCTGGTTGCTAACACCCAACTGATTCTTCCCGCTTCCACCCTACTGCTCACCCCATTACCATAATTATTGTAAGAATTCGTTTGCTATACTGTATGTAGCATATATTAACAGCTACATATTAACATCTTCATTTCAGATGTAGTAAACTGTTTGCAGCTCCCAGTGTTGTCTTCTACATGGAAACCATGTCAAAATGGCTCTTGTTGAATGTTGAAGGTTGAAGGCTGCCCCAGTGATAGGCCATTACTTGATCCCTCAGTATCTGTGATGTCATTTTGAGTGGACTGCAAGTGCCAAAACGACCACCTCTGAGATATATGAAATTGGTGGATTTTGCTGCTTCATTCACATTCCAATAACTCAATATTAATCAGATTACTGTTTTAAGACTAGTGGAGCCTCACAGGACATTTCCTTGTTCTGAAAAACCTTCCCTTTTTCGTGTATAAACACACGAATGACTGTGCTTATCTCCAGCCAAACCAGAAATTGACGAGAATAGCGCTTCTAGCCTGTCAGCATTCGATTCCTCACAGATGTGTGTTTTGACATCTCCTTTAGCTGTTCTAGTGGTTGCCCATCCACCTGGGAAATCCTTGTCGACTGCCTCAACTCTAACACATGTAGGTAAACAATACACGTTTTTTTCTTTTTTTTGAAGACACATTACAGGATAGGTCTCAATTCCACACGTATACGTAATAGACACATACAGACCCACCTGTAAATCTTCCATTCTTGCTCTATAGCGGTCAGGCCATCCATCCAGCTAAATCATCCGGGCATGTGCAGTAAAAAATAAGTTCCTCTATTTTCGGCAGGCTCCCTAACAAGCAGACAGGGCTGTACAGGGGAAGCAGCCTATACGCCAAGCATGGCACCACGCAACGCTAACAACCATCAGCGGTCCGCACGTCTGCTGTTGAGTGGCCTGGTGTAGGCACCGACACTCCCGGGAGAACGGCAATCAATAAAACCCACAACCCTGGAAGATTTGCGGGAAGAAATGTGTTGAGGCAAAACAGGCTCATTTGGAGTTAAACTGTTTTATCAGTGGGCTCGGAACAGCTGGCTCAATGTCTCTCCGGAGAGCAAGGCGAGAGGGGGTGCTGTATTCAATGTAAGATGCTTTTGGACAGGCACCACTATTTGGAACGTCAGAATAATTGGCCAAATGAAGGATTCGGAATACGCTCAAACTTCATGCGCCTTTTTCGCACGTGCCAATTTGCGTTCGGTTTTCATCTCCCGACAACTTGTTTACTCACTGCTGTATTTGACAAATGTCGGCGCGCTCTGACATTTACAACATCCCGTTTTAGGCGGATCTATTTTTAACGTATTTCAAGAGGGGGAATTAATGATGAAAATGCGACTTTGTGAAAATATCTTAGAAGTTAAAAGCATGAGGTTCTCCGTCGCGCTCAAAGAATTTGCGTAAGTTTTAGAACTGTGAAAATGCTGTGCCATCCAAGTTGGTCTCAAGCACATTAAGAAGTCAAGAAATTCAAGATATAAAAATCACAAACTACAGACCAAAATCAAATGTACACCACAGTGAAATGAATGATCTGGTTCTCAGAAGGACATGATTCATCAAGAAACACAAACACACTCACAAGTGACAAAGTCAGATATATACCTTGCCATTGTTATTGTATTGTACTGTAGATTTCGGACTAATAGCTACATTTTTTCCTCACACTCTTAACCATGTGTTTTATAGTTCTATGGAGCTTATGGTATCAGCAATTTTTGCTAAGCGTTGATTTTGAGTTTGAACTGCTATTTTACTCACCACCAGGTGACACTATCCACTAGCAAACTCAACGGGTGTGTTACTGTTATGTTTTTGCAATATTCTAAAAATCCCAGTGCCTCGGAGTTGTGTTGAAAAAAATGTTGCTGTTCTTAATTCTAAATGTGGGAGGAATATTCAATTTGTGGTGCAGTTGTGTTGGTACTGCTCTGATTTCTAGTGTAAACAAGCAGGTATGTTCAGTCTATGTTAAAGGCATGATGATGCTGTAAAAGTAAAAAAAGTATTACATAAAAACAAATATTTAAAAAAAAAAAAAAAAACTTCCATGTACCATCATGTGGCAACCTGTGGTTTATAGTCCAGTGTGGCCTGTACATTACAAAACTATTTTTTTGTTGGTGCAGTTTATAATCATAAAAACAAACATTTAAAAAAAAAACAAAAAACTTATACATAAATACCTGATGTGGCAACCTACGGTTTATAGTCCGGTGTGGCCTACGCATTACAAAACTTAATTTTTGTCGGTGCAGTTTATAATCTGAGAAGTGTGGTAATCAACTTTAGCAACAAGTAAATACTGCAAATAAGGAAGTGCTGCTACAGCAAACATTCCTCCATCGCTATAAAATGTATAAATAAGCTGTGTTGCCTCGCAAACTCTCCACACAATTTAGAATTTGAGATGCAGATCAATGACATCATTGATCGCCAATTTTCAATGAAATGGCAAATATGAACCGATCATGACGAAGCCGATCACATCAGCATAAAGGCTATCGTATAATCGCAACACAATAAGAAAACAGTGGCCTCAAAACAGGCTCTTGCGGAACACCTTATAATATCATCTCCTATGCGCTGCAAAAATAGCACTCCAGATGTGCCAGGCATTTTGAGTGATAAAGTGATCATTTTGTGGCCAATATATTCGCCCACATTCATTTTGTACGATCAGAGAGATAATCGACAATAAAAAGATTCCTATCTGTATGCGCCCAAGAAGTAATTTACATCAAACAAATTCAGCGACATTAAGATCACCTCTGTCAGAAAATTATTAACTTTTAGGGATGAATGACTTTGGAAGCAGGTAGTTCATATCCGGGAGGCACGCTTGTTTAGCCCGACTTTAATTAAAGATACAGCTCAATATGCGTACGGTCAGAGTTCTCTGATAAGCGCTTTTAACTGAGATGGAAAGTAGTTTGGGGGTCGTATATTTTATTCAATCAATAAATGGCAACGCGGTGATTTGATTTTAACAGGTTTACAAGAATCAAAATATGTATCGTGTAAATCTGGCTCAAATTTAAATGGAATGATGGAAGTCATTGTCCTCTGTGGTAGCTAGAGAAATACTGAGCACTAGTACCTTCAAGATGAGCATTTTTTTTTTTTTTTGGAATGTACTATATCTGGAGACAAACTGCAGGGTTCACTTTGAGTGGAAATCCGCCATCTCAGATCCATAGTGTGCGTACCAGCCCAGAAATAGGTGCGACATGCGGTGCGCCCGTGGCACGTCCGGCCAACCGCGGACCTTTTGGCTGTCATCCTCAGTAGAAAAGGTGCGACCGAGGTGACATTCACGTCTTGGGTAATTATCAGGACTATGATGTGGGAACATTAATGATGTATGAGGGCTCAGTGAGGGGTGAGAGCGGCTGCTTCCCAGGCCCTCATTACGTCGCCATCCCGGCAGAGAGAAAGGCCGTGCTGCCACACCCGAGGTGGATTCCACACGTTTTTAATTGTTCACCACTCAGAACGGTTACACAATCAACTTTTGTTGAGTTGCAGTCACGCAAAAATTCACACAAAATAGTTTGTTTTGAGCACATTTTAAAACAAAATGCAGTTACTATGGGAGGTAATGCCATTTGTTCAGGCTCAATAATATTATTTAGGTAATGTAGAAGTACTGAATGTATTGAACAAATGCAACAGTAGGCTGCCTGATTGTGTTTACTAGTGGATAGTGCCCCCTGTTGGTGAGTAAAATAGCAGTTCAAACTTTAAATCAATACTTCAATAGCATCTTCTTCATTGCCACCGTTTGTTTACTTGCAAATTGCCCTCAGGCGGCTAGTAAAAAAAACAGAAGGTAAACCGCACTGGGTTATAAAATGCAGGGTTCAAAGCATAAGAAAATAATAATTAGAAAATAATAGAAAATAATTTCCGGTTCTAATTAAGCAAACAACAAATCAACCAAAAACATTGATTGAAAACTATGGTTAGACATTCCAAAAAGTTGAGTCAAGTTGACCCAAATTTTTGGTCAGTCCTCCGTCCTCCCATAATTTCAATCTAAAAACAGTTGGCTCAACAATAACCCAAAAAAAGGGCTGGCCCAATACTTGAGTCATTTTGACCCTATATTATAGGTTTTATTCAAAACAAACCAGTTTTTGAGGTTGTTTTTTTTATAACATGTTTAAATTGTTATGGCTTTTTTATGCAAGACAACACCAAATATTGAATGGGTCCCTTTTTGACCAATAATCAAGTTATTTTTAATGAAACTATAAATAAAGTGTGGATAATTTTTGATTCAACTGTTATCTTGTTAGCTTTGGATTTGGACTTTTGGACTCAGTGCTGGGTTAGCTACTTCACCCATTTAGTTTTGGCCCTGAAGTTTTTAAGTGTGTAGAAATCACTTGATGAAATGAATTTCTGTCGTCATTTCATAACTAATTACACTGATCGTTCTGTATTGAGCATTCGGGCACTTTTCTGCGTATGCAGTCGGGCACCCCCACCAAAGACAAGAGTAGAAATACACACCGTCAGGGCGGGCAAGTGGCTTTGAACAAGACCTTTAAATTCCACCATTGGTCATTGGGTTCTGAAAAGCTGACCGCTCCTCACAAGAGTCGATAAAAGCGCTTGCTCTGTTGTGCTAATTGTTGTTCAGGGTTGAAAGCGCCGGAACATTTGAATGCATTTCCGATGTATGCGCACAACGATAAAGACAAAGTTAATCTTATAAACTGGCTTCTTAACAGTCAGTAGTTTATCAATTCTAATTTATCTGTTCAGCGCAGCCAAATAAATATTGGATTAACTCTGCAATGACATTATAAAAGGGAATGTCAAATTGAGAACTTTGAACTTGAGAGACTCGATTTTGCCCTCTTGTAACCAGAATGGACAAGATGTCTGATTATCTCTGATTAAAAATGATTAAGCACCTACTTGCCCAAGTCAATGAGTATTGATTGAGCGAGAGGGAGCGCTGAATGCGGTGCCGGGGTGGGCTGATTCCAACAGCGCTTCAAATTTCTCATTTGAACTCAGAGAGGTGCTCATTGGCGAGATGAAAATCATTAAAGCCATCCACTTCTCTCCTGTACCGAGATTATGGATCTCTGGGCTGTGTCCACTGCTTGCATGCTGAGCGGAGGCAAAGCTGCCCGTCGATGTGGCAAGAGAATAGACGATTTCAACGAAGCATTGAGAAAGGAGAGAAACTACATAAAACCGGCTTAGGGAAATATATAGTCGCATCTCTGTCATGTCAATGCCGCGTTAGCGTCAACTTCGGAATTACGCCGGCGGCTTGCTTTGTCTTGCGCTCACAATAGCACGTACATCATGACTTCCTGTCTAATCAGGTGTGGTATCCATGGAAACGGCGCCAGTCGAATGTCACGCACAGCATCCTTGTCTCACGACGCTACTGCCAAGCGGTGAGACTGCGGGGCTCTTGGCCCTGTATGGATCATGTTGCTCGCAGTTTGGATGCTCCAATTGCAACACGCTCGCAAACACACGCCGCCGCCGGGAGGCGGGTTACGAGCCTCTCTCTCTGTGGGCTCGGAGATAAATAAATAGTCCACGTTATTAAATCAATGATTAATAGGGGAATGGTTATTATCTCTCAGCTCTCACAGCCTCTCCTGAGACTTCAGCTCAGTGAGCAAAAAAAAAAAAAAGATAAACTCCACTAGTGTGCTTCAGTGTTTTCCTAACCGCCTCCCCCAATTCAAAAATGATGACAAGATGGGGAAGGTGTGGTAGAAAAATTGTATACCGTGAATGTTTTTGGGCTGTTGCAAATAGATGGAGAAAAAAATCGGAGTCCCTTTTATTAATTTAAAACATTTTGGAGTGTATGTATTTATTTGGTGTCAAAATGACAGAATAATTGTGATCAAATACTTACATTCAATCGTTAAAGTTTATTTCAAGGTCAATCATACCCTGGAATTGGCATCGATTGGCTGTCATTGTGTTTGTAAAAACCTGATTGGCTCTTGCTGTGGGTGTGAAGCTAAGTTGAGGAAGACATGAAAATGAAAGAGCATGTGAGAGTTGTTAGTCCACCGAATGGTAAATTAAAAAAAAAAAAAACAGACAGCACCTTTGTTGTAGGTAAAGTGTATTCATCCCTTAAGAAGGAGCTTGCTTACCACTGAAGCAGCTCAAGTTTAGCCTACCACATAAAAGCAAAGCACACAGCTGTGACTGCAGCCACAGCTAATAATAGCAATTAAGATGCTAATGTGCGGGATATAGCAAAGCTCTTTGCCAAACTAAACTTGAAGGCACCCCACGTTTGAGGGTGTGCGTGCACGATGTGTTATTTTAATGTTATTTTCTAATTAGTTTGCGATTGACGAAAAAAAAAGGAAAAAAATAACACCATTTCCCCTAATGATCAAAAAAGTGGGTTTAGTCTATTCTCAAATACATCAGAAGATAAATGGTTCCAACTGCATCTGTTAAATAAAATAATGACTGATGCCATTTAAAAATCTAATCACAGAAAATGAAAAAAGTGAAATTACAGCCAAAACAACATGAGTTTTACCTCACAAAAATAAATAATCTGTGAAGTAGCACACAGAATCCAAGGCACACAGAATCCAAGGCGAAGGAAGTTTATTGCACATGCTCCATCTCCACAAAACACAGAAAAAGGATAAATTATCCATCGAAGATGAAAAAAAAAATGTCGAGAATTCTTTTTCGTGATAATGGTTTTGTGCCCTCAAACGGCATTGAACCCTTGTCCAAAATACACACACCAACTTTGCAAACGCCTGTTCCTGTGCATTCTTCAAAGTGGCTCTTTACAGAAACTATTATTGAAATCATGCCGTCCCAAGGTGAGCGTTTTCAAATTCAGGAAGTACAGAGCTGCAGCACAATGAGAGTTATTGCCATATTTTTTTATGCCCTGCTTCCTGCTCAAGTCGGCCTCGGCATGCCTAGCGACTGAAGGGTCTATAAATGTTCCATGCTCTGCGTCCTGTGAGTTACAAGGCTCTGGGCAGGCAATAACTCACACCATTAAACATAACGAGGGCCTAGACATCAGCAACAATGAAAAATCATGTCGGATCCTAAAATGATGAGATGTAATATTCATTTCCTTAATACATTCAAGTGGCAAGACTTTGAAAGTGACTGACAGCTGCCCTGTGGAAAGGTCAGCATCAAATATTAAAAGTTGTTTGCATCTACTACTTGAAAGCTGATGCACAAACATAGATTTCATTTTTAAATGGCAACACAAAAGACTGAATAGACTTCTAAAAAAAAGAATCTGTATACAAAAAATAAATAATACAGATGGCTGAGTACCGATATCAAGTATCGGTATTGGGCCAATACCTGGCCTTTTCATTACATGGCAACCGAGTACTGGCTACTCCCTAATAACAATTATCGAGAAATTAACGAGAAATAAATTAGAAGAATAAAGAATTACCATTACATGAAATTAAGGAAAATGCTACATTGACGTAGACGTTTCTCCAATTCTTTATTTCCCACTTTTTTTTTGTAATTACAAATTGAGCACCATTAGAAAAACATTACACATACTTAGTTAATCTTTTGACTACTCTTCCCAGGCTGAAATGTAATGTTCGATTCCCAAGAGAAGAGTTTGAGTCAAGTCTCGAGTATTAAGTGGGCGAGTCTGTCGAGTCGATTCTCCCCCAAAAAAGACTTATGTCTCTAGCGAGTCTAAGTTGTGAGCCCCCATCTCTGATATATGCATACATACATGCATATGCATTCTTTGCAGTTTCCGCCAATGGCAATAAATCAAATATAGTTGCCACCCACCAAAGAAAATCAACACAACTGGAGAACTGGGATTTTTACTTTGACCGTATACGCTTATTTTAATATACAGAAAAATACTGTATTTTTAATTTGAAATCCAGTTTATAGTATTGAGCCTATTTTTAGTCACTTTGTATGAGAAGCACGATAGATCCTGGAATGATTCTTTGTCAGTCACAGGGCTGACGGCGAGAGACAACAATGGGTCATCAATTACTGTAACATCCATTCATTTTCTAGGCCGCTTATCTGCCTACTGAATATTGTATGCAAACCAACAATCAGTCATATTTACTCTTGCAGAGGATTCACTGTCTTCAATAAATGCAGTCCTTTTCAAATAGTGCGGCAGGACCCCCTGGGGGGTGAGTCGGGGTTGGGGGGGTTGTCATGTGAAGTGAAGTTGCAATAAAATAAGGATTGGCATAGTTTTTTATTTCAGGCACTTTGATGCACTACATAATATTTTTTCAGTTTTAGACTGACCTGTAACCTGCTAAATACTGTCGAAAGGTAGCTCTCAGTTGTTGAAAGTCGATTTACCGTATTTTCTGCACTATAAGGCACATAAACCTCGAGTTTTCATTTTTGGGGGATGAAAATATAAAATAACTTAATCACTATGTAAATTCTTCCATTTTTACCCCTGTATTTCAGTTCTAAATGCATTTTTTTACAATTTCAATTTTATAACATGCTGTTTGAAATTTTCATATGCTATTTATGCTTCAATTTTGAAGCAATTTATCTGGAGACAAGGCACAAAAAACACAACCTTTTGTCAAAGAAAAAACAATTTTATAAAATGAATCCAGAAAATGTTTTTAAACTAACAGAACAATTTATTTAAATGTTTTTTGGTTTGCAATTTGATTAAAAAAGATTTGAGTTTAATTATTAATTGAATCAGTTATATTCTTTTAAATTTGTCTTGACATGGATCTATACAGTCTTTTATTTTAATCAAAAAGTATTTTTGCCCATTCTTCATAGAGTACATTTCCACTAATTATCTTTATTATTAATTTCTGGTTGTCTTAATCATAATCATAATCATTATGTCTTTGATTGACGTATCTGATTGTTTTGGTGACTTTTCTTTTTTTTATCATCTACTGGATGCTTAACGCAACCCCAGCCATTACTGTAGCTTCTATTCTGTGCGCCTAATAATGTGGTGCACCTTATAATCCGGTGTGCCTGTCGTGCGGAAAATGTTGTTTATTGCTTCTTTTCCTTAGTTAATGTTAAAATGGATACAGGTACAGTTTAGGTATACTCCGGTTTTTATTGATAATAATAATCTTCGCCAAGTTTGGGGGGATTGTCAAAAATAACTGAAAAGCACCGAGTTTATGCAACTAGCATAATTTTTGGAATTTCTCTCGTCAGCCTGCATGTATTTAGACCTCTAAGACCCAAGCAAGGGGATTTTTCCCTTGGGGAGCTTTCAGGAGTGGAAATAGTCAAATTCAGGAGATGACTTCTATTCAACACAGACATGTATTGAATATTTTTGTGCATCAAAAGTCCATGTGGTTGTACCGTTTGATGTACCGTATTGCAACATTCGAATGTATTTTTTAAATCTGTGAGTCATTTTTTGGTGTAGGCGCTGCATATAACACCTTGCTCAGAGTTGCCGTTTTAAATTTGACGTCCTGAATTGACGATGGTGCAATTCACTGACACGCAGCGTGCACGGAGGGTAGAAGTTCATTTATTATTTCATAGTCATCAATGTTATGTAGATTTATGTCTTTACATAGCTCTTTGATTAAAATCTCTCCTCTCTGACACACTAACGCCTCAGCAGAGCGCTACGAGCAATAAATGGCAATCTGTTAACGCCATACTTCCTCTGCCATGTTCATCTGTTACTGCATGACAATCAAAATTCCGCAATTAACCTGCTCAGTCACCCCGCGGTGAGCGCGACGGCTGGACTGGAGGCTCAACTTCAGAGGTGGTAAATGGAGTTAAAAGCGACATGGGGGGCGTGAAGCTCGCAAATGAAGGCTGACACGAAGACACAAAGCTCTTCAGAAGATATTTCACACGTCTTGTTAGATAACTTTCACCTTTGCGAGAGGAACGTAAGGGGACAGGCAAGGTATTTTTTGATGACTAATTGGAATGTCCTCATTTGTGAGTCAAGGTAATACTGCAGAATCACTGACAGGTTCCAAGCACGCCGAGCTGTATTTTTTGGATTATAAAGTAGATTTAAAATCTTTGCATTTCCGCAAAAATCAACTGTGTGACTTCTTGCATGGCTGTGAAACTGAAGCTGAATAACATTTGTCTCCTTTGCTGTACTGCTTTGGTTTCCTTCACGTGCACCAATGCACTCTTGTTACCTTGTGTCCCCTATAATCCCGCGCGTGCTATAAATGGCATACAGGCAGAAATTATAGTAAATAATTAGCGTTTCTTTGATGTACAATACAACCTACTTCGCAGTTAATGGGGGGTGTCAACCCCCCGCGAAGTCTGAAACCGGCAAAGTAGCATATCAGTTCCTAGATTTCTATGTGCGCACAAATATAGTTGAATGAAGCATAGAGAACGTAAAACAGGAAACGCATACATTTCCAAATAAGATAAAAAACATCATGAACTCTAACGCTTGAAGAATTCTGAACTTAGTTATTAACTAATATTACTTAGTTATTTGATGAATACAGTACTGAACAATTTACTTTTTTGCTTTTTTCAATTTTTTTCCATTTTTGCACATTTTTTAAATATTTTTTTATTTTGAAATATGTTTAATTTTCCTGGAAAAACCCTCGAAGTACTGAGACCGCGATATGGCAGACCGCGAAATAGGAGGGATCACTGTACTGTATTCAGGGCATAACCCAATCAGTAATTTGAAGACCAGTTTTTAACCCCTCAGGGTACAGCAAATGCTTTCAGCTGATAGTCTAAACCAAGGGCTACCAACGTGGTGCCTGCGGGCACCTGGGAGCCCCCAAGGATCGCATGGCAATTTTCAATAATTAGACATAAATTACATTTACATTACATATTAAACTTGATTTACATATTTAATACAGCTGTTCCCTTATCATTGTGAGAAATCATGAACATGATCGGTGTCTTCACATAAACCGGTAGCCCTTCATATTACCCGGGACCAAAGAAGTTGCTCTCGGTTTCAAAAAGGTTGGTGACCCCTGGTCTAAACAGGCAAAAATGGCCTTTATTAGGCACACGTTTTTCTATTTTTAAGTCCTAAAATAGCAAGAATTTTCATTATTTTAGAGAAATTTAGGGGTATGTCAAAATTTAAGCAATGACTGTTAATGATGCTTTCGGACGTTTTGCCTGTCGAGACTATCGTCCGAAAGCGCCGCTGTGCCTGGAAAACGGTTAAAGACAAAGTCAACTCCAAAAATTATTTTCAACATACATTTTTTAATGTGCCCCTCAAATGGCCTTTGGATTAATATAGTGTTTTTGGAAAATGAAATAAGATGGGGGGTAAAACCAATGAGACTTTGCTGCTTACACCATATTTCACAAACACAATACTAATCAAAATACTGTGTTTGGACTAACAGGATTGCATAGCGCATCTTGTAAAATGAACATTTGGCGTTCCCTTTAATGCATACAGGACCAAAATGAATCCGTGATTTGAAGACTAATGTTTAATATCAATTCTTTAAATAAACACATTTAATTACTTTTACCATATATTGTAAAGCATGCATGCTTGCAATATTTTTTTCTATGGGATGGCCAAGGTGTCACAACACCTCAGTGAGGATTGTCATGAACAATTTTTTAAAATGTATTTATTATTATATGAATATAAGTATGCAGTTATAAATAACTGGAAGGTATTGAGGGATAGAAGAATAACGCATGTAACGCCAGAAAGCGAAAGATGTGGCCATGATGACCATGTAGCTCCACCCCTTTTGTACTGCGTTACAATCCCATTTGTTAACTGCAATTTCACAAACTAAATCTCACAATATACACAACGCAAACGCTCCACCGCAAAGCCGCTCTCATGCCCAAAGATGTACATCATAAAATTAAGCTACAGCTGTCATATGTGTAAGCATTAATCGAAAAGAATTTGAAAAACTAGTGCGCTAAAATCTTTATCAATTCTCTGCCTTTGAATTTTACACAAACAAAAGTGTGCCGCTATCTGGTGGTTGACAGTGGAATTACACCCAAAATAAACGAAGCTAAACTGAAGAATTCCGAGCATTACCAAAAAAACCCTAGAATCACTGAAATAGCAGATCTAGAATCCTGGAACGCACAATGGAGTGTTGATTAATAACGAGGATGGATATAAACTGACTATTGTTTCAAAACCTTGTTGCCTTGTCAACTGTTAGCTAGGCAATATTTTTTTCCTTACAGGCTAACCGTTATATTGCAGCTGTTTCACGAAGCGATGTTGACAGCAAAGATGTTGAAGCAGAATTAGCTCCTGTTCCTGCCACTGCCTTCCGCGTGATAACCCGGACAGGAGAAAATCAACCTGAGACACATGCTCGTTCTTCCAGCGCCGTTTTAATTACGTAATGACCGCGCAATCCGACTGTCTACAATTATTCCAGTTCAGCGTGCCGTCTGTCTTTTTTTATCATTATTATTATTATTCTTACTACCTGATGAGACGACTTGGTTAAGATTATTGATAAAACATTTCCAACTTGAAAAAAAAGAGTGTGTTAAAAAATAAGCTTTACCTACAAGGTGGCATATAATATAAATCTTGTTGCTGGGTCACATACTGTATAAACACAGGAAGATTTCAAGGACATATTAAGGGTAGGAAACTCTGGAAATTGGTTCAATGCAGGCATGGCAAGGATGCAGTTGTTCAGCACAAGGATTTATGAAATTGAATTTCAATGGCAGATTGAGCAGTACATTAAGAGTGTGCCAAAAATGTGAATCGGAGCTGGGACGGATTGAGACAAATCACTGGCCAAACGAGCTGACAGCAAGACGCCTGAAGCATTGTATTACTATCCAATTAGCATTTAAGTGGGTTTAGGCGAGAATTGTTTGGAGTTGTTTTTGCAGATCAAATATGAGCGCTTCCTGCACATTTTCTCATTACGGCCACTTTAACAGCAACACTGAAGCGCATTTGCACGGCGAGCGTCGCGTATGCCGTAAGAGTCAACTGAACAGCGATGTCACAATAGTTAAATACTCATTCTTTTATTTTTTTATTGTGTTGTTACTGAGTACAGCTTGACGTCTGTGAACATGTTTGTAACTGATAATACTTTCCACTGTTGTCATGCTGCTTAGCATTCAGCAGCACAATAGCATTTCATAAGTTATAATAACGCTATCAGGTGTCCCGATTGCTGTTGTAGGCCATTAGATATTTCTTGAGGCTTGTCAGACAAAATGCAAGTTGTATTTGTTCAACAGGCTCAACAAAATACATCAAAACGTTAAAAACAAACAAAAAAAAATTAGGTGGCACTAACACTGTGATAAAAAATAATTTTGTAAATGTCTTCAGCACTGGACTACCATCAAATATATGAAATTTTGAGAAGATTGCATCCGGGTCATCGCAGGTATAGGCCACGCCCATTATCGAAACATCGTAACATATGGGAACATACCTGGTCTATGTCCCGATGCGCTTTTGGCAAATTTTTAGTTTAAATCTTCAAACGGGTAAAACACATTACATCAAATCATAAAAATAAGAAATTTTGTCTGCCATTACGTGTTGCCAGGTGTAATATTATTGTGCAGATGTTTTAGGGTTATGTCTCTTAATATACATGTAGCGTTTGAGATTTTATTTTCATTTTTTTTTAAGCTTGTTCAGCTGAGTTGATTTGACATTTTAAGACATTTTTTTTGTCATAGATAAGTCGTACCAGACTATAAGCTACAGGTTACAAAATCAGATATTTATTCAGAAAGATGGTATATAGAAGTGTTTTTTTGAATGTATTTTTTCATTTATTTAATGAACTGCCAAGCAACATACTTTATTCAACACGCTGAAAATTTGGAAATATGAGTTCAAACTCAAAATCAAGACCTTCTTTTGTCTCCCTTTGTTTGATTATTCTAGTGGACATATAAACACATTGCACATAATTTATATATATATATATATATATATATATATATATATATATATATATATATATATATATATATGTATATATATATATATATATATACAATCACACAAATATATAATTTACAAATGGTATATCAAATTTAAACATGATAAACGATTATACAAGACTTTCAACTTATACATATTTTTAATCTTTTTATTACTATATATTTTGAATAACCTATTTAACACATCTTCACAGCTCTAATTAATAATTGACACCTTGAACAGCACATTTGCTCTTCCCGTGGATTGCCCCCTGGTGGTTAGTAAAAAAAAAAAAATCAGATAAACTGCACTAGACTACAAGCTGCTGGGCTAAAATCATGAAAAAAAAAATTGTGACTTACATTCCTAAATTTACAGTAATGCTTTTCTCCGAGTACCATTTAGTCCTGAAAACAAGGACACAAAAGAGAAGGAAAACTATGCACTTTTCCATTATAAATCTTACCTTTGTCTCCTCACAAACATCAGGCACTGAACTTTCATCTTTTATTTTTTCATAAATCCATTAGGAAGACTAATAAGCGTGGGAAACCTTGCTTTCAGTCTCATGGTGCATTAATCAGTGACGCTCTAATATGCTTTTGGTCTGATTATGGCTGTGGCTTGCCCGGAGCTGATAAACACAATGACGTATGTTTTGTGCCCCTGATGGACTTTCATGCGGCTAGCCCAAAGAAAAACACAACACAAATGTACGACAACAACAACAACCTGCCTGCACCCATTTTGTTCCCCGCAATCAATTTGATTTTCCCTTTTTAATTATGGCAGAATGATGATGTATGCGCCACTAATAAGACATGAATGGCAAATGAAAGGTCGGTGAGACCTAGATAAATGACTCCCATTATTTCACCAATTGGATAGAAGCCCCTCTATATGTTCTAATTTGAATGATAATAAAATTCTGAATTGCTTTGTCCTAACAGGCCACTTTCTCCATGATAAGCAGCTCAGCAAGATAACCTTGTCCTGTAACCCAGACTCCCACTGGCTTCACAATGCTGTAATTGCCAATGAGAAAGGCACAGCACGTACAGTACACAATACTTCATACAGCACAAAACTGACTTTTTTCATATTCGTCTCATCTGCTTATACACAAATATACATAAGTTACAAATAATGCAGGCTAAGCCTATATTATTAACTCCCCAATGTTCTACTGTTACTTATTTATCTCTCTACTGTTATCTCTTTATTCTCCTCTCTCTCTTATCTCTCTTCTCTCTCTCTCTCTCTCTCTCTCTCTCATATATATATTTATATATATAATTATATAATATATATTATATTATATATATATATATATAGTATATATATATATATATATATATATATATATATATATATATATATATATATATATATAAAGAGAGAGAGGGAGAAAGAGAGAGAGAGAGAGAAAGAGAGAGAGAGTGTGTTTCTCAACTATATTTTACCAGGCCCCCCCTAGAAAAGAGAAAACTTTTTAAGCCCCCCCACCCCCTCTCCAGTTGATGCACTATCAATAAGATTATTATTGATGAAAATTGTTTAAGTATACCTACACATGTATACTTTTTTACATTAACAACAGAAAAACACAATATAAATCAACTTTCAACAACTGTTAATTATTTATATCGCGTTTATGCAGGTTACAGCTTAGTCTAAAATGGAAAAAAAAGAAGCAAGTGCACCAAAGTGCCTGAAACTAAAAGAAAATGATGAAAATTATTACTTTAATGCAATTACATTCCACATGACAAAAACAAAGCCTTTTTCCTGGGATCCACGCCCCCCCCCTGGCTTCACCTCGCACCCCCCCAGGGGGGGCGTGCCCCACTATTTGAGAGAAGCACTGCTCTCTCTCTCTCTCTCTCTCTCTCTCTCTCTCTCTCTATATA
This sequence comes from Hippichthys cyanospilos, assembly GCF_059441005.1. Classification (NCBI taxonomy): domain Eukaryota; kingdom Metazoa; phylum Chordata; class Actinopteri; order Syngnathiformes; family Syngnathidae; genus Hippichthys; species Hippichthys cyanospilos. The sequence goes on along the minus strand of NC_142381.1, from coordinate 15,045,901 downwards.
TATATATATATATATATATATATATATATATATATATATATATATATATATATATGGTATATATATATATATATATGGTATATATATATATGGTATATATATATATATATATATATATATATATATATATATATATATATATATATATATATATATATATATATATATATATATATATATATATATATATATATATATATGTATATACAAGTACGATAATAATTGAATGACTTAGGTACCAATGCAATAATTATGTTAGGGAATGATGTAACAAAGTAATCAATTACTATGTTACTACAGTAATCAGTTACTTTTGTTAACGGTTGCCCTGGGTATAAGTACAATGTAATTGATTACTTTATGTACTAAAGTTATTAAATAGTTTAATCAAAATTGTATCTAGTTACCTACAAAAGTACCCAAAGTAATGTGTTACATTAACATGAAAAAAAAATCAAAAAGTTTTAGTACATAATTACCTAAAGAAATTGGTTACTGTCATACATAACATTTAGATATTCAGGTATTTTTAAACCCTCCTTTAGTAAAACACTTGAAAAAAAAACATTTGAAAAAGCTCTAGATATGCATCTGGCATTGTAAGTCTAGAATTAAAACGTAAAAAAAAAAAATGTTAGGGGGATTGAATGAGTGAATAACATGTAAATTAAATTACTTTTGGTAATTAAAGTACAAATGTAATCAATTACTTTAGATACTAAAGTGTACTTCTAAAGTTTCAAATAATTGATTTAAATAGGTTCTAAAGTAATCATAACTTGGGGAATGATGCACTTAAGTAATATTTGGTATTAAAGTAATTGGTTATTTTAAATATAGTTTGCTTTTTTAATTTATGTACTCAAGTATAAAAGTGATTGACTACTGGTAATTTAATTACATTACTGTAGTATCTAATTATCTACAAAAGTACCCAAAGTAATCCGTTACATTAATGCATTAAAAAAAATCAATTACTTACAGTAATTGTTTACTCTGTACTTAACATTTACTACGAGCCGTTTTTAGATTTAGTCTAGACTAAGATTAAGTCTAGACTCCTAAAACACGTAAAAATACGTTTTTGGGATTGAATGAGCTAATAAAAAAGGTGTCATTCATAGATTAATAAAAGAATTTGTTAAATTGTACATGAAAAATTTGTCATGTCTAATGTCCTAACAAGATGGCTTGTTTGCTTGTATATTGTCTGAATCGCTGAGTTGAATTTCTATTTATCCGGAATGAGTATGTCGGGAGTATTTTCTGGCAGACGAGAGGATATAAATACTTTGGGACAATGATGATCTATCAAGTGCGGTTGCGCGCCAAATGGCGCTACCACGAACATAAAATGTAATCCCCAGAGTGATCTAATTATATTGACGTATTATCCATATGTGATGGTAAATCCACGTCGTTTCCAAGCCAGCTGCTCCGCTCCACACTTGCACACCATGCAATCGACTTGTTTTGCCTTCGTCTTCCTGTGCTTATAGACCCGCTGAGACTTGTCCTCGGTAACCTATACAGCGGCGCATGTCAACTTACAAGTGACTGCCGCAAATATCAGACGACCCGGATGAGACACTTTATCGTCTTTCATAGCTTTTCAAATATAGTCCAAAACCAGGATGATGTGATTTATTATTTATACACGCAACACTACCTTATCCTGCACAGTTAATGGGCGGGATAAAAATATCAGTTCATTTAAAACTTTTGAGCAGTGATCAAGGAGCTTAGTTTAACTTTTGTCAGACTGTACTGTCCAACAGCATCATACAATGTGGACTTGGTTTTGATGTGAAAATGCTATGAAGCTAATCAAACAAAAACTAATCATTTACACATGTTCAATTCAAAGTGTTTGTTTCCTAATTGCCTAATTTACATGGCAACAGTCGAGAGGAGGAGTACCCAAAGTTATTTTTCCCACTTAAACCACTGCCTAAAAGTAAATGAAATAATGAAATATTTTGGATTTACTGTAATCCCTCGCTTTTCATGGTTAACAAATGTAGGAGTGCCCATCTCGATTCTGAAAGCGTGAGTTTCAGAAGGGAGATATGGGCACTCCTACAAGACACTTGACTGACTCCCAGCGCGACCGTCGACCAATGAGGGCAGGAGTTGTTACTCCAGCCCCAACTCCAGCTTGTCAGGCCAAGCGAGCGGGAGGCCAAACGGTCTAACTCATGAAACACACATGCTGTTAGATAGAGGCAACGAAGAGGAGGGAAGAGGCTTCGCTGCAGCGTTGCGAATCTCTTAGATTCCCTTTGTAATAAAATGCAATGTCAAGTGTAAACTCTGATTGCTACCATGTTTGGTCAGTCTCTAGTATAACCATGGCTCTCCGTGAGACTACAGCCAAATGAATGGGAAGGGATAACCGTACATTTACTGTATAAGGTTTAGTAAATTAAGATTTAAGTAAATATGTGTACTTCAGTAGTTCGACGTCCGAGGAGTGTCCGTGGCAAGTGCATTAATAGTTAACTCATCTGACTGGCATGCGGGAAACCTTTACAGTGCAACTTTCCGCAACATAGCTTTAAAAATAAAATAAAAAAAAAAATAAAAAATAAAAATGCGATGCACTGTGGGCGCAATAGGGGAGTTGTGAAGTGGCAAGGGATCATACATTCTTTATTTTAGGGTAAAATTTGAATATTCTCTCAGTTATCATGTATAAGAAACACAAGCAGTTTAGCAACAATGTAAACACCATAGCAAAACAGAATGAATCTCATCTTTCTAAATGTTTCCTATTTTCTTGTGTTAATATCTGTAAATTAAATTGTGTTAATATCTGTAAATTACAGTGTGTTTCAGAATTCCTACATTGTGAGTGGTCAGTGGCAGTTCCTTATCCTTTTCTCTATGATACAGCTGGAGCTAATTTTGCCATCAATACCTCAAGTTGCGCTCCATCTGAGGTCCATTAAGTTTATGATTGTGTGTATATGCCAAAAGACCACAATTAATAAACGAGTCAAATTAAATACCTTCTCTAATCTTTGCACTCAGCAGCATATCTTGTCACTCATCACTGAATCAGTTGGAGACATCATAACCTTTACATGATCCTCTCCGTTTTAGTAATATTCCTATGTGTGAACAAGGAAGGCCTCGGATGTTAGTTCTGTCTGCTTGCTTATTTTATTCAAAATACTGCCGTAACAACCTCTGCTAACACGAGCTGCACATAGTACTGTGTGGGTAATTATTGTAAGTACAAATAAGGCCGATATAAAAATGCACATCTGTGCATCAACACACGGTTTATGTGGCTGACTGCTAAATCTTAAGTGAATGGAGTTGAATAAAAAAAAAAAATATATATATATATATATATATATATATATATATATATATATATATATATATATATATATATATTTTTTTTTTTTTTTTTTTTTTGCTTTTTTATGACAATGAAATCATTTTTTACAGTTACCATTTATAGGACGCGCTCATACTTTTGCCTTCATTTTAAAAAAAAAAAAAAAACAACGTGTATTTTAATTGGTGGAAATGCAACCTGTGACATTGTTATTCACCATTTTGTGTTCTTTGTCCTCATCTATTGAATGATATCTATTGTATCCAAATGTTTGTGTTTTGTCAGGATCAAGGTAGAAGAAAACAAAAGGAATTCAATCTAAAATCTCTCGTGGCAAAAGCTGAACCTGTCAAGACGTTCAAACAGCTGTTTGAAGTGCGCTTATACCTTTTAATAGTTGTTTGCCTCATTACTTATTCATCGACAAAACGGGATGTCAATTACTTCCTGGAGTGTCACAATGCTGAGCTCTTTCTTCGTTTCATGTGCGTCTACATTATGATCCTCGAGTAGGAAAAACAGTTCAAAGGTTATTAGGAAATATTTTGAATAGGTTTTGTGATTTGTGCTTAGAAGCTGCTAATACGATTTGAATCCTGTTTGAATTGCGTCGCGCGATTATGAGGAATCGTGCTCGGGTGAGCTCGCTTACCACTCCGCTCTGTGTCTTCGGCAACACATCCATATATTAACGCTGGCTGAGCCTAATGAACATCCCGTTCTTATTGACGATCCCTTTGTTGTGCGAAGGGAATTTACATAATTTACTCAGATTACATTTGCTTCCATTACAACATATCCCTTCCTCATTCTATTCTTCGGTTATGATGCTAATGACATCTCATATGCATGCTTTTTATGTTCTTGTTTTGTTGCTGTAAATCATGTGTCAAAAAGTGCATTTTGTCACCGCTTTCTCCGCACCGCAAGCCGTGGCATAATCATTATATCTGGCAGTATTTTCTGCTGATACTTGCAGAGTGGTCCTGGGGAGTGGGGGAGGAGGATGCGCGTACGTGCTGGAGATTTTGGGCTGAGGGGAAAAAAAGGAGAGCGATAATAGCTTGAAGGCCGTGTCAGTGGGTAGGCAGGTTTTCAGAAGACATACGAAGAATCCTGAGGAAAAAAAAAAAAAAAAACAAGAACAGCACCCTATCATCCGTTCAGAGTAACTAGACTTTGAAGAAAAAGATGTCTCCGGTATCCTTTTCCTGGTTGTTTCCCCTTTCCCCTGTTATTACAAACCACGATGCTATGAGAATATCAATCAAGGTGGATTTGGTTCAGAAGGTCTTCTGGGTCTTTCTGGAGCTCTGACGAAGCACAAACGACACAAAGAAACACATTACCAGATGATTTTCTGTTCCTTCTGTTGGAAAGTGTTGAAATTAAATAAGACAGCTGGTGGGAGGAAATTTGATTGATAGTGCACCCGTTGGCAATTTCAAAACTGGATTAGATTAGAAACGAGTTTTGCGATTTCATTTTAAGATCGGAGAGCAGGTAAATAATTATTGCAGGTACTAATGATCACAATTGTGTTTTGCTTTTTGGTGTCTTTCTTTGCTTTTTTGCGGGATAACCAATCAGTAACAAACATAACAAAAAAAAAAACTCCTGCAGGAAATCAAAAAGGCTGTTTGGCATCCTAAAAATTGAAGTACTTATGCTTCATTTTGTTTTGTTTCATTTTGTTTTTGAAAGGCAGGTTAGCAAAGAAGAAACAAAGAAGAGTGCCATCAATGCCGATTACCGCTTTATTTATTTATTCATTTATTTGGAACAACTAAAAACACAAACAAACAAAAAAACTATTCTGTTAAAATTCTCAAAATTGGCTCATTTTTCAAATGGATAGCATTAAAAATGACAATTGCACGCATTTTTTTGCCCTGATAGGAACAGTACAGTTTCTTTTCAAATGAAAAGCACATTAATTGGAACATGAAGCAACCTCCTACCAACTGCGTTATACGTATTCCTTGGCAAAATGTTTTATTTGCGGGAATGGGCAGAAAAATGTTTTGGGAAAATTAAAATTCCAACAGTAAGTGCTCAGTCAGAATGCTCAAAATTGGTTCACAGGCTCTATTTTTATCATAGCTGGTAATAAAGGTCTGCATGCTTTTTAACGTTATGATAAGTACAGTACGGTTTCTTTTCAAATTAAAAGCAATCGAATTGGATCATGATGCAACTTCTAGCAAAATTGTGTTTTAGTGACTTCTTTACAAAGTGTTATGCCTTTATTTTAACTTCCACGTGGATGCATATTGTCATAAGTGATACCATTTTCCAGCAGACAATCAAGAAATTAAGCAGGTGATGTTATATCATCTTTGTGGTGGAATTGCTGGAAAAAAACACATTAATAATACCTTGCCCTGGTTAAGAAATAAAAGGTTGCGAACCAGTGTTTGATGCAATTAGTATTTTATTATTATTATTATTTTTAATCTGTCAGAACGTGGCAGGTCATAAATACTAGAATACTAACGTTTTGTTTTTTTTCCTCGAATACTTCCCTTTTTATGTTCCATGTTTCCAGACAGGATAAAAAAAAAACAAAAAAAACATTATCAAACCATCCAATACTTGTTATGGTCTCACTCACTCACACATGCAATGTCAACATCTCTAGTTTTGCATAATAAAAAGCCATTTGCCATTCCGTGATTAATTTGTTTGTCCACTGACTCAAACGCATGAGGAATCCAATTAATTTCATGAAGTGGAACATAGTGGGTTTCATCAAAATAAATTAATCCACAAGCCCGCATCATTGCAATTAATTTTAAAAAACACATTTTTACATTTTGGTATGACACTTTCCAACAACCACAAGCACACCTGTCACATACTGTCTGTGTGTGTGTGTGTGTGTATATATATTATATATATATATATATATATATATATATATATATATATATATATATATATATATATATATATATCGATATTTGATTTCCAATTGCTTGTGTGGGTCTACAAAGGCAAACTGCATAAATACTTTCAGTGTGGAATTCTTTTCGACGCAGTTTCCTTTGCAATAGCATAAACTGTGTTTGTGCTAATGGAGACCATTAAAATGTGAATTTCACTGTCTGCACCTTTTGAACACACACACGCAGCATGCCGCTGATATTTTTAAAGCTGAATTTGCTTTTGTTAAGTGTATATCACACGGTGTCCATATTCATTTTGTCCATCTAAATGGAGTCTAATGAGACAGCTGACCCTGCTGACATTCATCCGCCCACTCAGCATTGCTCACGCTAATTCAGAGCTGAAAACACCAGTGCCGTTAATAGATGGGAAAATCAATGTGATCAACTTGGAGGACTCCAAAGAAAGGAGTACAAAGAAAAGAAATGGTCTTTTCTTGACTTCAACAGTTAAAAGACAGTTTTCTTTTTCTTGTTGTCGCTGCAAAATGACTGCAAAGGTGGCAGCTGTACAACAAGTCACAATTGCATAAGGTCACGCAGAATCTAACGGAAAAATATTTGTAGAACACATTCCAAAACTTCAGTGAATATACTTGCAAATGTATGCGAATGGGTTTGAAAAAACTCGTACGTTCGCTCCTAGGAGAAAATAACTTCAAAAGTGGTTTCAAACTTGTTTGATTCTTTTTGAAAATATTGTAACATATTTTTAAGTATGTTTAAAAATACTTGTAAATGCATCCAAATATCCGTGTAAGCTAAATGCTAAAACCGTGGCATTTTTCCCATACTGCTTTGCGATATGCATGTCAGTACATTAAACGTAAACTAAAGTATGTTCTCATGTAAAGTCATGTACATTTGAAGGTAAATACATGTACATTTGAATGTACAGTACATTATAATGTATTTGCAAGTACATTGGAACATGCTCCTAAATATGTTCGAACCTACTTGTAGATATGTACATTTAAAATCCATAAATCCATTCACCTACACTTGTAAGCTAAAAAGATAACATATTTTCCAATATTGCTATGCTCTATAAATTTCAACACACATTCGTCTCACAATTACGTTCAAATGTAATTGCTAGTAAATTCCGATGTACATTGGAACATGAATCTCACTATATTTGAATGTAAATGCAAGTAAATATATATGTATATATTCATATATATATATATATATATATATATATATATATATATATATATATATATATATATATATATATATATATATATATATATATATATATATATATATATATATATCATGATTGCAATGGCAAAATTAGACAGAGAATTTTAGCACACCGGATTCCTGTGGGTTTGACTTTTGAGGATGGCTCAAGTCACATTCTTCACCCATTATTCTTGTAGAAACCAATATTTAAAAAAAATACACTACTAAATGAGACCATGATCTCTGATTCATGTTATTTAACATTACTGCTGTCCCATTTTTAAGATCTCTATCAATCACAATCTCTCTTGTTTTTCTCTTAGTTTTTGAGAGCTGAATGTACGAACAATCGACTACCATCAATCAAGGACAGCGTTCAAGCTGTTTTGTTTCCTTTTGCACCTCACAAATAGATTTCAGATGTTTTATAGAGGCATTCTAATTCTCCTCCTTAGTGTTTGAAAATAGGCAGAGAGAAAAAGTGTAAAGAAGTGCAACGAGAGGTTGTGGACTTCCTGCTTCGGTTGAGTGGCAGAAAGTTTCCCCTCCCATGAATACCAAGGACAACCTTTTTCCATTATTCATAGGCCAGCTGTTGTAAGGGGCCCGTATTTACACTTATATTGCACAGCCAGCAAGTGGCTTCCCCTTTTTTAATATTGTGGCTGCCAGCCTTCTTTGTCCTCTCCAGATGAAGAAGCGTCCACAGCAGCTCCGGGGCCAAAAGTAAGCACCGATGGGTGTCAGGCAGTCCATATATCATAAACAAAGCCTTCTCTTATCATATTTACTATTTGATTTATTAAAAAGCGTTTTATGACGGTTTTAAACTGAATGAGATTGCGATTACGGTTTAATTATGAATCTGCTATAGTTCCCAAGGATGCGGACTTGATGAGCTTCCTCGTATGGCGTCAACGGTAGCTCTGTGCCACAATTTGAGATGCGCGCGGAATAATGAAGAGCACAATTTGCCTGGGCGGAAACCTCAATCGGGTATACAACCGCAGTGATCAGCCGTCATTACGCGGCCACCCGCTAGCAGCGCGGGCAAATGAATAACGCATGAATCCCCGTTGATGAAACATTGGAGAGTAGTTACCAGTACCCAGCTGTCTCATCGAGACCGTATTCACCGCCAAGCCTTGCCAAACTGTACCGTGCACACCCGGAGCAGGTGGCGCGGAAGTCTCACCGCACCTCGAGGCGACGGCGAACAGGTTTTCAAATGACCTGGTTGAGTAACTGCAGGCAGATTGTTTGGCTGTCTCCATTTCCCTACGAGTGCTTCGCAAGGACAGAGGCCGGTGTGTCTTACGCAAGCAGAGATGGCCGATCACAGAAATGATTTAGGGACGAGCTCGGCGGCCCGGCGCGGCGCAGTGAGATACAGTTGCGGAGCACTCCCTGATGCTGGATATAAGGCCTCGCGATGCAGCACGAGCTCATTTATCCTGAGCACAGGTCAGCCGGCAGGGTTATTCTTCCCAATCCTGGCCGGCTTCCACCCCACGGGATTCAAGTTTGAGAGCGGTGACACGATAGAGTTACGGAACAAGACACATATCTTATTTATCCTATGCGGTCAGGCTACACGAGAGTGTCGTCCTTAGCTGGAATTGGCCTTGCTGTTTTTCATTTTCCACCCGAGACTGTTTCTGCTGACTCCCTGTAAGGCTGTAAATACATTTTCATATCAATTATACAGTGGTGTGCAAGTTACTTCAAAAGTTTAATGCATTATTTATTACTTATTACTGTCATTTCAAAAAATTAGTTACATTACAATATTACTCTATTTGAGATGTAAGGCATGACGCGACTATTGCATTACTTTTATATTACTCTCACCAACATAACTGGAAATATTAATTTGGAAATTTGAATTTGCCAAATTTCTAAATGTTGCTCATTACGCATCCAGTGGAAGGTTGGCTTAAGGCTAAAACTTGTACAAGTCATTTAATCTGTATTGTATTGTAAAGACAAGAAACAAAATCTTTTTTATATTTTAATGCCTTTGTTACTTAGCTTCGCTTTACTTAGCGATGCATGTTTATGCTTTAAGCAGAAATAGTGCATTCCACAATTTCAATGCTAATATTCAAATTCAAGTTCAGTTGGCTTGGTCAGGGACAGACGTTTAAAAAATAATGTAGATGGTTTTGGTGGTGCTATCTTCAAGTCACAAAGCAGCGCTCTAAATGGTTTGTCAAATTACTGGTGCTATTTCACAAAATGGACAGCTCTTTAGGGGTCGCGCACAAAGTGCACCTAACTATTACAATATTCTCTGCTGTAGTAAATACTAATAAGAAGAAATAAACATTTTGGGATAAAAAAATGTCAAAATATGTATTTGGGGTTAGATGATATTGCCTTGACTCACCTTGCCTATGAGATCAAAGACTTCAGAGATCAAAATAACTGTACCTTTTTTTGCCTTTTCTATGGCCTTTCTTTTGAGGGAAGACACACTCTCGAAAGCAAATCGTTTGGGGCCGCTGACATTATTTTTTTTTCCTTTTTCAGAGAAAGAACCGCAGTGTTAATCCTCCTGTGTGTGAAGTCAATATGTCGGCATGGAAATGTTGGCACAGGTGAAGAGACTTAGAGAAAAAATGGGTCGCAGATGCTTACAAAAGAAAAGAAAAATTGCGAGGTGTGGAAAAGGCGGCGCACCACGTCATTTGCATTGCTTAGGCTCAACTGTTAGTTGTTGTTTTTTTTTCTCCGCTATTGTTTAGTCTCAGGAGAGCGGCGGAGGTGATGATGTCACAGAGCCCGGCTGGCATGTAGGGCAGCAGCTGCCTCATTTTGGAGTCGTTCCACATTCCCGCGCATCATTGTGAAGGAGATGTCGTCTGAGCAGAAAGCTATCTGACAGCCCAGAGTGAAATGAGGTGAGAAATCAAAGTCGCATTCTATTTGGGAGCATCTCCATGGCGCCAATCTCCAAAATGGGATCACAAATCGCCCCCACCCTCGTCTCCTTAATTTTTTCTCCATAGGAGGGTTTTCTTAAAGGACCTAGCTCATGAGAGTTTTACACTTCCCACATGTGTACACATATATATATATATATATATATATATATATATATATATATATATATATATATATATATATATATATATAATATGTGGCAATTTAATTTCTTGTTAAATATGAGTAGTGAAACGTCTTGTTTACTGAAGCTGCACCTTGCATTGTGTGGCTGCCACGCCCCTTCTATGATGTCGTACAATAGCGCCAGCCATGAAGCATTCCTCCAAACCATCATCTTGACCGCTTAGCCTCATGAGGGTTGTGAAATGAATGAAGGAGCCAAATATACAGATGTTATACTTGCATTAAAATGCAAAACAGTATCGATAGAACACACTCACTGAAACTGTTCCTTCTATCAAATCGGACCCTGTGGGAATCCATTATTCAACCAAAGGTTCTGCCCATGAATCTCCGGCTGTATTCTCGTAAACGCACATTTTCGCCATGTCAGTATTTTCAACAGTAAAATGCTGTAACCAAATGAAGCGTTGCCGTTTCATTCTCTAGACTCACTTCCGGAACCAAAACACAACTAAAAGTCGTTGTAAAGGTAGGTGTGTATTTACTCTTACATGGGTGTTACGGGGCAGTTTAGGGGAGTTACGAAATTCTTGTCGTCATGAGTTTTCTTTGTCATTATCTGCTCCGAATAAGCTCAGAATAAGCGAGAAATACTTAGAAATGCATCCATGAAGAAAAATAGCGCTTTTGAACATGGTTAAAAGGTCCAAAAAGTTTACCTTTCAATGATAGGGCACCTTTAAGCCTTCTACACACACTGCAAACTATACACGTTGCATTTGGTTTTTTTTTTCTAATTTTGGAAATTGTTTTAAAGGTGTAATAATTAAAGTTGTTTATATTTTATTACAATTTATTAACACCCGCAAAAAAAATTAAAAATGGCACGTTCTGTCTTTGTTGCCTGTGAAATGACTACAACACTTTAAGACATAGCCATTAATTGGTCTCTACCGCCACCTACTACTTGAGGTGAAACACAAGTCAACAAAGAATTTTCTGTTTGTTGACATTGTTTGACCGCCACTCAATGGAATGATGCAAAAGTCATTGGAAAATCAATGTCATTAATCCGATTAAAATGCATCTCAAAATTTGTAATTATAATGGTTTTATATGTTCCAAAATTTGGACAATGATTATTTTTGCACACAAAATCTCACGCGTCCAACTACAATCACATAGAAACGTCAGAATCGTTGCATTTTGAAATTATACAAGTTTTAATCTTCTGCTGGAAATTTCAGCTCCCTAGTGTTTTTTTCCCCCATTGATTCTATTATGATCTAAAATAAATCAAAGGTATTTCCAAATTTTGTAATATAATGCCACAAGGCTTAAACACGTTATCGTAAATGTACACTCGGCAAAAACAGACACTTGGAATGGCTTCAATCAATTTTCCAAGTACTGGTTTTTCATTTTCCTATAAGAAAAAAAACAAACAAAAAACATTTGATGGAGGTATCTTTTTCATCGTCACAACAAGATGGATGGCATTGTCGAAGATCTCCTCCGAAATGAATAGTTCGCAGCTTGTTTACATTTAGCGTGACCTTGCACAGGAAAAGCTGATACAAAGGCTTCACCCCGCCTCCGCCGAGTGAAAAGTAACCCGTTAGTGGGCAGCGAAAGCAGGGCGATGGATGGCCCCTTTCACCGGCTGTCTATTAGTTTTGATTAAGCGGCCCACGGAAACCTGGAGATTTATAGGGCACATTTGCTTTAAATTCAAGCCCGCTGGCTTTCATCTGATTGCTGCGCGGGGAAGACAATGATCAGCTTTCATCCGTCTCAACACGCCGCCTGGATTTCCATAAATTCTTCCTGTCGGTGGGAGAACAGGAGAATGTTGTAACGCTCCATGTCACGGTTGAAGACATTCACCCCAGCTGGACTTCTTGTTGCACCGGCACCTGTCTTATATCGGCACAGCAGAAGACAGGATCTCTACTGACTACTAGACACAGCAATGGGACACATGACATGTTTCTTCCTTAACTCGAGGAGTAAAATCCATATCACTCAAAATATGGCTGCTTTTAGAACTTTAGCAGTGGAACACAACTGAAATATTATGCTCCCTATTTATCATTCTTTACTTTTTCTCAAGTATCCCAAACAAATGAAATGTAAGCTCAATGGGAAAGCTGTTTTGGGTTTGAGGGCATTTTTCTACCAGTTTGATTAAATTTTAAAGTGTTCAAAACTCAGATGGTGTCCATTGTTATTGGTAGGTCATACCCAATGGTCTTACAAAATTTCTTAAAAGTTTTGGGTCAAAATCATTTTCCTAATGATAGGTAATGGTTGCTATGGACATTTGAAAGATGAATGTACGAACACTGTAAAGACGTCTTTATAAAACCAGGAACTTCAAATTGCAGTAACTCCCAATGTTTTTGAGCTACTGCCATGTATCCATATGTCTTTTTAAAGGGAATTAGGTGGAGAATTAGACTGTTTTCGTTTTTGGCCACATAAACCTGATTTTGTAAAACTCATCAGACACACACACACGAACACACACACACTTATATTAAGCCATCCATTTTCCAGAGCCGCTTTTACTCACAAGGGTCGCAGGCTTGCTGGCACCTATCTCAGCTGACTTTGGGCAGTAGGCGGGGGACTCCCTGAACTGGTTGCAAACCAATCACAGAGCACACAGAGACGAACAACCAATCACACCTAAGGACAATTTAGTATGTCCAATTCACCTGCCATGCATGTTTTTGGAGTGTGGGAGGAAGCCGGAGCGCTCGGAGAGAACCCACGAGGGCTCAGGGAGAACATGCAAACTCTACACAGGAAGGCCAGAGCCAGGTGGATTTGATCCGGGACCTTTGAACTGTGAGGCGGACATGCTTATCACTGCACTATATATAAATATACAGAGAGAGAGAGAGAGAGAGAGAGAGAGACAGAGAAAGAGAGAGAGAGCGAGAGAGAGAGATGCAGTAAATATACATGTATGAAAAATGAAAAAGGCCAATTTTTCATGTCACTTGCAGGTCTTGTCCACTGCCAAAATTGAGAGCACTTATTCAGCTGCGATTAAATGAAGGATGGAAACTTCCTGATAGGTTTTCACTTTACTGGTTTTCACCGTTTACCACATTAGTTATACACACTGTTCTGAATTTGAGCAATCATTCTGGTTATTATCCCTCTTCCTCGGAAAGGAGAGTACGTGATCGTTACTGTCTTTTGCAGTAATGTCAAATTTCGCCTTCATTGATTAATACCAACTGGCGTGTTGCTATAGAATTTCCTCTCAACTGTGAGATCAATAGCTTCTTCTCCATCTGAGTTCACTTTGAGATTCCATGAACCCATTGGGAAAGATATGTCCATCTGAGGGTGAATCATTATGAAAGGGCAACAAGGCCAAACGCATTTTTAAAACTAAATGTCATCCTTTAAAGTCAGCACTGAAATAATAACCATGACTTGTGTGCATTTTAGTCAATGGCAGAAAAATCCCCATTTAACCGATCGATAAAACTGCGATCCATCTCTTGTATTCCTCCCTCTTATCCTTTCAAACTATATTCTGTATTCAACACACTAGTTCTGGATAAATGTTTGGCTCCGATATTCCAAGCTCTCCATTTGGTTGGCAGCTATGTTACTTTGGACCTTTCGCATGTTTTATTCATATTTCCTTCATCCTGTCATCCGCAATCAATGGATATAGTCACTGTAATTCACCAAATATAGGACACGCCTGTGTGTAAGAACACCCCCCCATTAATTTTAGGGTTTTCCATGTTATCGCGTAAAGGAGTTTCTCAACTATATACAAACTACAGCAATACAATAACTCTGGTCTTTGTACTGTTTATTCTTCATATTTTCTTGTTCATATCTGTAAATGTATATATTTGTTGTCCGATTGGTGTTTCAGATTTCCTACGTTGTAAGCGGTCAGTGAATGCGTGCCAGTGTCACTTTGAAAGCACTCGATGTGGTTGTTTTTCTTTTTCCTCTCGACGCAGCTCGAGATCATTTTGCACCGTCTGTGTTCCACCAAGTTTATGATTGTGTATATATGGCAAAAGACCACAATTAACTTTCAGTGCCATGGATGAGAATTCTAGTCTTTTATATAGTAATAACAATAATAAATAATAAAATTCTCATCAAATACGTTTTTTTTATGGACGGTAACTGACACCCTTGACTAATGCGTACTTAATAAAAGCCAATTGAGCACTTTAGCATTAACTGTGACCATTGGATGGCAGTGTTCTCACACTTACAACACAGATATTACCTACATCAATTCTTACTGAAGAATGGAAGTCCATCTTTCATATAGCAGCACTCACATTTACATAGACAAAGCACACAATATTCTGTCGGCCTTGAAAGATGTGTGAAAATGCTAAATAAACTGGCCCTATAAATGTTTCCTTTCCGATAACGATTAGCAATAACGAGTCAAACGGAATACCTTTTTGCGTGCTCTAACCAGCGCACAGAGCTCCATACCTTGCCACTCTTAATTGAATCAGCTGGAGACATCATAAGCTTCACATGATCCTTTCCATTTTGGTAATTCTTTTGTGTGAACAAGGATGGACTTGGACATTGGTACAGTCTTCTCGCATCTTTTATTGAGAACAACGCCGTAACAAACCTCAGTCAACACGAGCTGCTGTTAGCTGCAACAGACACTGGCTGCTAAATGCCAACTGACGTTTGCTCTCTACCCCGTCCCTTTACGGTAAATATTTTAAGTAAGAATATGACCCATATGAAAAAAAAAAGAAAACACATTTGTGCATCAAAGCTCAGCGGAGCTCTATCTGTTTCCATTAGGCGGGGCTGACATTAGCATCGGAGAAGTTTATCAGTGCAAGGCCGGCTTGCACTCTTGCAAAAGGTATAGCCGTGGTTCTGAATGGACCATTGGTGAGTCACTCCTTCCTTCTGATTGCTCCTCCTGCAGAGCCCAACCGCCTGCTGTTAGCATGCCTTAGGGACAGCCGGCTTTGTTCGCCCAAGCAAGCAAAGAGAGCGAGGGAAGGAGGGGAACAAAAATCAATTCCTCATTAAACAAATTTGTAAATGCTGCATCAAAAGGTGTTCAACATTTGCTTTGCCGCAGCTGTCAGCTCGATTTGACCTTGAGGGCCAGACGTGTCGGAGACCATGCCTCGGCACGCCTGTTGCGGAAAAAGGTGTTTTTTTTTCCATTTTCTTCACCGTTGATTGATGGCTGCATCGTTCGTCCTTTCTCATGGAGAAAGCAAGGCGCAGCACACACAATACCGCACAAGAGACCTTGAAATGATGGAAAATGCAGAAAGCAAAACAGAAAATGTCAAGCGGCAGGGATAAACAAAACAAAACAAAATGGAAGAACAGGTGAAAGTCCAGTCACAGGCCAGAAGCGGGAATGTCATGCAGACGAGTGGGATCAGCCATCCTTATGTGCCCATATATCTTTTCTTTCACAGATGACCAGCTTTCCCCCTTTGGAATTGACACCTGCAATTTGTACTCATTGCTCCTCTCTCCGCATTCCACCCAAGGACTCCTTGGCGTTTCTCAACTGAGGAAGTCCACGCAGGCCCCCCGTATGCAGACCCCCTCCCACTGAGGTAAGTAATCCCTCTAAGGTATCCTCGTAGACACAAAGAAATGTCAAAGCTTTGCTGCAAGGATCAGTCTAGCCGTGCATCAAAGCTAGAAGATTTAGCTTATTATCGTATGAATTAATTTGCTTGGCACAGGTGTTGAGGGTTTTTTTTTATTTTATTTAAAGTGGTGTGGGAAAACTTTGTTTTTGAAGGAATTGGCTTTGTTACAAAAACTGACAGAATTACTTCTTGTGAAGGCAGAGCCATATATAACATTATGTATGCATATAATATGATGGAAACTGGTTAAAATTGATAATTCATCACACTCAGTAGGAAACTTGCTGAGAACTTCAGAAAACATCATAAAATATGTCGGTTCCACGGTTCCTGTTGATTCCTTTCAGACCATTTTCTTTTCAAGAATTTCAAGATGTGTGAAAATACAGTCGAAATGTTTATAGGAATGCACAACTCACACTTGAATATTATGCTCACTATCTAAACTTTGTCTATAAATCATTGATTATTCAACCATTTTTATATTTAAAAGACAATGCTTCAATGATATTCTGTGAGTAAATTTGAAACTTAAAATTGTTAGATACTATGAGGTCAATAACATCCTGCTCTTCTTCTTCTTGACTGGTTAAGATTTGGACACCTAAAAGCAGGCTACTATACATTATTTGCAGTAACAGATTATATTTTTGGATAATACAGCCCTAGTGCTTTTAGGAAAGTTATTTGTGTTCATATTGTTGTTAATTAACTCTTTCAGTGACAAACGTTAATGGTAAAGGAACCCTCTAGAGGACCAGTGTATTTAGCATTTTCACTCACCTTTCAAGGCAACAGAATATTGTGTGCTATGTCTATGTAAATACTGTATGGGTGCTGCCATATGAAAGATTGACTTCCATTCTTCAGTTAGAATTGATGTAGGTAATAGCTGTGTTGTAAGTGTGTTAGCGCCACATTGCTCAATTGGCATTAAGTAAGCATTAGTCAAGGGTGCCAGCTATCCTCGATAAAAAATATTTGACGAGAATTTCATTATTTATTTTTGTTATTACCATTTTACAAGATGAGAATTCTCGTCCATCGCACTGAATGAGTTAAAGCCCACCAACAGATCAATGCAATCAAGCATACATGTATTATGTTAGGACTAATACAAGTAAGGGAGCCATATGCTTGTATTCTATTTTCTCCAAATTACTGCTGTGGTTTCCACTTTGCAAGAATTAAACATTGCTTTTGTCATATTTTTTTAGAATGCACACAACATTCAAGTCCGCCACTATCAGTAAAACAAATCTCTGTTTATCCAAGTCCACAAATGATTATTCTATTATTAATTTGCCACGCCCATTCGGTGAAGTGGGCGTGGCAAGCTCTAAAAAAACAGTAAATTCCTCTTGGTTGAAAATATTACGTAGTCGCTCAATGGAGCGTTTCTCCGCAGCTCTTCACCGAAGCTCAGCTTTCATTTGCCTCATTTATGGGTTATTGTTTTTGTGCCCTCAACAAATAGTCTCTCCTTTTATTTTGTTAAATGACGCAATCAATACAAAGTAATCTGCAGGCAAAGCAAACAATTTCCTCAGTGACGTACCCTTCTCCAGTCCGATTTGATTATCACCATCCAATTTGTGAAATGTCGTTTCGCTAGAAGCCAGATACGTCCATGTCTCCTGGCCAGCAAACGGTACTCACAAGCAGGCCATTTATTGCCATTTCCCACAGTGTCAGCCATCTTAACAATCTCTCTGATGTAGGGGAGGAAGCGGGCGGAGATGAAGAAATTGTCCACAAAACACAGAGACCCTGTCAACAGACAGTAATATAAAGGCGTGAAGGCGGGTCAATAAGACGCAGCGGGATGAATCGTTGGCCCTGTTCGCTGCGAGTGGCTACAAGTCAAGAATGGCTGATCTTATCCATTGTAACAGTATTTGATTTTTACAGGGTCTTGTTTCAGGTTAAATGTCATATCATTAATTTTTTGCATCTTCTTCACTGCTGAGCAGCAAAAAAGAAAAAAAAATCCTCTCACTCTCAAAATGCTCACACACACACACACACACATTGTGGTACTTTTAGACTTGTTGTCAAGGAGACCGATGCTTGTTTGGATTTGTTGTCAAGGAAGCAAAAGTGGAGGGGGAAAAAATGGCCTTTTTGTTGAAATTTTTCAATAATCCATCTGCTGTGTTGGAACAAGCAAAAGGTGATATTGGAAAGGAGCTGGAGGAGTGTTTCCAATAAAATTAGTCTTCCAAAAGGGGAAAAGCTTTATTGATTTCTGCTACTACTATTAATGCATAAGGATTCAGCTTGGTTGTTGAAAATAAACTAGGTGGATTGTATTTGTAACATAAGTGTAAAATGCTGGGGGGGGGGGGCAACTGGCATTAGTAATTTTACCCTCCGCTGTGTAATTAGCTTCGCACTGGAACTTGTCTATAATTATGAATAACAGGTTGTCCAATCGCTTCTAATCACATATGATTGCCGGGGAAAGGTTAAGCCGATTCAATCCATCAGCCCAAATTGCTGCAAAATCTCCCCAAAACACTAACAAAAGCTTGAGGGGGGATTTGTAAGCCGGCTCATTAGAGATGCTGAAGGATCATGTTGTTGCCTTTGAAAATAATACCACATTGGGTGTATGGCCTTGCGCAGTTTCCTTCCTGCTTTTTGAAATGAGGCGCAATAATTTTAATGTAAATAAATAAATAGCGTGGCCTAAATATTCTCCTGCAGCCGGTTTCCTGCCATTTTTTTTGCTCCGCGTCCCCCGACTGTCACTTCATTGTTCTACCCTCTCTCGCTCTTTCTGTATGTTCACTCATCCAATAATCATATCCTTCTGTTCGCCTTATGCTGCCAAACCTCGCAAAGACATTTCGTTGTCTTCCTCTGACAATATCAAGTTTTTACACACTATGAATCATTTATTCAATGCCTCAGTTGCACATTTGGGATTTGCGCGGCGTCAGAATTAAAGGGCAGTTGTACAAGGTAGTTCTTTCAATTTTTCAAAACTATTACATACCCTAATTCCCCAAATATAAGACACAATTTTTCCCAAAAGTCAAGGCCAAATGTATGGGTGCGTCCTATAAACAGTAACTTAAAAATTTAATTTTATCAGCCACATAAGCCGAATTTTGACTCACAGATATGAATTTTTTTTTAATCCACCGTTTTCGCACAATATTTATCGTCACGGGACAAGCTCGAGGGTAGATGTCAGTTGCCTGTTAGCAGCCAGTGCCTGTTGCGTTTTAAAGCTGCTCATGGTAGTTGTGGTTATTACAGCATTATTTTCAATAAAAGAAGCAAGCAGACTGAACCAACGTCTGAGCCCATCCTCGTTCACACAAGAATATTACTAAAATGTAGAGGATTATATAAAGGTTAGGATGTCCCATCTGTTTCGAGCGCATTTAATGTTATACTGGTGGGGTATTAACAGACAATGTGGGAAATCTGAATACACTTAACACGCAACAAACATATAACTTACAAATATGAACAGAAAAAAGTATTAAGAATTTACAAAGATGAGATTTATCCTGTTTTACCATAGTTGGTAACTAACTTGTTGGGTTCTATAAACAGTAACATCAAAAATACCAGAATTTGTCCCTAAAATTACAGGTGTGTTCTTCACACAGATAGGATGTTGGAAATATTGCACACACTTTTATGGTTGCCGTCATTTGCAATCTCTAGCAGTTGCTCATCTGCTGTCTCTTTGCTGGGCCTTCTACCCATCCCAAAGAAATTTTCCAAAGACTTCTATTTCTTACCCATTTTGATACTTTGTGGGTGAAATGTGTGGCTTTCAATTGACCAAAACAAATAAAAGATTTTGAAAATAAATGTTTTTTTTCCAAAGAAAACATCTTTCAGACTGAAATAATACATAGAAATAATTAATTAATTTGGGTGCAGCCCGAAGCCCGGCACCAGTCGAGCCACGGACTGGTACCGGGCCACGGACCGTTGGTTGGGGAAAATATTACATCAGAATATACAGACTCTGGTCTAATTGATATTGATTGATTACTGGTTGCCCGATTAATTTTTAATTAAAAAAAAAGAAGAAACTAGCATTTGCTTTCTCCCAATGCGTTTTAACTCATTCAATGCCAGGGACGTTTTTTCACCCTTTCTAAGAGTCCAGACATTCAATCCCAGATACTTAAATAGCAATGTAATACTTACATATTTGGAAATTAATGTCCTTAATGTACATATCACTTTAATACTCAAGTATCAGGGATTTAATGCCTCTTAAAAATATGAAAATACGTCCCTGGCATTGAATGAGTTAATTAGAGTCAAATGTTCTCTATTCGCAGGCTTTGTGTTCCAGTTTTCTGTCCCAACCTACAAGTTGAGAACCACTGTGATGGAACATTACGAGAGTTGCATGATGACTCATCATCTCATTTTATGCATGCGTTCAAGGTGAACATGCATTCCAGGGCCAATGGTCATGTTTTTAGTCATTTGTATTCTATTCTGATCTTTATGCTCTAAGCAACCAAAAGCACTATGATTCTCATTCCTGACTCACTGTCAAAACGAACAATGCGGTCATTAACAGGATACTAACCTTACTGCCTGCATAAACAAAATGCAAGAATGACCCTCAACAAGTATGTAAATCAAACACGCAAATTATACTACTATTGTATTATGGTGGAAAAAAAACAAAAAACATCAATAAACATAACATTCCTATCACTAATTTATAAACATGCCAGTAGGCATGTAGGGAAGTGACGGTCGGCATCCCAGCATGCATGGCAACATTTGTTGTTTGTGTTTCTCCATAGTGTCATAGTTGTTGCGCTCTACCTCTGTTAAATAAGTTTTGTTTTCTTTGTGTGTTAAGCTTATCAAATGGAAGCTTCAGCGGGTATAAGAGATTTTAACAGTTTCTAAAAATCTGAATAAATGCTATGTTAATGCTGTGACAGGAACATTTCTTGTTGTTTTTCAAATTAAGAGCAAAATAATTGGAACATAAAACAACATATATATATATATATATATATATATATATATATATATATATATATATATATATATATATATATATATATATATATATATATATAAACTAAAAACTAATACTTCAATCGAGTCTTCTTCTGTCTCGGTGTGTCTTTACTTGATACTACACATAAAAAATGGATGGCTGGATATATATATATATATATATATATATATATATATATATATATATATATATATATATATATATATATATATATATATATATATATATATATATATATATAAACTAAAAACTAATACTTCAATCGAGTCTTCTTCTGTCTCGGTGTGTCTTTACTTGATACTACACATAAAAAATGGATGGCTGGATATATATATATATATATATATATATATATATATATATATATATATATATATATATATATATATATATATATATATATATATATATATATATATATATATATATATATACTTTATTATTACTATTATAATTACTTTTATTATAATTGGCTCTGACGACCCACCGCTATTAGAAATACTGATTAATGATGACTGTATCTGAAAGGATTCACAGTGTTTATTAGGGTTGTTTTGCTCCTGAAGCATGCCGAACCATCAGCAACAATTGTTCAGAATGGTTCCCCCCGCCCCGTGCCACCGCTTCCCCTTTCACGCATGAGCCACTCATGCGGATTTCCAAGGTGCCATCACACGCGTGGCCCGGGACACATCAGCTTCCCTCCGGTTGCATCCGAGTGAGAAAGCCTTGTCAACACGTCCAACACAAGGGGCTCGTCTTGAGGGGATGCATGGAGGTAGAAGATGACAGGGACGGGGGAAGGAGGGTGGGGAGGCGGCGGCGGTAGTTAAGGGGGGAAGAAGCAGGAAGCAGCAGAAGTTCAGGTCACTGTGCGATCTGACAGCGGAGGGCAATGCCAAACCTCATTTAGAATTCCCTCCCTGAGAAGCAGCTGTTACATCTTTTATTGGAGGAACAAAACAATGGAGTGCTATTTTCATATAAGAGCAATTTTCTTAAGAGTGGCATCTAAAAGGGAGAGCAGTTGTTGGGGGGGGGCAAAAAAAAACACAGGATCTGTGTGTGTGCTTGTGCAGGCGTGGATTGGCTCAAAAAACAAAATGCTACTTTTTTTCTTCTTTTTTCCCGGGAGTACAAAGACAGCCAACGTGCAGCTCATTACTCGCTGCTTGCTGCTCAGCTCTTGTTGCCCGCACTTCAGGCTCTCACCCTGTCATTGCAAGGGTCACAAGCTACCTCAGATGGATAGCCAGGAGAGTCATCTCCTTACACCTCCAGACAAATCAATACCTAGATCCAATTTTATTCCTGCAGTAGCCCGCAATCCCATGAAAATAGGCTTTTGGCGTACTTGCACAGTTTGACTTTCATTTAATTAAAACTAGGAATCACTCGAGCATCGCAGTTAATTTCTGCAAAACAATATGCGCACAAACAGAAATTGCGCATTAGCAGAGCAGAGAAGAGTCCCTGGAAATAATTCACAAGTGCTGCCTCATTTGGAGTATGATTTCTTTCCCTTGCATGGCATTTTAATACACTGCAGGGGTAAATAACCGTTTGTTAATCAGTATAAACTGCTTTTAAAAGTTGGACAGGCAAAGTTTTTTACAACACCAGAAGCAAGGTGCTTGTTTATACAGTAAGCCTAAGGCAACAGTTGGATTAGTTGTTTTAGCAACGCCGAGGCCATTGTTTGAAAACAACTCATTAAACCTCACATTTGAGTTCTTTTCGCATCTGTTTCATGGGGGATCACCAGATGAGTGATTAGAATGATGGAATTGCGTAAAATGTTGTTTGTTGCTACAATATTAGCAACGTTTGTGTTCACGCCCACAACGGCGCAAACCGTATATATATATATATATATATATATATATATATATATATATATATATATATATATATATATATATATATATATATATATATATATATATATATATATATATAGGAAACATTATAAAATTAGTCTATATTCTATTTTATGGTTTGTTACCAATAATCATTGCAAATGTCTTATCAGAAGATATTGTCCAAAAAAAATCACGACTTCTGTTGAGAGGATGATAGCCAGCTGGCGCAAATGCTTTGGTTGAATACGGTTTCTTCTGTAAATGTGCCATTTAATAAAAGCTTTTTGATCTTGGTGTTGTGTTTTTGGCAAGATAGAATTTTTGGCCCGTGTCTCCTGGAGCGTTTCCACCTACAAAGAGCATTTGCTGTAGCGCTCGGCACATATGTTTTTATTTCATGAGACGATGCATTTTGATGCAGTCAGGATGTGTTTTCACAAAATGTTTCCTTTGGATGCTCTTTTCCAGGATGTTGTATTTAAAGTCAGCATTAAGAAGAACCCCTACTTTTCAAAACAAATGAAGAAAAACAAACACTGGTTTTAACTGCGCTTCTTCCATTTGTCTTGTGTGTACACCTTCATCGGCATCAACCTGTGTTACATAATTGAATTCATTTGACGTGATTTGGCAAGACACGCACATGTCTTTAGAAGGCCTCACAGCTGACAAAACATATTAGAGCACAAAGTGAGCCATGAGGTCAAAGGGACTGTCCGAAGAGTTTAGTGACAGAAGGGCAAAAGTGAATTTAAATCATTTTAACATGTACACAAAATGACAGGAAACGCAAACCTTTATAAATGTATAAAATGCCAGCGGTACAATATCTATTGGATTTTATAGCCCAAGCCATCGCGGTTGCTTTTTTTGAATACTTGTCATGTCTTTTGACAAAACCAGGTGTATGTTGGAGATATAAGACTTGATTTCTTGACAAGCAGTTTTTAGCGTCATTAATCAACAATTGAATATGATTTCTAATGGCGGTGGTTTGATGTAAATTGGGATAAAGGAGTCAGGAGGACAAGCTACTTGGAACCCAATCACCGACCCGAGGAAAAACTTCAAAATAAAAGCCTTCAAAGGCTATTGCATTGATGTTAATGTATTATTTAGTGTGTTTGGTTTGAAGTGCAATTCCATTTTAGCCTATTTGATTTATTTTTCACCATTTTTTTCCTTTTTAGAGTAAAAGCAGTTCCTTAAATGAAGAAAAGCAATGCTTTCACCTTGACTATAGTAGTTTTAAGTACAGTCAATTATTTAATTACCTTTTTCTTGACACCTCTGTCCCTCCTGAAGTGTAAAGCCCCTTGATGCCCACAGGTTCAAAAGACGAGGCTAGTTAGCCTTTTTCATCAGTCTCTCACAGTAGGATGCTCCAGATCAATCAGAAGTAATCTGGAAAATGTCAACCTTCCATTTTGTTCCACCGCCACCCCTGGAAGCTTAGCGGGCAGGAGGCGAAGCGTCACGTTTAATTATGAAGCCATTACGTTTTGATCTGTGTGAAAGCCCTGTCAGAGGGAAAGGCGCTAGAATTTCCCACCCGTGACCTGTTTTCCCAGAATTAAAATCTAGCTTTCTGTTGCCAAACATAATACCTGGTGATTAACAGCACAATGTAGTTTCATAAGTGCCGCTGCAGATGACAAAATATCAGTGGACGTTTGTGTTATTGATAAAAATGAGCAGAAAAAAAGCTGTTTGTCGGATTTTATGTTCCAGCTGAGTGCTACAAGGAATAATTGTGGGGGACATATTTCACCAGAGCCTCATGCTCCAGTTCACCATTAAATCCTAATTTAGTCCGAGGCAGCCTCACTTGTTTTATGTGGTTTTTCCAAGAAATGACGTATGTGGCTGGAAATTTAACAGAAATAAGATTATTCACAGAAAATGGAAATCAAGTGTTAATGTGATAATACTTGTGTGCCTCTCACAAAGAAAAGATGTAGCGATCTATCATCTCCGTCCATGCGGCACCTTGGGTTCTCTGCTGTGTCAGGAAATTGGACGAGAGAGTGATGATTTTCTCTGTTTGCGGGGCCACTTTTTACATTCGTAAGGATTTGCATTTGTCACCTCGCAGCATAACAAGATTATGTTTTGTGATTAGATTTTTTTTTTCCTCTCCATGCCATGTCAACTGCTTTCATCCGCGTATGGAATAAGTGGATTAGAGAATTTGGAAAGGTGGTGGGTTGGCTACTTAACTACGTTGTCAGGTTGATCCCTGCCACTCAGTGCTAGGTGTTCCGCCGTCAACTTTACTGGAGGTTGGCTAAAGTCACATTTATGCCTAACATTCACATCATTAATGCTGAAAGGTCTTAAATCTGACTTACTGCCTCCACAAGCTTTATTTATGTTAAAGAGGAAGACTGGTTGAAAATATTCAGAGTTGTTATGTAACAGCTACTTCGACTTCACTTTGTCTTTCAGGATAAAAGCAAAATACAGGAAATGTGACCTTTTGCTATCTGCTATGTCGTTAGCATTAGCCATTACATCTTGCGCCAGTGTGTGTCATAGTATTTGATAGTGATGATAGCTGGTGAAAATTGCCACGTATTAATAGCTATGGCAGAAACTAACTGCCAACATGGTGCACTTTCAGAATATTGTTATCTGCTAGTTTAACTGCTTTTTTTAAAGAAAGATCATTTGCAAGTGTACTGATTTGAAGATTGATAACATTAGCTGTTACATGTTGCTCCAGGCAGTCAGTAGAGTATTTAAAATGATGCAGTGTTGGGAGTAATGCATTACTTTTTGCTGTAACGCAGTATTGTAATATGTTACGCACAAAAATTTTTTAATTTTGTACCTGTTACAAATGAGAGTAACGCAGTGCGTTACAATGTATTTTTAGCCTGAAAGTGTTTTTTTTTTCCCCACAAATTCTCCAAAAACATGAGATCATAGTAGAAAGGTCTGTGGCAAAATGTTTAGTTGTTGTCGCGAGTATCTATTGTACCACAGCAGTGATGAATGCGGCAACAGCAGACAACAGGTTAAAAATAAACAATACGTACACAAGATGGACATTCGCTCATTACTTTCAGTTCATCAGCGGTAAGCACGAGAAGAATATATTTAATGCACAACACCTAAAGAGCTGTCCGCTTCGTCAAACAGGACCACTAATTTGAAAACCATTTAGAGCGGTTCCATAATAACGTGAAGTTAGCGAAAAGAAAAGACGTGGAATATTGCGCTCTCGCTAAACCTCGAGATTCGTCAGGAGATATGCTGCAAATTTCTATAGTGGATTCACCAGCGTTTCGAAACAGTCAGCAAGATCCCGGTCGCAACTTGCAAGAATGACGAGGTAAGCTAACGTTAATTTCCATAGTACAATTGCTATTAATAATAGTTCTGGTTAATATGTATCAAGCTGAAACATATAAAACTAATCTTAAAAAGTATGTTAAACACAATAATAAAGATGTAGGCTAGCTGCTATCTATTTTTGAAACACCTGTCCATTACCTAGCCGACTAACCTTGAATTTGTATATTAATGTTGTAATATGTAACATGTAATATGTAACATTGTAATTGTGAAATGCACTGTGTTTGCCTGATTTGTACTGTTTTTACACTTAAGCCAACATTTCACTGGATGTGTAATGAGCGTAATTAACTACATTTAGAATGGCAAATCCATATCTCCAGTTGTGGTGGTGAGAGTAATCTAAAAGTAATGCAATAGTGAACTGCATTACATTTCAAAAACAATAATATTGTAATGTAACTGATTACTTTGAAATGACAGTAATAAGTAATGAATAATGCATTACAGTTTTGAAGTAACTTGCCCAACACTTTTGATCAGAATGGCCGCCATTTCAACTTACAGAAATGGTGCAATTTATCTTCAGGATGTTGTTGTGACATGCTACTCTCTGTGAGCTTAACATTCTTCTTGACAGACATCGTTGGATGGTGTTCTCATTTGATGATTGTGAGCATCATCCATTAGTTGTTACTCCAGAGTGTCAATAGGGTCTTTGACAGGTTATTAATTGGTGATCATCATATCATCATATATTGATCACTATGACAGCTATTGTACTTTTGTTTTCAGAATAAGAGAATAATACGGGAAGTGCTAAGTGTAAATATTGCTATCTTCTAGTGTTCTCGATAGAGACGATTCAAATGTTTACTCATTTGATGATTTTTAGTATAATGCATCGGATGTTATTTTATTTCAATTAACGTTAATGTTAGTTGGTGAAAATTGCCAGGTTAATTGCTATGACAGCAACTTTAAATTCAAGAAATTGTGCTTTTTTTTGTGTCTTTCAGAATAAAAGCATCATATAGGAAGAGACACCTGTAACTGAACTTCCGCTTTTTTGACATTATTTAATGGTCTTTTCATTTGATGATTGTTAGCAACTTCAACTTTTGCAGGCGGTGCATTATCAGAATAAAAGCATAATAAATTAAGTGCCATGGCATGCTTGGTGTTTTTATCTGCTAGTTTAATAACATTGTTGATGGTCATCATTTAAAAATGTACTCATTTAATGATTTTTTTTTATCATTCATAATTGATGTTATGTTAGACTTTTTAACCTGAATATTTATGTTGTGTTTGGGTTCACCTTAGCTTGGTTATGTTTTATCTTGTGCAAACCAAGCATAAACTCAAAGTAGGATGCCTTTAGGATGCGTTTTCCCATCTTTTTTTTGTGCTTGTGAAAATGAGAAAATGTTATTAACTGGCGCCTGACAGATTTCTTTGGATACTTGACAGGGGTCACGGTTTGTTCATTCATTTATTCATTTTACTATAGCAAAATGGAAATGCCAAATTTTTATTTGTGTGGTTGTTTCGACTGAAAAGTACATTTTCTTTTGACTATTACAGTATTACATCTCTTGTCAGTAAATGGACCTTTGACTCACTGGAAAATATTATTTGTGGCCCTTTAAGAGTAATATTTGAATATCCCTGCTCGAGGGCAATCGTCTTTCAAGGTTTCCATGTAATTATTAATGGATATTTAGTTATGGGGGGAAATCTTTTTGAATATTCAACCACAGTCATGAAAACATGTTAAATCGTAATACAAACATGCATTACTATTTGAATTTAATCCATCACCGTAGAACATACAAAATTGAACACCGTAGAGACCAGAGAGTAACTCTGGGACAACCGGGTGAATAGTTTACTTATTCAGTAAGGACTCATCCCTACATGTGAAATGATATTGCTAGTTGTAGCGTGTTCTAGGCTGATTTGAAAGGCTGCATTGCTAATGATGTCTCCTCTTCAGCGTGGTTTTGTTGTCCAGCTTTTTTAGACCAGTAATCATCTGATATAATGGAATTAGGAAACCCGATCAGAGGTTATTCGACACAAAGTGCGCTCAAATGAAGAGTGCAATAAAAGGAGTGGGTAGCCTGGGTGAGAAGTTGAAGTGGCAGCCCGTCGCCTAAAGCCTCTCATCCAGTAACTCGTTGTGGCTGCCCCTTCTTGTCCCATTACTTGCTGCAATATTTCAAAGTGATCCACTGTCAGAAATGCCAGACGTAACTATTGTCATGCAAAGCGGATGCGCGTCACATGAGCGACAGTGGTCAGTGCTTTATGGGCAAACGCTTTGTTTTGCCCTACTAGAAGAATAAAAGAGACTGCAATGAGAAGCTGAGCTATGTCAGAAAAACTTCCAGGACATGTTCCAGACCACTTTTCAACTATTGAGCTCGATGCTACCCTATAAATACACATGAGGTAATTTTAAAAAACATGCAAACATAATACAGTAAATTTCAGAATATAAACGATAACTTCTTTCTCATGATTTGTGCCCTGCGGGTTATAGTCCAGTGTGGCTTATCCACAGTTGTTGGTGTTTCTTTGTTTGTTTATTTTGCTGGAGGGGGGAGGGATCCACCAGTAGTAAGCAAAAGCGTGTATCTGTTCAAGGGGTCAACAAGTATAAATAGAAATAAAAAGATTTGAATTAATGGCTGTGCTCCAAAAGAGCTTTAAAAATAGTATTAAAAAAATAAAAATTATGAGTAAAAGTTAGTCACAATTGTAAAGTTGCTTATATAATATGAAATGTGTTATATAATATGAAAAAAAAATAGATATATATACGGTATATATATATATATATATATATATATATATATATATATATATATATATATATATATATATATATATATATATATATATATATATATATATATATATATATATATATATATATATATATATATACATACATATATATCCAGCCATCCATTTTTTATGTGTAGTATCTAGTAAAGACACACAGAGACAGGAGAAGAAGATTCGATTTATATCCAGCCATCCTTTTTTATGTGTAGTATCTAGTAAAGACACACAGAGACAGAAGAAGAAGACTCGATTGAAGTATTAGTTTTGAGTTTGAAGTGTTATTTTGTATATATTTTGGTGCTAAACATGCAGGCGTGGTCAGTCTGTTGAAGATAAGATGTTGCTGCAAGAAGGCAGTTAGTTTCAAAATAGTATTCAATAGTATTCAAAAATATTAAAAAATATTTATTATATAATGTAAAATGTGTTTTCTGTAACCTATATTGTATACCTGCATTTGTCTGTAATGTGTTTATGTATTTGTCTATATTTGGTACATGCAGCATCCACTTCAACCTGAGGGCCTGGAATGGGGCTCCTCCCACCTGTGGTCCCTTCTGAAGGTTTCTGATTTCACGCAATTTGGGGTTTTGGAGTTTTTCCTTCCCCTTCTGGGCGCTTTAACAGGGGAAGCTCTTGTGAACCTTACATCAAAAAGATGTCTCTGTATGATTTCCAATCTTGGAAAGAGGTCTCGACATGACCTCTTTTTACCTGTGAAGCCCTTTGAGAATTCAGTGATTCAGGGCTATGCAAATAACATTTGATTGATTGACTGATTGATTGATAGATATATTGATTGGCTGATTGATGAAAAAAAAAACCACTTTCATTTACCATCTTTCTGCATAAATATCTGGTGGGGCTCATCCATGACGAAAATTGTTTGTTTGCCTCAATCTTTCTCGCCGCAGCTTTTATGCCGGCGCTGCTTATAGTTTAAAATTCAGCAATCCTTGAACTTTTTCACCTCTAAGATAATACTCTCCAAAATACATTTTCTTTTGAAGCTTATACAAAAGTAAACATAACTGGTTCAGTTACTTAATCTCACTCATTCAGCAGGACTGCTTGATGTCTCGCGTTCATAGAAAAACGTTGACCTCCAAGCGAATCCTTAAACAAACTCAACAATGTGTTTTAAACTGCCAGTTTTTACCTTAAATATGAACAAATAAACAATTTTATTATGGATCATGTAATGCCGAGTCCAATACATGGTGGGAGGATTTTTGCTGAAAGATCAGTAATGTCATGCTGTGCAATGGTTCACACAGTATGTTTACCAAGATACTGTATGAAATAAATAAATAGAAATATGGACACAGTTGGATGTCACATGTAAACATACTCTGCTCCATCAGAGCTCACCATGAACAGCCACTGAAATATTTTTCATCAATTTCAGATGCGTCTTGAGACCACTATTCCACTATTGTCAAGAATGATGCTGGGGTTTTTTTGACTCGGAATATTTTAGTTTCCCACAATCTTTGTGTAAGGGAAGTAAATTATTAAACTCATTCAACCAGACATTCTTTTACCTTAGTGCTTGAAAAAAAATGCAAAAAAAATACATATCTTTCAAGTATGTCTTTGGGATTGAAAGAGTAATGATGACTGTTAGACATATGCATAAAGTAGAACCTAAATTATTAAGATCAGAAAAGGAATCCTACATACTCAGGATTTTCTTATGTTCTTGTAACATTGAACTGTATATTGCACTAGCCATACATTATTTATCATTATTGTTTGGTCTTGGTGACACCTCAAGTTTACCGCTCCCTGTAAACTTAATGCTTGCTTGTTTAGGCTTTGTCTGAATGTGACCTCCCTTCAGTAGCTCAAAACGATTACAGAGGATAAAGTTTGACAAATGTGTCCACATGCACAAAAGTCAAGTTAGGGACATTTAAACTTTAAACATTTAAACATTGAACTTGGGCTTTTAACAAGTTTTCTGCAGGTATCAGCATGTTTAGTGTCATGCTTTTTAATACCATGTCAGGAAAAGTATGTTTTTGCTTTTCAAAATAAGAGCAACTTACTTGGAACATGAAGCTCTGTATTTTGAAATTTTATTATAGTAACTACTTCGCAGGATATTGAATGCTTTTATTTTGTTGAATTTCATATGAGTGCGTTTTAGGTGTTAGTGATGCAATTTTAAGGCGATATTACACAATTCAGCTTATGAAGTTGCTGAATAAAATATGCCTAACAATTCCTCTACAAAAAATCTTGTCAGTTTATTGAATCAGACAAGGATGGCACAGCATTCTGGTTTATGTTATTGTTTTTTGGGTGGTACATCATTGAAAAGATTTTGAGAACCACTAGCTTAAAAAATCCTTTTGCAATGTAATTGCTAGCATACTTTCTTGAGACAAAAAAAAAAATTCTGGCGATGGAGAAGAAACTGTTGGGCTCCTCTCTTATGAGGAGAAAATAAATAACTAAATACTGTACATATATAAATAAATAAATAAACGACACATTGGCCCACCGAGTAATTGCGCTGTATGCTAAATGAACAGTCCAGTATTGGATGTGCTTATGCAAAATACTAGTCCATACATTATGAAGGGCAAAATATTTTTTTCTGATGTTTTCTGAACATGATTTATGGGGTGCTTGGCTAAAAAAAAAAAACAATTCACAGGGGGTACATCATTTGATAAAGGTTGAGAATCACTGTGTTAACACATCTGCCTCACAGTTCACTGATTATGCATTTAAAAAGAGGCAACAGGAGGTTAAACGTACAGCGAACGTTAGTCTCAGATTTTAGTTTTTTAACACTTGTTAATGTTTTTGAGAGTCCACCTCTGCCACGCCCATTTCTTCCTGGCCGTAAGATTCCTTTTCAAACCATGTTTTCCTCTTCATTTGGAGCGCGTCTCAGTATAAAGTCTTCATATTGATTTTGTTTATAGATCCTGTGACGTCATGATAATGGCAGGCTGCATGTTGATTCGCACCTTCAAGTGTGAATTGGAAGCAGGACATCTCAGTGATAAACAGATGATCAAGGCCAGTAGGTGGCTTGTGTGCTGCCTGAGCCCATGCACTACTTACAAAGGGCCATTAGCCAAGGTCTGCAAATGACAGATGAAGGCCCCCTAATGGTGCAGGACCATGCTGTGATTTACAATCTTTATATTTAACCAGAGAGAGATTAATTCTCACCAGTAAATTGACGGATCCAAGGAGGTGAGGAAGGCTTTTTTGGACATGGCTATTCCTCACAGCATCTGGCTGCCAGAGGGCAACGCTCCTGACCTTGAGACGCCGGGCATGTTGGCTACGCCGCTTCCTTTGTTCTATGCAGGGTTCCGCGCATCCCAAATGCCCCAAGCCCAAAAGCAATTCACAATGCCAAAGCACAAATACGTTCCACTCTATTTCCAAACAGCTGGTTATCTGCTCTATCATCAACAGTGAAGGACTTTAGAAATTCTTTTTCTTTTGTATTGGCATCTTAAATTGGCATGTTGTTTGAAGATAGAGACATTGTGTGTCTAAATACCTCTCATTTGACTTTTTGCAGAT